>NW_027530353.1:0-189518 GCF_008692635.1 Crocuta crocuta | reverse complement strand
AAAAGAAAAAATCGCATATTTCTTCTGGTAGGGAGCAGGAAAATAAATTTTGAAATGTTCCAGAGTATTTTCTTCTTAGTAAGGTCTACCCTCAGGAGAAACTAACCAATGCATAACCTGCTGGGACCTAATTGACCTGGGGGAAGAAAACTCCCTAACTCCAGATCCCTCTAGCCATTCTTCCTCACCTAAGGTGAGTGGATGGGGGATCTGAGAAGCACTTGTGAAGTTTGCGTTCATAGGCACAGGGTCACTGAAAGTTGAGACCTAACCGTAAGATATAGAAATCTTCCTCCACCCCACCCCCACTTTCTCACCACCTTACTAAGGGCTTATCTATAGTGGTCCTTTAACCTCGTACGTTATGTCTGGCCATCAAGAAAAAAATGCAAGGCACACTAAAGGTAAAAATAAATAAATGAATAAATAAAATAGTTTGAAGAGATAAAGTAAAGATCAGAACCATATTCAAATATGGCAGCGGTGTTGGAACCATCAAACTGGGAATCGAAAACAACTGGGATTCCTATGCCAAGAGCTCTAATGAGTAAAGTATTCACCATTCAAGAACAGATGGCCAATGGGAGCGCAAAGATGAAACTGGTGAGAAAGAACCAAAAAGATATACTGAAGATAAAAAATGTTGTAAAAGAAACTGGAAAAAAATGCCTTTGACGGGCTTATTAGAACCTGGGCACAGCTAATGAAAGAATCTCTGAGCTTGAGGATCTCTCAATAGAAGCTCCAATACTAAAAAGAGACACAGAGAGAGAGATGACAAAAGTAAATAGAATATTCAAGAACTGTGCGACAACTTCAAAAGATGTAACATACCCACAAAGGGAGTACTAGCTATAGCTAGTCTTTTTCTATACAGAAAAAAAGAGAGAGAGAAGCAGAAGAAATATTTGAAAGTACAATGACTGAGACTCTCCTCCAAATTAGTATCAGACAACAAGCCACGGATCCACAAAGTTTAGAGAACACCAAGGAGAAATGACAACAATACTAAAACTAGGCACATTGTATTCAAACCACAACAAATCAAAAATAAAGAAAAATCCTGAAAGAAGCAAGTTAAAAAAAAACCTTATCCATAGAGAAGAAAGATAAAAATTATATCTGTTTCCCATAAAAAGCCGTGCAAACAAGAAGAGAATGGAGTAAAATATTTTTGGGTTGAAAGAAAAATCCTACAAATGTAGAATTCTGTACACTGTGAAATTAAGCTTCAGAAGTAACGAAAGCATAAAGACTTTCTCAAACAAAAATGAAGACAAAAATCATACGGTGATCACAATAGACAGTTTAACATGCATTTATGGTAAAAATCCTTAATCAATGAGGTGCAGAAGGAACATATCACAACATAATAAAAAGCATGTATGACAAGCCCACAGATAATAATATACTTAATGATAAAGGGTTGAAATCTTTTCCTCTAGGATTTGGAATAAGACAAAAGCCCTTATTCTCATCACCCTAATCAATACAGTACAAGAACTCTTAGCTACAACAATAATGGAAGAAAAAGAAATAAAATTATTAGAATTACAAAGAAAGACATAAAGTTGTCTTTATTTATAGATGTTGAGACTTTATATATAGTCCCTAATGACTCAATAAAAAAGCTGTTATCTAATCAACAAATTCAGTAAAGTTGTAGGATACAAAATCAACTTACAAAAATTAGCAGCATTTCTATACATTTTCAATGAATTTTCTGGAAAAGAAAGACACTGATTCCATTTGCAATAGAATCGAACAATAAAACACTAAGAAATGAATTTAACTAAAGAGATGAAGGCTCTCTACTCTGAAAGCTACAGCACATTAAAGAAAGGAATTAATGAAACAAGCAGGTGGAAAGGTATTTTGTATTTATGGGTTAAAAGAAACAATATTGTTAAAATGTCAATACTACCCAAAGCCATGTATACATGCAATGCAATTCCCATCGAGATTCCAGTGACATATTTTATAGAAGCTGTAAAAACATCTTACAGTTTGTATGGAACCACAAAAGACCCCAAATAGCTAACAAATATTGAGAAAAAGAAACAAAGCAGGAGGCGTGACACTTCCTGATTTCAAACTATACTATCAGGCTACAGTTGTCAAAGCAATGTTATACTGGCATAAGAAGAAAACCAAACAAACAGACAAATAGAAGAATGGAACACTCAAGCACCCACAGATAAACCCAACCAAATGCGACCAACCAATATTTGACAAGGAAGCCAAGAAAACTCAATGAGAAAAAGACAGTATTAACAATAAATGATGCTGTGATAATTGGATATTCACATGTAACAAAATGAAACGGGGACCTCTATTTTACAAAACTCACTAACTTTAAATCAAAGTGATTAAGTCTAAAATTAAAGACTTAAATGTAAGACCTGAGACCATGAAACTCCTAGAAGAAAACCTAGGACTAAAGCCCTTGGACATGGTCTTATTAATGAATTTCTTTCACCTCCTCCTATTCTCCTCCTCCTCCTCCTCCTTCTTCTTCTCCTCCTCCTTCTTCTCCTTCTTCTTCTTCTTCTCCCTCTCCCTCTCCTCCTCTGCCTCCTCTTCCTCCTTCTTTTAAAGAGAAAGAGAAAAAGAGCATAAGCAGGCGAGGGGTAGAGGGAGAGAGAGAGAATCCCAAGCAGGCTCCACGCCCAGTGCAGAGCCCAACACAGAGCTTGATCTCATGACTGAGAGATCATGAGCTGAGCTGCAATCAAGAGCTTGACGCTTAACTGACTGAGCCACCCAGATACCATTTATTAATGAATTTTTGGACATAACACCTAAGGCAGAAGCAACAACGACAACAATGACAAAAGCAATAAACTAGTGAGACTACATGAAACTGAAAAGCTTCTGTACAGCCAAAGAAACAGTCAATAAAGTAAAAACAAAACTGACAGAATGTGAAAAAAATTATTTGCAAACCATGTATCTGGCAAGGATCTAATATCCAAAATATATAAACAACTCATGCAACTCAACAATAAACAAATTAAAAGCAAAAACAAATATCCCAATTAAAAATGGACAAAAACCAACTTGAATGACATTTTTTTTTAAATGTTTTTATTTATTTCTAGGAGAGAGAGAGAGACAGCGTGAGCAGGGGAGGGTCAGAGAGAGAGGGAGTCACAGACTGAAACAGGCTCCAGGCTCTGAGCTGGCAGTCAGCACAGAGCCCGACGCGGGGCTCGAACCCACGAACCGCGAGATCATGACCCAAGCGAAAGTCGGACGCTTAACCAACTAAGCCACCCAGGCGCCCCTGAATGACATTTCTTTAAAAAATAACATGCAAAAGGCCAATAGGAACATGAAAAGATGTTCAACATCACTAGTCATTATTGAAATGCAAATTAAAACTACAGTGAAACAGTACCGCTCCAGTGGAAATTATAGGGGACGCTTAAGAAATTAAAATTAGGACTACTCTGTCACCCAGCATTTCCATTTTGGGGAATATATTCAAAGGAATCAAAAACAATAACTCAAAAAGATATTTGCACCCACAAGTTTATAGCAACATTATTTATAATAATCAAGATATGGAAACAACCTAAGTGTCCACTGATGGATGAATGGATAAAGAAATTGTGATGTATGTAGACAACTGACTATTATTCAGCCATAAAATTTAGAAAATACTACCATTTTGGACAGTATGAATGGACCTTATGGGCATTACACAAAGTGAAATAAATCCGATATAGAGACAAATGCCATATGCTCTCACATATAGAATCTAAAAATAAAATGAAACTCATAGAAAAAGATCAGACCTATGGTTACCAGAGGCAGAAGGTGGGGGGAGGGGGAAAGTGGAGGAAGCAGGTCAAAAGGTACAAACTGCCAGTCCAGTTATAAGATAAATAAGTCTTATGACTGTAATGTACAATATACATATGACTATAGCTGATATTGCTGTACGATGTATAGGAAAATCATTAGAGGGGGAATCTTAAGAGTTCTCTACATAAGAAGAACATTTGTTTTCTTTTTTCTTCTTTTTATTTTTGCAATGCTGTATTTCTGTGAGAAAATGAATGGTAGGTGAACTTATTTCAGACATCATTTTGCAATATATGTAAATCAAATCAGCATGTGTATATCAATTACTTCTCAATAAAACTGGACAATGTTACAAAGCAATGGCAATCAAAACAATATGGTACTGGCACAAAACGAGACATACAGAACAATGAAACAAAATAAAAAGCCTCTTAATAAATTCACATATTTATGTCAAGCTGATCTTTAACAAAGATGCCAAGAATACACAATGGAGAAAGAATATTATTTTAATAAATGGCATTGGGAAAATTGATAGGCACATGTATGAGAATTAATTTGGAGTCTTATCTTGTACTGCAATCAAAACTACTTTCTAAATGGATCAAGTACTTAAATATAAGACCTACATCTTCAAAACTACTTTAAAAAAAACCGGAGAGGAGGGGAATAATTTTTGAGATTGTCCTTGCCAACAAGTTTTTCTTCATGACAACAAAAGCACAGGGGAAAAGAAAGCAAAATAGACAAGTAGATTTACATCAAGTGAAGAGCTTCTGCACAATAAACACTCGATAGGGTAAAAAAACAGCCCATGTAATGGGAGAAAATATTTGCAAATCATATATCTGTTGAGTTAATCTCCAAAATATATAAGGAATTTCTATAACCCCTCCTCCCCAAATCCCCCTGATTTATAAGACAAACAAATGCTAGTAGGTATTTGAAAATTGCTCAGTGTCACTAATAATCAGGGAAATGCAAATAAAAATGACAATGAACTATAACTTCACACCTGTTAGAATGGTTATTTCCAAAAAGGCAAAAGATGATAAGCGTTGGCAAGTATGTGTGGAGAAGAACTTTGTGCTCTGTTTTTGGGAGTGTAAATTTGTATAGACGTTGTGGAAAACATCCTCAAAACATTCAAAATAGAATTATATAACCCAGAAATCCCACTTCTGGTTCAAAGATGTATCTGCCATCCCATGTTCACTGCAGCATAATTCACAATAACCAAGATATGGAGACAATATAAATGTTTGTTGACAGATAAATGGATAAATACAATGCTATATGCATGCATGCAAACATGCACGCGCACACACACGCTCACACACAGAGGAATATTATTCAGCTTTAATAAAGAAGGAAATCCTGTCATTTGCAAAAAATAAAAAAAAAAGGATGTGTCTGCAGGATTTTATGCTGTCAGAGAAACTAGATACAGAAAGACAAATACACACAATTTCACTTATATGTGGAGACTTCTAGAAGCAGACTGTATAGTGGTGCTTTCTCGGGGCATGGGGAGCCAGAAATGGAAAAACTTCGGCAAAATAAAGTTTCAGTTACACAAGATAGATATGCTCTGCAGATCAAATGTGTTTATTTTTATTTATCATACATTTATATATTTATACATTTATTATAATTAACAATTCTGTACCATATACTTGAAGTTTTCCAAGAGGGTAGATCTTAAGTATTCACAGACACACACACACTACGGCATCTATGTGAGGTCATGGATATATGAATTTGCTTGACTGTGGTGATCATTTCAGAATGGGTATCTATATGAAAACATCAAGTTGTAAAGCTTAAATATGTCAAATTTCTATTTGTCAATAATATTTCAATAAAACTGGAAAAAAATAGCTGATAGACTAAGAAAGAGGAGAAAATATCATGTCAGATGTACAATTAAAACCACAACAGACAGGGGTTCCTGCATGGCCCAGTAGGCTGAGTGTCTGGCTTTGGCTCAGGTCATGATCTCACAGTTCATGAGATCGAGCTCCACATTTGGCTTGCTGCTGTCAGCACACAGCCCACTTTGGATCCTCTGTACTCCCTGTCTGCCCCTCCTCCATTCTCAAAAATAAATAAACAGAAAAAAAGGCAGAAAAACTATAGACAACAATACAAAGAACAAGGGCAAAATAATAAACAGTTATAAATATGGTAGATATTTAACTATATCAACACTCACTTTTAAATGAACATTAATGGTCTAAATGCATCAATGAAAAGATAGTGGATCTTTCTGAGTGGATCAAAAACTAAGACCCATCTATATGTTATTTACAAGAAACACACTTTATTTTTTAGTTTATTTATTTATTTTGAGAGAGAGGGGGACCGGAGGGACAGAGAGAAAGTGAGAGGGAGAATCCTAAGCAGACTCCATGCTGTCAGTGCAGAGCCCAATCGATTGATCACGGGTCTTGATATCAGAACTGTGAAATCATGACCTGAACCGAAATTAAGAGTCATATGCTTAACTAACTGAGCCACTCAGGAGCTCCAAGAAACATACTTTAAATATAAAAGTACATATAGATTAAAAGTAACTTAATTAGAAAGATACATCGTGCTAACACTAATCAGAGGAGAGTGGGAGTTGCTATATTAATATCAGACAAAGCACAAAAACTATCAGGGATAAAGAACATAATAGTAAAGGAGTCAATTCTCCAGGAATATATAACAATCTTTAACATATATGACCTGCAGTTGCCTGGGTGGCTCAGTCGGTTAAGCGTCCAACTTCGGCTCAGGTCATGATCTCATGGTTTGTGGATTCGAGCCCCGTGTCGGGCTCTGTGCTGACAGCTAGCTCAGAACCTGGAGCCTGTTTTGGATTCTGTGTCTCCCTCTCTTTCTGACCCTCCCCTGCTCATGCTGTCTCTCTCAGGAAAAAGAAAAAATTTAAAAAAACATATATGTACCTAACAAGACAGCATTAGTATATGTGAGTCAAAACTTGATAGAACTGTAAGGGACGATGTATTATAATTGGAGACTACAGCACTGCTCTATTAGACATGGACAGATCCAACAGAGAGAAAATCACTAAAAACGTAGTTTAACTCAACGATTCCATCAATCAACTGGATATAATTGTTATCTATGGACTATTTCATCCAACAATAGCAGGATACACATTCTTCTCAAGCACACATGGAACATTCACCAAGATAGAACCTGTTCTGGGCCATAAAACATCTTAACACCTTTATAAGGATAGTATCACACAATGTCTGCTCTCAGACCACAGCAGAACTAAACTAAATATGAAAAACAGAAAGATGACCAGAAAATCTCAAATTATATGGATATTAAAGAGCAGGCTTGTAAATAACACATGGGTCAGGGGCACCTGGGTGGCTCAGTCATTTAAGTATCTGACTTTGGCTCAGGTCAGGATTTCACAGTGGATAAGTTTGAGCCCCACATTGGGCTCTGTGCTGACAGCTCAAAGCCTAGAGCCTGCTTTGGATTCTGTGTCCCCCTCTCTCTCTGCCCTTTCCCTGCTTGACTCTGTCTCTCACAAAATACATAAACATTAAGAATCAGCTTTAAAAACAAACAAACAAACAAACAAACAAACAAACAAACATGGGTCAAAGAAGAAGAAGACATCTCAAGAAAAATTAAAATTATATTTTGAATTAAATAAAAATAAAAGCACAACTTATAATTTGTGCAATTCACAAAATCATTGCTCAGAAGAAACTTTATCAGATTGAATGCATACATTAAAAACTAATGAAAATTTCCACCTTGGAAACTAGAAAAAAAAAGTAAATTCAAAGTAAGCAAAGAAAAGAAATATTAATTAGAACAACAATAAATGAAATTGAAAATGGGAAATTGATAGAAGAAATCAATGAATCCCAATGTTGTTTCTTTGAAAAGATTAATAACATTGATAAGCCTGTAGCCAGGCTACAAAAAAAAAAAAACACAAAAAACACCCAAAGACACTAATTATTTATATCAGAATGAAAGACATCAATCCAGACCCCAGGGACATTATAAAATGGTAATAAGGAGTATTATGAACAACTCCATACCCAGAAATTTGACAACCTAGATGCAACGGACTTGTTTTTTAAAAGACACAATTTTCGGGGCGCCTGGGTGGCTTAGTTGGTTAAGCGTCCGACTTTCGCTTGGGTCATGATCTCGCAGTTCGTGGGTTCGAGCCCCGCGTCGGGCTCTGTGCTGGCTGCCAGCTCAGAGCCTGGAGCCTGTTTCAGTCTGTGACTCCCTCTCTCTCTGACCCTCCCCTGCTCACGCTGTCTCTCTCTCCTAGAAATAAATAAAACATAAAAAAAAAAGACACAATTTTCTAAACTCTCACAAGAAGTAACTATTTGTTTGAATAGACCTGTATCTATTACAGCAATTGAATCAATAATTAATTCACTTTATTTTTTTTTAACTTTTAAAAACATGTTTATTTTTGAGAGAGAGAGAGAGAGAACACGAGCGGGGGAGGGATGAAGACAGGGAGACACAGAATCTGAAGCAGGCTCCAGCTATCAGCGCAGAGCCGGGTGTGAGGCTCAAACCCACAGACCATAAGATCATTACAGGAGCTGAAGTCGGATGCTTAACTGACTGAGCCACTCAGGCACCCAATAATTAATTCACTTTCAAAACAGAAAGTACCAGGCCTAAGTAGATTCACTGATGAATTATACCAAACATTTAAGAAACTATACCAATTCTCTACAATCTCTTCTAGATGTTAGAAGAAGAGAAAATACTTTTTAACTTATTTGATAAGGACAACATTAGCTAAATACCAAAACCAGACAAAGATATTACAAGAGAAGAGAACTATAGGCCGTTATCTCTCATGGGCATAGATGCAAAAACCTTTAACATTAGTAGAAAATTGAATCCAACAATGTATAAAAAGTATTATACACCATGGCCGTGGGATTTATCACAGGTGTGCAAGGTTGGTTTAACATTTGAAAATCAATTAGGGTAATTCATCACATCTATACACTAAAAAAGAAAATCACAGGATCACACCAATAGATATAGAGAAAAGCTTTTGACAAAATCTAACACCCATTCATGAATTAAAAAAAAAATCGTGATTAAATTAGGAATAAATCATAACTTCCTCAACTTGATAAAGAATATCTACCAAAACACCTACAGGTAACATCATAGTTAATGGTGAGAAACTAAGTTTTCCCGCTAAAAGTCAGTAAAAGATAAAAATGTCTTCTGTCAGCACTCCACTTCAATATCATATTGGATGTACTGAATAATGTAATCAGACAATGAAAAGAAATAAGTTATAGATTTGGGGAAAATATAAAATTGTCTGCACCCAGATGACAAGATTGTGTATGTGGAAAATCCGAATCTATATGATGTAAACTACAAAATGAACAAAATCAAAAAGCTAAATAAATGGGGAAATATTCCATATTCTTGGATAAGAAGACTAAAAATACTGTCAAGATGTCAATTCCTTCCAAATTGATCTATCGATTCAATACAGTTTCAATCAGAATCCCAACAAGGTATTATGTAGATATTGAAAAACTGATATTTTTTAAAAATTAAGCTCTATACCCAATGTGGGGCTTGAACTCACAACTTTGAGATCAAGAGTCACGTGTTCCACCAGCTGAACCAGCCAGGCACTCCTGAAAAACTGATTCTGAAGTTTATATGGACAGGCAAAAGACCCAGAATAGGCAGCACAATCTTGAAGGAGAAGACAAAAGTCGGAGGACTGATTTACTCAACTTAAAGACTTGCTGTAAGTTACAGTAATCAAGACTGTCTGGTATTGGCATAAGAATAGGCAAACAGATCATTGGAATAGAGACCCTAGAAACAGACCCACATCAGTACAGGCGATGGATCTTTGACAAAGGAGCAAGGTAAAGACAATGAAGCCAAGAAAGTCTTTTTGACAAATGATGTTAAAATAACTGAACATTCACAGGCAAAACAAAACGAAGCAAATCTATACTCACAATGGTTTACAAAACTCTTTGCAAAAATTAATTCAAAGCAGGTCACAGACCTAGATGTAAAATACAAAATTATAAAGCTCCTAGAAGATAAAAGGGCAAAATCTAGGTGATTTGGAGTTTGGCAATTACTGTTTAGATACGGCATAATCCACAAAAGAAAGAATTGATGCTCTGAACTTCATTAGAATGAAAAGTTCTGCTCTGTGAAAGACACTATCAAAAAATGAAAAGACAAGCCACAGAAGGGGAGAAAATAGCTGTAAAAGATGTATCTGATAAGACACTTATCCAAAATGTACAAAAAACTCTTAAACTCAACAATAAGTAAAAAAAAAAACAAAAAACCAACCGACTGAAAAATAGGATAAAGGATTTAACAGGCACTTCCATAAAGGTATACAGATAGTAAGTATATACAAGATGCATCATAGCATAAGTCGTCAGGGAAATGCAATTTAAAATAGCAACAACATACCACTATATATCTATTAGAATGTTGGAAACACTGACAACACCAAATACTGATGAGGCTATAAAACAAGAGGAACTCTTATTCGTCGGTGGTGAGAATGTAAAATGGTAAAGCCATTTTGGAGGTTAGTCTGGTACAGTCGTACAACACTAAACATACTATTACCTTATGATCAGCAATTGCATTACATAGTGTTTATCCCAAGGATTTGAAAATGTATGTCTCCATGAAATCCTACATAAGGATGTGTAGAAGCTTTATTCACAGTTGCCAAAACTTAGGAGCAACCAAGATGTTCTTAAGTAGATGAATGGATGAATAAACCATGAAATATTACTCATTATTTAAAAAATTAGCTATCAAACCATAAAAAGACATGGAAGAAGCTTAAGTGCATATTAGCAAGGGAAAGAAACCAATAATTTCTGAACTTTCAGCTCAATGTGTCTGTTAGCCTAAAACTGCTCTAAAATGTAGTCTATTAAAATTTTTTTAAAAATATGTCATTAACTTTAAAATAAAAGGTTAAATGATCATGAATAAAATAAAATTGAACTTTAAGGTAGGTAGGGAGAGATTAACAAGTGATCTGGTTTTCTAAATGGTATTTACTTACATTTTTCAACTTCCACAAATTGAAAAACAATTTCAATAATCTGTTATTAATTATTTAGTATTTAGAGTAGCTGAAATTCAAATGGGACATTTAAAAAGATTAATTTAGGAAAAAATATTCATTCACTTGATGTTGATTCTAAGGGAAGAAAATTAAAAGACACTTCTTATTTACCAAATATCAAATATACCATTTATTAATTTCCTTGATTTTAGCATAATACATATTATATTTATACACGGTAGAATATTTATATATTCAGAAACTATCAAGTAAGAAAATGAAAGTCATCCATAATAATCCATCACTTAGAGCTGTAGTTTGGTTTATTTTCTTCCATTTTTAATGGGTCATGACTTAGATATACAGAGAGAGGTGAGATATTTATATTCCACATGACCCTAAAGAGAGAGCAAGGTTATCTCAGGATTCCCTAACCCACCTGCCTGGGTTTGTATGGATAAGTTCTCAGCATCGGTGCTCTGGAAGCAAAAGAATATTTCTTATTGGCACAGTGACAGGACATAGATGAACCAACAGTCTGTCTTCATCTTTTCACTTCCTCCCTCATCTCTTACTCGTGATCTCTCAGCAAGCCTCTTTCAGGGGTCTGGTATCCTTTGAGTATGGATGTCGATGTCAGTGTTCCACTTGGACCACTTACCTGAGGTCCACTACACACAATAAATCCTTGCCCAGGTGAAACTGAAGCACACAAACTGAGAAGAGTGTGTGCACGGAGCACACACTTGTGAGTTTTACTCTTCTCTGGATCACAAAGGGCAATAGTTCAGAAATAGAAAATTGTTTCTAATGAGCTTATTTATTCCTAATGTTGGTACTGCAGATTTGGGGATTTAGTCCTTATCAAATCACATCCATCTTTTCCTAATGCAGAAAATATAAACTCTTCTAAAGGCCTTTTTACTGAAAGGCCTTTATTTTTTTGGCCTTGTTAAACCATTATTTTGAAAAACCCATTTGTACTTAACTTACATATTTAGTGATCCATCATCTTTTGTTTGTGATTTATATTTTTATTGTTAATTTTGTTAACAATTCTTCAAATAACAAAAATAAATTTGGGCCTAGAATGTAATATTCATGACAGTAGAGATTTTTCTCTTTCTTTCACTCTTTTCTCTTTTTTTTTCACCAGGAATAGAATAGAACAGGATCTACTTGATTGACTCCATTACCGGCTCCAAGTCATTACCATTGAAGCTTACCTAGACTATCCCAAGTAGACCCACAACCCATCCCCACTGTCTACCCCAAGCCTCTCTCCAGGTTCTCTTCATTCTGGTCGTTTTGTCTTTTAGATAGCAGTCATGATTTTGTGACAGGAACTCAGTTTGGGATTGTTTTATTAAATCTCCAAATGGATAAGTCAAGTAGACAGTTGGTTATATACATTTGGAATTTTGGATACACTACTGGACTGTAGACATAAACCTTGGAGTTGTTGGCATGTGAAAGATGTAGAAATCCTTGGGACTGGAGGACATTGCCAAGAAAGTGGGTGTGGTTGACAGGGAAGAATGGAGACCAACAGGGATATTGTAACATGAAGAATGTAGGGGGAAGAGGGTCGTTTAGCAGAAAGATGAATAAAAGGAGTTGGTGAGGTGGAAAAACACTGAGTGTGTGAGACGTTTTTGTTTTTGTTTTTAATAGCGTTAAAGCCTTACACCCTGAGTTTACGACAAAACTTCCTTAGTTTTATGACAGGAAAAGATAGGATCCCTATAGTAGGCAGAGAGGGAAAGATTAGGACCTGAGGTCCCCAGGTGGGAAAAACACGTGTTTTAGAACAAAGCTGGGAGCATCTGACCACAGCAAACCCCCTCGGGGGTAAGGTCTCTCTTAAGGATGTAGGAGACAGCATCTACTTCCCCTCAGGTTCCCCTCAGGAATTTGACAATCAAAATACCTAACTAAAAAAAGTAAACCATAAAAGTTATGTTATAGGAGGGACAGTATGACCATAGTCTGACTCCTCACACAATGGAGTCGAGCCAATCAGGGATGGACAACCCAGAATACAGTTATCAAGCCAGTAAGTGTAGGACTTGGGAAGGAATTAGAGGAATGGAAGGGAGGGCTGACCCGAACTTCTTAAACAAGGGCCCTTGCCTATTGTCACAGGCATTCACTTTTGAATGCCCCCTCTCTGTAAAGAGGTTTCATACCTCTTTACATACTTGTAAAGCATACTTGTATCTGCTGCTCATTTTGTTTCCACCTCTTTCTTCAGTCTTGGAAGCCATGAGACGATAGACATGAGACAAAATACCTGGGTATTGAGGTAAAAAATCCTGCACCAGTTTCTATAATGACTATAAACTTGGCTCTAAGCAAACGTTAACCGCACTGTATATGTTTTATATCATCACATCATTATATATTAAACACACACACTCGGAGAGCAATGTAATCTTTCTTTTTGCATGGTGGCTTTTTCTTTATTTTAAATTTACTTTTACTTAAACTTTCATCTTTATATTTAAAGTTATCTCTTGTAAGCAGCAGAGAGTCACTTTTAATCCAGATGGCATCTCTTTTAATTAAAATATTTAGGTAATCTTGTTTAATTTAATTAGCGATATATTTGTTTCTTCTATCTTTTACTTATTTCCTATTCAAACTGCTTCTTTTATGTTTCTTTTTCTTCTTTCTTTCCTTCCATTGAATTAACAAAAGACTTTTTTTATGCAACATTTCCCTTATAGTTCCTTGTTGACTATATACTTAAATTTTTTAATTTTTATTTATTTTTGACAGAGAGAGAGAGAGAGAGAGGGAACGAGCAGGGGAGGGCCAGAGAGAGTGGGAGACCCAGAATCCGAAGCAGGCTCCAGGCTCTGAGCCGTCAGTAGAGTCCGATGCAAGGCTCGAACCCACGAACTGTGTGATCATGACCTGAGCTGAAGTCGGATGCTCAATCGACTGAGCCACCCACGCACCCTAATTTGTAATGTATTTTTAAAATTTTTTCTTTTTTTTAAAAAAACATATTACAAAGAGATTTTTAAAATCCTTGTTTGAGGGGCGCCTGGGTGGCTTAGTCGGTTGAGCGTCCGACTTTCCGACTTTCGCTTGGGTCATGATCTCGCGGTTTGTGGGTTCGAGCCCCGCGTCGGGCTCTGTGCTGACTGCCAGCTCGGAGCCTGGAGCCTGTTTCAGTCTGTGACTCCCTCTCTCTCTGACCCTCCTCTGCTCACGCTGTCTCTCTCTCCTGGAAATAAATAAAACATTAAAAAAAAATAATAAAAATAAAATCCTTGTTTGAAAACTCCAATAACTACAGTCTTTGATACTGTTTTTCTAAACTTTTTTGTACTTTTTTGTTTAGTCTTAGAATAATTTGTAATTTTTTTTTTTACTGAATGTCACATACTGCATAGGAAAATTGTAGAGATTTATAAATTGTTTTCTTACAACAGATAGATTGGGCTAATGACCACAGTCCAAACAGAGACTGAGCTAACTCCAAATTGTGGAGGGTTATTATCCTCAAATTTCCTCCCATTTTCCACCTCAAATATTCTGAAGGATTGGGTAATCCCTGGATTCTGTTTTTTTTTTTAATTTTTTTTAATGTTTTATTTATTTCTAGGAGAGAGAGAGAGACAGCGTGAGCAGGGGAGGGTCAGAGAGAGAGGGAGTCACAGACTGAAACAGGCTCCAGGCTCTGAGCTGGCTGTCAGCACAGGGCCCGACGCGGGGCTCGAACCCACGAACCGCGAGATCATGACCTAAGCGAAAGTCGGACGCTTAACCGACTAAGCCACCCAGGCGCCCCCCTGGATTCTGTTTTTCAAGAGAAATGAGTTGGTTCCTGAATACTAATTCTTGTTTTCTTTGATCTTAAGGATATCAGGCTTTTTGTTTGGCTTTGTGTTCATTCTTCTGTTCTGAGTTGCTTTGGAATTTGGGAATTGACTCAGGGCAATGGATTGTGAGTATATAGAGTTTAGATTTCTCTGACCTTTGCTTCTTACTAGAATCCTGGCCCTTTGGATTCCTTTCCCCACCCTCCCCTGCCTTGTTAGGCAAGATTGTAAAAAAAAAAAAAAGAAAAGAAAAGAAAAAGAAAAAGAAAAAAATTGGGTTTCTGGTTTTTTTTAGTTGTTTCTGTGTGGATCTCAGTTTTTCACGTATATTGTCTCAGCTTCATTTTTGTTTCTGCTTTGGGCTTTTGGTTTTGGTTTGTTTTGTTTCCTTTTGTTTTGTTTTGCTGTAACCTTAGAATTGCAAATGGCCTGAAGGAATGTAGGCTCAGTTCTCTGAGTGGTTCCCCATTGTCTGGATTTTCTTTTTTAAGTCTTGGATGCTTCAATATCTCTCCAATGCCTTCAGTTTTTCACTCTGTATTTTCTCTCTGGATTTTTAGGTTGCTTTCGACAGGATTATTGGACTGCCCCAACTAAAAATGAATGTAAGTGTTGCGATTCCAGAGTTTCCCAGATGGACTGGAGGCCAGAGAAAAACAGCGTAATTTCCCATCATTCACTTCCAGAAACTGGTTATTGAGACACCCACCTGTAAAAATGAACATGCAGTATATTTCTGGTCAAAAGTAAATCCATCCCTTAAAACTGCTATGACATTAGCCAGATTTGGAGGATTTGCAATGCTTAGCCTGTAGATTACAAATGGTGTAGGGGAGCGAGGGAGGATCAGTCCCTGAGATCTTTGATCCTCTTTATTTGACTATTAAAATTATCTGGAAATCAAATTGGACCATTATTTACAAAACGGAGTCCCTAAACTCGCTTGATAGTAAACTATTGAGGCCCTGGGTATACTTTCTATTGAATTTTAAAAATCTCAAAAGTTCTACTTATATTCCTGGCATTGGTGCTGCTTCACTGGCAATATGTGGTTATTCAAATGAAAGGAAACAGCAGGGGAGGGACACTCACTATTTGACTCATTGGGGCTGCTAGCCCATGGCTCTGCTTTCGCCACTTGACAATATCACATAAACAACACAATGAGAGGAGTCACAGCAAAGTTAAGGATGAAGTAGATGATTATACTGATATGTGCTCTTGTTCTTATATCCTAACTTTCCAGACTATTTGTGTTAAAAAGTATGGTCACACCTATTCGTTCCTACATCCTAACTTGCCAGATTATTTGTATTAAAAAATATGGTCACACCTATGATGATTTATGTGACTAATGGAGATACTTGAAGGATATAATGTTATAAGGATCCTCTCATTTTACATGTACACACATATGACCATCAAACAATTATCATAAACTTATGGCAACTCAGTTGCATGAAAGTGATTTACCAAATTCAACTATTAGATGAAACAAACAAAGCACAGTACAGTTGACAATATTGAATATTATCTAAATCTTTTGCTCTTGGAAAGCAGCAAAGGTAGAGAAATCCCTGACCCTTTTGCAAATGGCAAACAAATGGCAAACCTCAAAAGACCACGATATATTTTTGGATGAGACTTGCTTTCATCCTTCCTTACGACTTGCTTGTTTATCTGTCCTTAGAAAACCTAAGATCCTTTTCCTTTTTTTCTGAAACATTCTTCAGTAAAGAACATATCCCTATTGCAGTAGCCAGAATAAAGTCATCTCTTTAATTGTCTGGAGCATTTTAATTTTGACAACTGAAATGAGAAGACTTTAATGAAAATACAATTTGTGTCCTTGCAAAGTGTTATTTTATATGATAAATAAGCACAATCGTATGCAAAGAAGCAACTTAACATTGTAACAATTGCAAATAAGAGCCAAAAGAATACAATGTAAAGCAGGATTTACACTGGCGAAGTATTAGTGATCCAGGTGATTGAGCTGAAAGACGTTCAAGAACATGGTATAAAAAGAAAAAGATTAAAGCGGTGTGAAAAGTGAGATAAGTGACATTGAGCATTTATCACAAAGTTTCACTGTCTATGTAATAGAAGTTCTGTGGGAAAAGTCCGAAGAGTGGAAAAAAGGCAAAAATCAAAAAATTGATTGTTGACATATTTTGAGACCTGAGGAGACATAGGCTTTCAGATCGAAGGGATTACCGAGTGCCAAGGCAATATATTTTGAGAGAATAAAAGATTCACATCTAGGGCTATCCTCATAAAATTTCTATGCTCCTGGAAAAAATCCTAAAACCTTTCAGAGTGGAAAGTCTTGAAGAGGTAACTTACAAAGAGTAACAGGACACAGAATTAGCATCAACTATTTTAATGCACAATGTCATCAAATAATAACGGTAGTTGACATATTTAGGATAGGCATGCTCTAGTTTTTGGAAACTGTTTCCTCTTTTAATTTTTTTATCAATCTGATGAGGTGGGCACTTATAACATTCCTTTTTCAGAGAAGGATGTTAAGACACAAAAATGTTGAAAAAGTTGCTTAAGGTCACACAGCTGGTAAGCAGTATATAGAGATTCAAACACAGACAGCCTGGCTCCAGAGTTCATGCTTTGGTCTGGCTTGAGGGAAATGCATGTAGAGCAAACTGTTATCCAAATCTGAGGGAAAAATAAATGTATTATTTATTTTTCTCACACCAAGACTGAGACATTTAGCTTAATGACATGACTTAGGACATCACTTAGAGCCCCGGGCATTCTAACATTTGGAGGCTGGACCAAGGAGATCCAAGAAAATGGGGCCAGATTTAATAGTGGAGTTCCAGACAGGAAGAAAATGTTCCATGAAAAATTTGATGTCGATAATGAATGCAGCTTAGGTTGAATGGGAGAGATTAAAGCCTTTGGATTTGGTAATGTGGAGATTACTGGAGACAAAAATCTGACTGGAGCAGATTTCTGAAGGAATGGGAAAGAAAGTTATAGGGACAGAAGGTACAAACCCTCCCTGATTGCTTGTCCATCCATGACCGTTATCCCCTCCATGGTATCTAAGCCACTTCTAATTGGATAAAAGATCTAAACTGATGTTACAGAATTTTAAAATACTAGATAAAAGTATGTAGGGACATATTTGTATTTTACAGTGGGACCTACTTAAGCAAGGCATGATGCTGAGAATTTACACAACAGAAAAAGTGAAAATCGTTGTAAGCTAAGGTTCAAAAGTCACAGTACACTGGTGAAAGCATTTGTCATCAGTGAAGTGGGCAAAATATTTCGGTTTTCAACAAAAGGCAGACAGATGAATATAAAACCTTTAAATAATTTTAAAACACAATTTAAAGATGATAAAATACAAATAATAAAAATATGAAAAATAAAAATCTTACATACAAGAAAATACGGGAAATGCAAATTAATAAAATTGAATATGACTCTTGACCATTTGTTGAAACAAGTGAAGATAACTTTAACTATGCCAAGTTGGTGATGTGTGAAAAAAGACCACTCTCATATACTAGTGGCCAGAATGGAGATAGAACCAAACTTTTTGGAATCCTGTCAAAATTTAATTGATAACTGAAATTTCAGAATTTAGTTCTGCATATCTCATAACTCTTATGTAAAATGAAGTGTGTATAGGAATATTCATTGCAATACTATTTGCAATAAAAAATACCCCCAGAAACAAATTAAATACCAATCCCTGGCTGTGCAGTTGAATGAGTTATAGAACATTCAGGCTTTGGATGTTGCACAACTTTAAAGAAAAATGATGTAAATTATTTTGGTGGCATGAAGTGAACTCCAAGTAAGTGTTAGGCATGAAAAAGCAAGGTGTGGTATACTTTACTGACCAAATTTGATTAAAAAAAAATATAACTAGCTCACTAATGATACACAAAAGAAAGAATGTCTGGAAATCTACGTGAAAAATGTAGACCATAGTAACCTCTAAGGTGTGCATTTAGGATGTGGGGAGAGAGCAATATTGGATCACTAATTCATTTTACTCAAAGGTTCATTGATTCACTTGAACTTTTTAAAAAATAAAATGTTTACGTATTTTGGGAGGGGGAGGGGCAGCAAAAGAGGGAGAGAGAGAGAGAATTCCAAACAGTCTCCACACTGTCAGCTCAGAGCCCGATGTGGGACTCGATTTCAATAACCATGAGATCATGACCTGAGCTGAAATCAAGGGTCGGAAGCTTAACCAAAGGAGAAAGCATGCAGGCACCTGAGTCACCTCAACTTTTTAAAAAAATGTTTTTATTTATTTTTGAGAAAGAGACAGAGCACAAGCAGTGGAGGAACAGAGAGAGAGAGGAAGACACAGAATTTAAAGTATGCTCCAGGCTCTGAGCTGTCAGCACGGGCTTGAACTCACGAACTGAGAGATCATGACCTGAGCCAAAGTTGGATTCTTAACTTAGCCACCCAGGCGTCCCCCAAGTCACTTGAGCTGTTTAATGAATAATGCTTTTTTTAATTTCTAAAGGAAGAAAGTATATTTTTTATGTTAAAAGGAAGAATAAAAGAAGCATAATAATAATTATATTCTCCCACAAAACGTATTGTAAAACCAATTTGACATGGATAAAAGAGAGATAAAAAGTAGGGCCTAAAAGGCCTAAAGGGTTTCTCAAAATTAGAAGGATTACTATAAGACTAAAGCAGTGAGAAAAATCAGTAAGCAGAGTATTAGCATTTTTGTTTAATACGCATATTTGCATAAAGTATGCATACATATATTAATATACACATACGGAATGAGACACATAGAAAAACGTGTTAACGATGGCTATTTTTTGAGTGACAACATTTTCTACTTTTACATATTTCTGTCAAAATATCTCTGTCCCCCACCCCGCCAAGGAGCAGGGATTTAGTTTTATAACAAAGTGGAACATTGTCTCAAGTGAATATTGTATAACTGCTGTATAATGTCTAGGAATCTGGTGATGGACATCAGCCTGTACATTAGGAAGTACATCTGGTCAGCCTGAGCAACAGCACGACAGAAAGAATGGATTGACCTTGACTCTTGTACCCATGTTTGCTCTGGCATTGTTAGCTTCAATAATGAGAATCTGAACTAGGAGATTGGATATTGATTATTTGTATTCTCTGTTTTTAGCTGCTTGAGAATGTAAACTGGAGATTGAACTGAGGCTGAGTCACCCATGTCACACAGCCATTCAGTGCTTAGTTTTTAGATTCTGAGCATTTTTCCTTTGAATCTTTTCACTCTTCTGTCTCACAACTGCAAAGTCCAGGTCACCATGAAGCCACAGGGATTATAAGCATTATGCTGGATGAGTCTGTATTTGGGAACCACTAGGCAAGTGGAAGGAAATTTTGCTTCAAGTCTGTTGTATCCCAGCTTCTCCCAACCACGGTTCCATCATCCAATAGGAAACAAGCTTCACTTGACTCTTCTGCTGGGCACACACTGTCACAGGTGCTTCAGATTAAGCATTGAGTCTCATGCGTTGGAGGATGGGGAGGTCACACAATTACAGGTCTAATATGAGCTACAATTAGGGGCTGATTGTGTTTCCCCAAATGCATGTGTTAAAGCCCTAACACCTAGAAGGTCAGTATTTGGACACAGAGCCTTTAAAGGAGTACTTACGTTAAAAATGAGGCTTTTAAGGTGGGACCTACTTCAGTTGACTTGTGTTTTTATAAAAAGAGGAGATTTGGGGGCACCTGCATGGCTCACTTGGTTGAATATCCAACTTCCTCACATGGGGCTCTGTGCTGACAGTGTGGAGCCTGCTTTGGGTCTTCTGTCCCCTCCTTCCTCTGCCCGTCCCCTGCTCAGGCTCTCTCTCTCAAAAAATAAAGAAACTTAAAAAAAAAAAAAAAGAGGAGATTGGGACACACAGAGGGACGCCAGGGGTGTGCTTGCTCACATAAAAGATCATGTGAGGACACAGCAAGAAGATGGCCCCATAACCTTGAGTTTAGACTTCCAGTGTCCAGAACTGTGAGAGGATAAATGTCTATTTAAGCCATCCAGTCTTGGCATTTTGTTACCTAGCATTCCTAGTAACCTAATAAGTTCAAGGTGCTCTTACAGAGTGTAATGGGCAAGAACTGCCTTCCACAGGGGGAGGCTGTTAAGCCTCAGTAACAAGGGAACTGAAAGTCGTCCCGTGAATGCAATCCAGGTGGGAGAAACACTAAGAGTGGTGGAGGAAGTTAGAGGAATTCAAACAGGAAATTCATATGATCTCTTTGGAATTTCCAGGAGATAAAGCTTGCTATGACATGGCAATCAGTGAGAATCTTAGGTGGATGGAGGAGGCTGAGCACAAGTAAATGCACTGCTGTCCGAGGGCAAACAGAACAGGTGAGCTGTTACTAAAGGCCGGAGCGTAGGGTGGTCTGCAAGGTGTCTTAAGGCTGAGCGGTGTCCTAGATGTCGTTGGGGGTCAGCAGCCCAGAGCAGTAGCTTCTGAAGCAAGGCCCACGTCAACACCAAATTGAAGTGGCCTGAGGAAGGAATGGGAATTCAGAAAATGGGGACAGTATTTTAGGCAGCTTCTTCAAGAAGTTTGGCTGTAGGAGCCTGGAGAGAGTTTGAGTGGGAACCGCTGGCCATTTGGACAGATGCATTTGCAGATTCCTCTGATCGTGGATAGTGGTTCTCAGTGTGAGAAAGCAGCAGCGGAAGCAGCACCGGGAACTTGGAAAATGAGAATTCCCAGCCCCCACCCTTCCACCTACTGACACAGAAACCTCAGGGTCAGGGCCGAGCGAACTACTGCTTTGGGAATATTACTTAGAGTGGATGGAAGGGCTCCGGGGTGGCTCACTCAGTGAAACATCTCTTGATTTCAGCTCAGGTCATGATATGGTTCGTGGGTTCGAGCCCCATGTTGGGTTCTGTGCTGACAGTGTAGAGTCTGCTTGAGAGCCTCTCTCTCTCTCTCTCTCTTTCTCTGCCCCTCCTCTGCTTGCATGCTCTCTCTCTATTGTCTCTCTCAAAATAAATAAATAAATACACTTTTTAAAACTGTATGGAGATGAACTATAGACATAGAAAGCCCTTATAATTGATGGACTTTATATCTCAATTTTTAAATATTTTTGTTCATTTATTGCTGTCCAGTGAAGGGAGATATGCATGTGTAAACACACACTGGCTTCTATACCGGAAGTAGTAAAGAGTGAGTCTGAGAAATATGAAATGGCTTGCCAGAACATTGTGGTCAAGTTTTGTGAGGCTGCTGTCTTAACTTATATATTTAAAGTCATTTACTATTTTTGGTGTGTTTGTTCTTCTCCGCCTACTCCCCCGCCCCCACTCCACCCTGACTTAACATAACATTTATTATGTGTACTCAGTTCATTGGAGGAATTTTTTTAGGTTTCATAACCTCTCTTTCTCTTTTTATATAGCGATTTTCCTAACTATTGTTTAAAGCTTCTTTCAGATTTTAAACTCGGAGATATTTGTTTCTATTAGATTCACATCCGTATACCTGTCATCCTTTCCAAACTCTTTATTAATTCATACCTTTGGGCATAATTATGATTTAACCATTTAGATGTTTTATAGCTTCGTTTCTCACTTATTTGTATTTCTCATCTCTCTGAGTTTTGGCATTGTGTGTTTTTGTCCCTATTAAGCTTCATCGTTGGTGGCAAATGTGAATGGTATTGAAGGAGGAAGGACTGCCCTGTGCCCCTGTGTATTATGTACAGGGCTTAGCACCTAATAGGGACCCAAAAAATTTGGGCAGCTATCATTACATTATTACAATGACTCCAGTGATCAGCTTGGAACTTTATTCTTGATTTGTTCATTTACTCTTTCCAACCCTAGTCAGCTTTTTGACTGCGTGAACTTGACCTCCTTTATATTTATAGGTCTCGTGTGCAAAAGCTTCTTTTATATTTTCTTTTTTAGTAAGAAATAAAAAATAACCGTAATCTTCTCCTCGTTGTGTTCAAAATACTCAGCCGGAAAATGTACTTAAATTCTAGAAAGCTTTATACTAATTTAAATTACAATGGCACCATCTTTTGTGCTTGTCATTATCTTTCCTAGGCTTTGTCACTTCCATGGCAACACATACTGTATTTTACTTTGTGTTTAAAAATTATTTATGCTGAACGATAAACTAGTTTTTATGAATATTCAACAATGCCTTCCGAGTGGTGAAATGTTCTGAGCCTCTCTTAAACCCTTCCCACACACAACGTCTAAATTAATCCTTTGAAGTATGGCTCTCATCATGTCACTCCCCAGCTCAAAAGCCATCAGTGACCCCCACTGTTTACCAAGTAAAGCCCACATGCCTTAGTCTGGTTTCCGCTTCTCTGATAATCTTATCCTGACCTACTTTTGTAGGTTTACTCCCAGTCTGCTAGCGTATGTAAGATACTCTTTTGCCTACAAACAACAGAACAAAGACGTTATTCTATCATTAAAAAAGCAAATATAAAGTAAGAGGCAATGGCTGTTTGATTAAGTCTCAGTATTACCATGGTTCCAGTTCACCTCTGAAATTCTCTTGCTCTTCCCTAATAGTGCTGGGGTGGCTGCTTCCATTCAAGGTTTCCTGTGCACAAAGAGGCAGAATAGAGAAAATTCTCTACCTTCTGCCTGTTATCAAGAATGAGGAAAACCTTGCTGGGATCTTCCAGCACATTCTCCCAAATATCTGTGGGGCAGAGTTTGGTTCACACCCATGTTCGAGTCATGTACCTGAAAGGTTCAGAATGAGATCATAACTGACCTAAGCTGAGAATCCATAGCTCCTGGCTTGCGGAAGGATTCCACAATTGCATGGAAGGCACGGCTACTCAGAAGAGGATGAAGAGAACTGGGGTCATTTGTTGAAGAAAGGAAGAATTGGCTATTGTAAGATGTGACTTCCACATCAACTAAGTGGATTATTTTCAAGTGAAGACTAAAAATCAAGCATTTTTGTCACTACAATTACATTGCAGGGCATGCAGTGACCCTACCCCTGGATAAGCTTTGATAATATGTGCTGTACTTCTTTCTTAAATCAGGTTCATTTACTAGGCCCCCAGGTGTCTGAGTCTGCTTATCTCCACTTGGGACTTCTTGGACTCTTTTGGCCAATACCAAAACCTCCTTCATAGACTCTACCTTCTTTTTCTTTTTTAAAAATCTTATTAATGTTTTATTTTTGAGTTGAGAGAGAGAGAGCATGAGCAGGGGAGGGGCAGACAGAGAGGGAAACACAGAATCCAAAGCAGGAGGCAGGCTCTGAGCTGTCAGCACAGAGCCCGACCTGGGGCTTGAACTCCCAAACCATGAGATCATGACCTGAGCCGAAGTCGGATGCTTAACTGACTGAGCCACCCAGGTGCCTCTACCTTCTTATACCATGTTTCCAAGATAAAAGCTTATTTATGAGCTTATGTGCAATTGATTACCCCTCAAATGATCTTCATCTGGATGTGCCAGAATGAGCAACAAGCACTCATGCACTCAGAAGAAGGGCCAGGACCATTCCTCAACTATTGGAAGCTGTAGAGTTAATGGACAGTCCAAGACTCCATGCCACTTAATATTTAATAATTCTTAGATAGAACCACCTGTGTCGTTCTCCTACATCGTTGTCTATACAGCTCCCTCTTCCTGAATTGCAACTGTTTCCATTCCCCCCTCCTTAAATCCAAGTGTGTATTTATCTAGTTTGTCAAGTAATAGTTTCTTTTTTCAAGTTTTAATATGATAAAAATAACATGTAGAGAGCTGTTGGATTATTTTAGTGACAAATTAAAAAGAAACATAGATATAACATCCTTTTAAAGAGTTATTGATGGCTTTCTTTGAAATAAACTAATTATGATTACATTCCTAAACATAGGCATTTATCCTTAGAGATATATATTCTCTCTATACATATACATAGATATTATTTGGTATTAATTTTATTAATGCTTTAATGAGGGAAAATGTATAAGATTACATATATTTGACAAAATGACCCTTGAATTATTTTTAATGAATACATCTCGGCCGTGTTTGTTTGTTTGTTTGCTTGTTGTAAGCTGTAAGATTATTGGTTACATATCCATCCAACATAGAGAATCATTCACATAGAGGATATGTAATATTAGCCAAACAAACTCTTTGTATTCTTTATGGGAAGCATTCATTATTTATCCACTAGTTTAATTGATTTAACTATACACAGGAGTGAAACACAAAGGTTTTTGGAATAGGTTTAGGGCATGAAGTATTTAATCTCATGAGTATTGTAATAAATGATTTTTTCTCCTGTTACTCTATCTTTTGTAGGCATAGCTTCTGAGAGTCTTGTATATTAACTCATCAATGTTCATCTTGGAAATGCCATATAAAACCCACATAATTAAAGTTGTTATTTTATGATATTGCTGAATTATTGGAAACCAAAAT
Organism: Crocuta crocuta; assembly: GCF_008692635.1. NCBI lineage: Eukaryota > Metazoa > Chordata > Mammalia > Carnivora > Hyaenidae > Crocuta > Crocuta crocuta. The sequence continues at coordinate 164,329 of NW_027530353.1, read as the reverse complement.
CTCTACTCACTGATCTGAGTAAGACTGAATCAAATACCTAGTTACCTTCTTTTACTGATGCCCTTTATTTTCCAAGGTGATAATATGTTGTTGTTGTTTACCTGCATTCTTTAGGTCATGGCTAATAAATGGTGTATTTCCTACAAACGCTTTTAACTTTGAGAAAATAGGTACCATACATACCATTTTTAATGCTCTCTTTAAAAATTGATGATACTTTCAGGTCAGAAACAAACAAAAATTTGTATTTTATACTAGTAAATTGTCTGGCAGTATGTGTCTTATTAGTTTTTTGTGCATATTTTGGTTTACTGGGTCATTGTAATGATTTACATTAAATTCACATATTTGAATTGGTTCGGGGAATTTTGGTCTCTGATGGCATTTAATCCAGGGGAACTCCTGAAAATGAATTTAGCACATGCTCCCTGCCATTCTAAGAAGGTCCTTGCCTTGGTTTGTACCACAGAAGTGCCCCTTTAATCTCCAACTAATAGATCTCTATACATTTGCCTTACCCCGTTCATATAATACAACACAGGAAGACTTGTGGGACAATGAACAATTTGCTCTTCTGTGAATCTGTACAATGTTTGCAACTTGCCTGAGTTGAAAGTAAAACTGCTTGACTGACAGGGTATGCTCACACACACGCACACACACACACACATCTGATAGATGGAAAAAAATGTCTGTGGTAAATAAACTAATGGTTTAACTTGGTAGGAGAGGAGAACAACTGGTAAATATTTTGGTGGGTGTTTTTACTTGCTATCTATACATAACTCAAGGAAACTTTCTTTATCTAAATTATTTTTCAGAATGTAACATCTGACAAGATCCACCTTGAGCAGATGTCTTCCTATTAAAGAAGGAGGAGGAGGAGGAGGGGGAGGAGGAGGGAGAGGAAGAGGAGAAGAAGATTGTGACATAGTATCCCAGAACAGCATTTTCTATTGGGGAATCATGAAGTTGAATTTCAGTGAGGTTTACTGTGTACCATTAAAGACTACTGGTCCATCTTTAAAGCTACCTTGGCGACCATTCTTTTCCTCCCATCTTTTTCTTGGGAAGAACCTTGATAACGGGTTGTGTATCTACCTTCCAGAGACACTATGAGCCTTCTCTTATCATAAATTATTTTGTAGCATCCATTTCACAGAGTTTTACAGTCTCACTTGGGATTCTTCATACTTGCGTGCCCTTGCGGCATTTGGGGTGACTTATATTTAGATCTATGTCATATTTAATATCCATCTAGAGACTTTCCCCAATATGAATGAGTAAATGCTGCAGTTCATAAGATATCAAGAGCCCATGAGATTGTGGTAAGATCTGTGGTTGGAAATTCCAGGGACAATTACCTCTCAGTTGACAGTCAATATTCCAAACTTGTTCCGTTTCTTCTAACAATACTCCTGCTCCCTTTAATGAGATATGGATTGTTACAATGTTGGCTCAACTGAGAGGTATGTGTGACAAATATTACAATGGGTATACACTTTTCCAATACGAAACTTAAAGATTGCCTCCTTGAGGGGCACCTGGGTGGCTCAGTCGGTGAAATGTCAAATTCAGCTCAGGTCATGATCTCATAGCTTGTGAGTTCATGCCCTGTGTCAGGCTCTGTGCTGACAGCTCAGAGCCTGGAGTCTGCTTTGGATTCTGTGTCTTGCTCTCTCCGTCTCTCTGCCCCTCTTCTGCTCATACTCTGTCTCTTTGTCTTTCAAAAATAATAAACATTAAAAAATAAAAAAATAGATTGCTTGAGGTAAGCTTGAGATGTCTAATAGCCTTATTCCCATGAGTAGGAGGCTACATATCCATTCTGGTAACACCAAATGCTCTGTAGCATTAGTGTTCATATTATTTTTTTGGTTAGTGTCTCAATTATAAATCTGAACGTCTTACATTTTGTTTGCCACAACTTATTTAGTGCCTAATGTTTATTAGGCACTAAATCAATTATTTAGTGAATAAATAAATTATTTAGTATTTAAAAGCCTTATTATGAATGTTAGAGGTTGTAAAGTTATTTATGTACACTTTTGAACCAATAGCTTAAGTCTTGAAATATTTGCCACTTGTACAGAAATATTTTAATTATTTGATTAATATTAATATATTCATTTGATTTCATAATCACCCAAATGCAGATATCTCCAAAGGCTAATAATTATATTGAAAGACCTAAACATAAGACAGGAAGCCATCAAAATCCAAGAGGAGAAAACAGGCAAAAACCTCTTTGACCTTGGCCACAGCAACTTTTTACTCAACATGTTTCCAGAAGCACGGGAAACAAAAGCAAAAATGAACTACTGGTACCTTATAAAAATAAAAATCTTCTGCACAGTGAAGGAAACAATCAGCACAACTAAAACGCAACTGATGGAATGGTAGAAGATATTTGCAAAAAATATCACATAAAGGTTTAGTATCCAAAATCTGTAACAAACTTATCAGACTCAACACCCAAAATTCAAATAATCCAGTGAAGAAATGGGCAAAAGCCATGAATAGACACTTCTCTAAAGAAGTCATCTAGATAGCGAACAGATACATGAAAAAAATGCTCAAAACCACTCATCATCAGGGAAATACAAATCAAAACCACAGTGAGATACCACTTCACACCTGTCAGAATGGCTAACATTAACAACTCAGGCTACAATAGATGTTGATGTGGATGCAGGGAAAGAGGATCCCTTTTTCATGGCTGGTGGGAATGCAAACTGGTGCAGCCACTCTGGAAAACAGTGTGGAGGTTCCTCAAAAAATTATAAACAGAACTACCCTGTGACCCAGCAATTTTGCTACTAGGTATTTACCCAAGGGATATGAGGTATGCTGTTTCCAAGGGGCACATACACCCCAATATTTATAGCAGAGCTACTGACAATAGCTAAAGTATGGAAAGAGCCCAATGTCCATTGATGGATGAATGGATAAAGAATATGTGGTATACACACACACACACACACACACACACACACTGGAGTATTACTCGGCAATAAAAAAGAATGAAATCTTGCCATTTGCAACTACGTGGATGGAACTAGAGGGTATTATGTGAAGCTAAATAAGTCAGAGAAAGACAAATAATCATTTGACTTCATTCATAAGTAGAATTTAAGATACAAAACAGAGGAACCTAAGGGAAGGGAAGCAAAATGATATAAAAACAGGGATGGGGACAAAACATAAGAGACTCTTAAATATAGAGAGTAAACTGAGGGTTGCTGAAGAGGTTGTGGGTGGGAAGGATGGGCTACATGGTTACGGGGCATTAAGAAAGGCACTTGTTGGGATGAGCACTGGAATCTACTCCTGAAACCATTATAGCACTATATGCTAACAAACTTGGATGTAAATTAAAAAGAAGGAGAACAAGAAAGAAAGAAAGAAAGAAAGAAAGAAAGAAAGAAAGAAGGAAGGAAGGAAGGAAGGAAGGAAGGAAGGAAGGAAGGAAGGAAGGAAAGAAAAGCGAAAGGAAAGAACAAAGGAAGCAAGAAAGAGTCCAGCAGTTTTTGGATTGCCTTCAGGCTTCTTCGTTTAGATTAATTTAATTGAGTAAATATTTTATTTAGCCTCTTTCTTATGCTAACATAAACATCAACATACCTTTAAATTTTAACCTTTGTTTGATCTCTTACCTCAAATGTAATACACTGCAAAATGATGGTATTTTCCACCACATTTTTCAAAGGATAGTAATAGTGCTTTCAACTGGACACACTCTTCATAATTTATAATGATGATTACTAGTGTTTTGTACATTAAAGGTGTTATAGTTATTGAATGAATAAAATAGTCTTCCTAGGACCACTGATATAAATAGCACATCCCTTTCAGTTGTTTATTTTCATATAACTCTCTCTCTTGCTTTTCTGGTTATATGAAAACTGGAATGCCGTTTACTGAATAGAACAATTTTATATTATTCATCTTTCTCCAATTGCAAGGACTAATGTAAATTATCAATCTTTTTCAAATATAGCAATTACAAGTGGGTGAGTAATATAAATGAGGCCCCCAATGCAGAATAGATGAGAACATATCATTACTTTTCTTCATAATCCAATGGCTCTGAAGAAAATCACTCTTCACTGGTTAATGTGATTAAGCAGGAATAAAACCATTGGATGATCAAGAACAAACTTTCATTTCCCTTGAACTTGCAACAAAGAAAACACATACTTACAAATTTCAAACCGATAGCTTGTATAAGAGTCTGTTTAAGTGTGAAAGAGACAGAAAAAGAAAAGGGAGAAAGGGAGAGTAAGAGGGAAGGATGACAAGGGAGATGAGGTCATTTTCTGAATCTGCAGTGTTCTGTGCACACAAGCATCAAACAATCACACTCAGAAAACACGAGGAAAAGTAAATAAAGCTACTCAGAAAAAGACAAAAATGAATGGCTTTTATGTTTTTGGTTGAAGTAATAGCTTCAACTATGTAGAGTCGATCCTAAAGAAGCCATTCATACAAAATTTGATTTACCATAATATGTCAATAATCGTTTTGTAGGTTTATGAAAAATAAACTTGGTCCATTCCCTTTTTCATTAATAAGCATTTGGACATCAGGTTTAATATGGTAAGTAAAAGAGTTTGGTTCTTTTTCATTGAAACTCTATATTTTTTAAATAGGAAATTTAAATTTTAAAAAAATGTTTTATTTATTTCTGAGAGAGAGAGAGAGAGAGAGATTGTGAGCAGGGGAGAGTCAGAGAGAGAGGGAGACACAGAATCTGAAACAGGCTCCAGGCTCTGAGCTGTCAGCACAGAGCCTGATGGGGGGCTCAAACCCACGAACCATGAGATGATGACCCTGAGATCATGACCGTGAGATCATGACCTGAGTCAAAGTCGGACGCTTAACCGACTGAGCCACCCAGGCGCCCCTCATTGAAACTCTGTTGATGCTGTTATCTGAATGTACCAGGAGGTGAATACTTTGGCTCTCTCTCCAATCTGTTTGGTTAGCATTTAACTCGAGAGGCAGGAAGAGACTGATACCCCATTGATACAAGCTGCCCTTCTCTTTCTATGTGTGTCTCTCATTTNTTTTTTTTTTTTTTTTTTTTTCAGGTTTCTCCTGGTCGGACTCAGCTTACTCTAGGGCATGAGTCAGAAGGTAGAATAGAATAGAATAGAATAGAATAGAATAGAATAGAATAGAATAGAATAGGCTCAAAGGGAGCAAATTGGATTTACCTCAAAAGGCCTACATGATTTCTTATTTGAATTTAATTAAAATGCTATTTCATTAAAGTTAGGCACATACAAAATTTTAAATATGTAATCAAGACACTTAAATATGTAATTAAGATAATTTACGGGGCACCTGGGTGGCTCAGTCGGTTGAGCATCCGATGGCAGCCTAGGTCATGATCTCGCGATTTGTGAGTTCGAGCCCCACATCAGTCTCTGTGCAGATAGCTCGGAGCCTGGAGCCTGCTTCGGGTTCTGTCTCCCTCTCTCTGCCCCTCCCCTGCTCATGCTCTGTCTGTCAAAAATAAATAAATGTTAAAAAAAAGATAATTTATATTCTTGCTTTTCATATTAAAGCCTTAAAATTTTGGTGTCTTTCAAACATTTATCTTCCCCTCCAGTTTTATTGAGATATAATTGCCAAATAACATTGTGTAAGTTTAGTGTACAACATGATGCTCTGATGTATGTACATATTGTGAAATGATCACCACGATGCAGTCAGTGAACAAAGCCACCACCTCATATAGTTACCATTTATGTGTGTGTGGCGAGAACATTTAAGACTAATCCCTTGGCGAATTGCAAGTGTACAGTATTGTTAGCCATACAGTTAACTATATAGTATTGTTAGCTATCGTCATCATGTTGTAAATTAGACTCCCAAAATGTATTTATTTTACAACTGAAAGTTTGTACTCTTTGACCATCCACTCTAGTTCTTAGCCCCTGACAACCACCACCCTACCCTCTTTTTCTGTACATTTGACTTCTTTAGATTCCACATATTAGTGAGTTCATACAATATTTGTCTTTCTGTGTCTAACTTATTTTGTTTAGCATGATACCCTGAAGCTTCATCTATCTTGCCACAAATGGTAAAATTTCCTTCTTTCTTATGGCTGCATGATGATAATAATTAATGAAGAATTTTCCGTAATAATAAATTACTCTAAAGACCTGGAAACAACCTTAGTATCTGTCGTAGACTCTGGGTCTAAAGTTTTCTCTTGTCTTAACAAGAGGGAGGGACGCAGGATTAAAAAATAGGAGAGGGGGAGATGGCTATTGTCCAGGAAAGAGCTCCGAATAAGGGCCCTTGCCCTGTATTTATTAAGATCAGAAGGCTTACAGTGTGATGGGCGTGCATAAAGAGACAAAGAAACTGTGAACATTAACTTATGGGCCTAAGGGAAAGGGGGGTGTTTGAAGACTGATACAGTGTTTGGGGTTCCAGTCAACATAAAACAAAATCCAGGCTTCCAGCAGCAGATGGGCAGATGGTTGTTAACTGGCAGATAGGAGGCTCAGTGTCTGTTTATCTTAGCCTAGGGGAGAAACGGGGAGGGGGGGGGGATAACCTCAGGGTTAACAAGACACCTTTTCTTTTGTTAACCATCTCCTCTCTGGACTGCTTAGCCTGCAGCTCAGTGGTCTACGGTGCAATTTACTTGTTTGGCCTAACCTGGCCCCATTCTCCTATGAAAGCAGCCTCTCTGCTATAGGACTAAATTGGGGGGCACTTTTGCCCTGCACATCTAATCTTGCTTACCTCATATACCTTTGTATTGGGAGCCTTTGTCCATCCCTCTCTATCTTTGGGGTTCAGCACCTCCTCTTCTTGGGCTGCCAATCAAGCTTATCCAAACTCGGAAGAGAGCATCCTATGGCTTTTTATTTCTCTATGCCTTGTTAACCCATTGCTATAAGCCCAAGAGATTCTGAAGCCTGTCCCCCACAAGTATCTATCGAAAGATCAATGGGTAAAGAAAATTAATAACATAATTACATCTATCTAGTGGCTATAAAATACTGCAGTGAATATGGGAATGCAAATATTTCTTTGAGATAGTGATTTCATTTCCTTTGGATATATACCCAGAAGTAGGATGGCTGGATCATATGGCAGTTATATTTTTATTTAAAACAAAAGTTTATTTATTTTGCAAGTGAGAGAGAGGAGGGAGGGGTAGAGGGAGGCTCCACGCTGTCAGTGCAGAACGCCGTGTGGGGCTTGATCTCACCAACTGTGAGATCATGACCTGAGCTGAAATCAAGAGTCAGATGCTTCACTGCCTGAGCCATCCAGGAGCTCCTAATTTTAATTTTTTAAGGAAACTTTGTACTGTTTTCCGTAAGAGGGCTGTGCTAATTTGCATTCCCACCCATAGGAGAAAAAAAGTGTCCCTTTTCTCCAGTCTGGCCAACAGATATCTCTTGTCTTTTAGATAATAGTCATTCTAATGAGTGTAAGCTATCTCACTGTAGTTTTAATTTACATTTCCCTAATTATTTGGACCCCTGTCTTAGATCACACACAAAAATTAACTCAAAAATGTATTAAACACTCAAATGTTAAGACCATACAGCATAAAACTCCTAGAAGAAAGCAAGTAACCTTCCCTGAGATTGCTCTTAACAACAGTGTTTTGAATAGAACACCAAAAACAGTAGCAGCAAGAGCAAAAACAAACAGGAGGTCTCCATGAACCTAACAAGCTTTTGCACAGCAAAGGAAACAATCAGCCAAGCAAAAAGGCAACCTATGAAATGGTAGAAAATATTTGCAAACCCTGAAGCTGAGAAGGGTTCAAATCCAAAATATATAAAGAACTCATACCACCCCATAGAAAAGAAAATCAAACAATCTAATAGGAAATGAGCAGAAGATCTGAATCAACATTTTCCCAAAAAAGACATACAAATGGCCAACAGGTAAGTATGAAAGTTCTCAACACCACTAATCATGCTCTTAAAAAGCCAAAACCTCCTACTTGCCATTGATCTCCTGCCTGCCACCTAGCTTACCGTCCTACATACTGTCGGTTTTTCCTCCTTTTAGCTATTACGTTTCTTCCACTATTCATCTCCATCTTTCTTTACTTTTTAAAGTTTATTCTGAGAGAGAGAAAGAGAGAGCACACACATGCATATGGGGAGGGGCAGAGAGAGAGGCAGAGAGGGAATCCCAGGCAGTCTCCTCACTGTTGGGAGAGTTCAATGTGGGGCTTGAAATCAGGAAGCACGAGATCATTACCTGAGCCTGTGACCTGAGCTGGAGTTGGCCGCTTAACCGACTGAGCCACCCAGGCGTCCCTATCTCCATATTGCTAAATGGCAAACTCATTGTGCTATTTTTGATTTTCAAAACTGAGACTCACAATAAATTTTGACTGTATTTATTGACTTCCTGCTGTGGAAGATAAGTAGTTAGCTTTTCTGTAATGCTTAAGTAACACCACTTTTATTCTTTATTTTTAATTTGTTTTAATTTTTTTTCAGGGTGGATTATTAATGAAGGCAAGGACAGCAACTTTTCCGATAAAGCCAACCACCACAGCAAGCCCAGGAAATGCACTTTGTTGCTAAATACTATGCTCATTCTGGCAATTTCTTTTGGTTTTAATTCTCTCCTTTGTGTCTACCTGGCACAAAGAATCACATATAAGCGTAATCTGTGAGTAATTTGAGCAGGTGTTTAAATTACTTCTAAGAGCACCAATCTAGATTTATAACAAAGAATGTGTGTGTGTATGTGTGTATGTGCATAGAAACCTATATGAAAATATACATATATAGACAAAAATATATATATAGGAAAGCTACATGAAAAAATAATAGAACTTATTGAGAATGAGAGTAAATTAAATACAGTAATGGTTTGTGAACGTAATTCATCCTGGAAACATGCTTATAATCCAAAGCACTTGTATGTCAAAGCAAATTTCAAGAACCTTTGACTCAGTTGTGATCATGTGACATTGGGTGTCATGTACTACTCTAATTGCAAGATATTGCTGTTTATCAAGTTAAAATTTATTAGAAATGTTTGCTTGTCTTGCAGAACACTTGCAGAACAAGTTACTCACAATCCAAGGTTTTACTGTAATAATTTAAAAATGAGAAAAGATATGTACTTTTAAAATCATAGTACATAAAAAAGAAAAAAGAAAAGGAAAGGAAAAAACAAGAAAAGAAAAGAGGAGAGGAGAGGAGGGAACGGAAGGGAATGGAAGGGAAGAGAGGGGAAGAGAAAGGGTGCCTGGGTGGCTCAGTTGGTTAAGCATGGACTTCAGCTCAGATCATGATCTTGTGGTTCCTGAGTTCAAGCTTCACATCGGACTCTGTGCTTACAGCTCAGAGCCTGGAGCCTGCTTCGGAGTCTGTGTCTTCCTCTCTCTCTGCCCCTCCCCTGCTCATGCTCTGTCTCTCTCTCTCTCTCTCTCTCAAAGATAAATAAACATTAAAAATTTTTTTAAAGATAAAATAACAGTACATAAACATACCTTTTATGATTCTGATTAGTGCTAAGTAAATTTTGTGCCACAAAGACTAGAGACAAATAATGAGTCTTCACAATGTCAATATGTAACAAATTAACCACTTCTCCCAGATGAAATGGCATGTAAAATATTTGTGCTCAGTGGCAATTAAAGAAATTTTAATTGAAAAGTGAAAGGTAAACTCTACTCTGACTGTTCACTTTATGGGGACACAGTCCTGGCTAGACTGTGAGGCAGTTACTGGGCAGGAGGAAGGGGTGGTGGTGGAATGTGGTAGGAACACTGTATAGAGATGCTTGAGAATGTGCATTAAAACAACCCTAAAATTTTGTGTAGGCTTTGGTGAAACAATTCTTCTCCCAGTAATTTTTCATAAGTTTGTTTACAGAATATATTTTAGCATTATTTATAATACCAAAAAGATGCTAAGAGCAAAATTATTTGAAAATAGTGTCTTTTCAGGTTATAAATATTTATTTTAACTCTAGTTTTAGTATTTCAGGTGCCCTTCATCTGTCCCCCAAGTGAATATCTATGAATTTCCATCTCTTTCAGAACACAAGGCACTGAAAGGGAATCAAGAATAAGAATGAGTGGCATGGATCATTTATTTTGGCCACTTGGAGGTAAGAGGAAAGGACTACTGAAAAAAGAAACAAGAGTAACAATAAACAGTGGTTCCTGAGTGGCTCAGTCAGTTAAGTGTCTGACTTTGGCTCAGGTCACGATCTCGCAGTTTGTTTGTGAGTTCAAGCTCCATGTTGGGCTCTGTGCTGACGGCTTGAAGCCTGGAGTCTGCTTTGAGTTCTGTGTCTCCCTCTGTCTCTACCCATTTCCTGCTCACACCCTGTCTCTCTCTCTCAAAAATAAACATTAAAAATTTTTTTTTAAAAAGTGATAACAAAATGCTTGGTGTTTCCTGTCAATGGAGATTGAGGCTGGCTGTGAGTTTTAGTTTCCATGATACCAGTATCTGAGGGAGAAAATTTCCTGGCAAATCATATTAAGAACTTAATGCATTTTATTAAATATTAGTATTTCATTAAAGAAAGAAATGGCAATGTCAAACTTTACATGAGAAAGAAAAGTGGCTCACTGTAAATGAAAATTTGATCAAATGCGTATGAATCAGAAACATCATAAAATATGTTAATTAAAATTATAGGCTTCATTCCCCTTTCATGATTTACTATACTGGTGTGTTCTTCACCTAGAATGAAGGATATAGAATTAAATGAAAGTAATTAAAAACAAACTCAAGTTCAATCATCAGTCGTGGTCAGAATTGGATTACATGGTTCTAGATTTCTATTTATAGTACTTGGCAGGTATTACATACTTCCTCCGCCCTTCCCTTACTCACGCTCTGCAACTCTGTTCTCTTTTTTTATTGTTCCCTAAATTCCAACCCATTCACTTCATCATTCTTACATCTGACTCATCAGCACAGAACAGTGTATTCCAGGTGCAGGTCAACAGAACATTGCAGTGTCCTAAAATGGAGAATAATGTTCCTGTTCTATGACATAATATCCATAATGCATCTCAAAATTGTCTTAGTTTTCTTTGGCTTAAATCATAAGACAAACTACTATGTATATAATTTGCCTCCAAAAATACCGTTTTTTTTAAATTCAAAATATACTTTAATATTTTAAAATGTATAGGCTCTCCAGTCATTATTTATTGCTTCAGACATTTAAAACCATAAAGCTTAAAGGCGCCTGCATGACTCAGTTGGTTAAGCATCTGAATACGGCTCAGGTCATGATCTCATGGTTCGTGAGTTCGAGCCCTACATTGGGCTCTGTGCTGACAGCTCAGAGCCTGGAACCTGTTTCAGATTCTGTCTCCCTCTCTCTTGCTGCCGCTCCCCTGCTCTCACTGTCTCTGTCAAAAATAAATAAAATATTAGAAACATTTTTTAAACCATACAGCTTAGCAAAGGAATCTCTCTCTCTCTCTCTCTCTCTCTCTCTCTCTCTCACACACACACACACACACACACACGTAGTGTTATTGTTGCTATTGCTAAAGTCCTGTATATAGTGAGTGTGATAGAGATTGTGGATGCACATGAGTACTTTCCTTTCTCTGACACATTACAGATCTGTCTTTGAGGATTTTCGAAGTTCTCTTAAAAATGTGTGGGGATGCGTGATTTGTTCCCATCAATGCATTCTGAATGGACTTGATGTGTATTCCTTCCGGACCAAGGAACTTAATAAAAAAGAGTAATTGCTTCACTTCATTTCCTTATCCAACATCTAGTTGGAAGGACACCGAGGCTTTGGCAGAAGGCAAAAACCCGCTAACGGAGAGACTTGAGCGCCTTCCACTATGTGGAACCAGCTATTCACAAGGAGCGCATGTGACCAAGATATAGATTTCTATTCTCAGCACTGAAATTGGGGATTTATTTGTAATCACAGCCATCATTACCTTAATAATACAGCAGAGTCTTGTCAAAGAAATGCTGTTTGGTGTCAATCCATCATCCTCCCAAAATGGAGATTGTTCTCTGTATCCCTCAAGGTTCTCCAGAGAAACAGAGCCAATAGGACAGATGTGAGTTCCATATAGGTGATAGACAGAAAGGTAGATTTACTTTAAGCCCTTAGGTTAGCTCATGTGATTGGGGGCCTGACAAGTCTGAAATCTGTAAGACAGCCTGGCAGTCTGGAAACTCAGTCTGGATCTCTAAGTTACAGTCCTAGGCATAATTGCTTGGTATCTTGAAGACCTAGGTGTTTGCTCTTAACTGAGGTTAAGACTCAGGTCTTGCTCTTGCTGGCCTTCGGTGATTGAATGAGCACATTATCCAAGGTAATCTCCTGTGGTTAAAGACAATTGACTATAAGTGTTCAATCACATCTACAAAATACCTTCACTTGTAGACTAGTAGTTGAACCAAAGAACGGCCCAGCCAAGTTGACACATAAAATTAATCATCACAGCTGACCCCTTGCCAGTGTGGCATCCACACACATTCCTTTAAACCATACTTAAAATCTCTAAATAGAGACAGTAATAAAGGAATACATCCATTTAACATGATACAACTAAAAACACACCAAACTCTTCCCCAGAAGAGGGTGAAAATTCCTTGTGTGATATTTCTCCTTCTAGTCTACATTCTGTGATTAAATACTATACATGATCTGTTGCATAATAAGGGAGTATGAAAGGGAAGAAAATATGGATATTACATACACACATGCACAAACATATTCATAACAAAATAAAGAATTATTCATAATGATTGCAGTCTTCATTTCTGCAACTGGGCACATGGTTGTAGCTGATTTTTATAACGACCTTCTTATATTATCCGTTCCATATTTATATGACCTTCAGCAAGCACCTCATCGATCATGGTTCTTTACCTGGTGGGATGACCTAAACTTTCATTCCTGAAGGATCTACGCCATTAGTGGTCCTGCCTGATGGAGCTGTAGTGTTCGATGGGCTTTAATCACAGGAGATAGCAGTGCCAAGAGACACCCTAGAGATCTCGTCTTTTAGACATACTCTTCCTTACCTTCATGGTGGAATGGCAATCCAGTTTCCCCTAGTTAATCAAGATTATTAATCATTCAGCAATAATTTTCCTGTTGGTTCAGAGATATAGGAGCCCATGGTGGCCATGTGGCAGTCATCACTTATAACTCAACAGAAGCATTACTGTGTCTCTGGAGGGAAGCTTCCTTCTTCCAGACCAGCAGAGAGTAAGGTTGTGGGACAGAAAGCAAAACATTTTGCTGGTGGATGACTAGGTAGAATACTGAGAAGTGTTATTCCCATTTCTACCCCTTAAATCCTGGATGCATGAATCCTGACTATGGGAGAAACTATATATTGGATGCTGATTCAGAGCATGTACAGCTTTCTGGAGATGACCACCAATCTGATGCTGTAATTGAATCTTCCAAAGACAGTTCCAACATTTTATCCTGCTTCAGATGGTAGGGAACACAGCCAAATCAGCGAATTCCATAAGCATAGGACCACTGCTACACTTACTCTGCCATGAAGTGGGTTCCTTGAACACAAACAGCGCTGTGTGGAATATCACGAGAGTGGATAGGGCAGTCTGTAAGCCCACAGATGATAATTTTGGCACACATACTGTGTACAGGGAAACTGAATGTATATTTACACTGTGTTTATTCCAGTAAGAACAAAATACTGTCCCATTCATGTTGGAAGAGGCCCAGTGTAATCAAACTGCCACCAGGTAGCTGGCTGGGCATCTGAGGAATGGTGTTGTATGGGAAACTCAGTGTTTGCTGCTGGCCGATTGGACACTCACTCAGTGGTGGTTGTAGCCAGACTGGCTTAGGTTAAGTGGAAGCCTGTGTTGTTGAGCCCATGCTTCAATCCTTGTCGTCATGGCCTCTTTGTTCATGGGCCCATTGGGTGATGCCTGGGGAAAGATGCTTACTGGCATCCACAGAATGGATAATTCTATCCATGTGATTATTAAGTCTTCTGTGGAAGTCACCTTTTGGTGAACATTCAAATGAAATACAAATATCTTCATGCTTTTTGTCCATGCAGAGCATTCTACCTACATACCTCTTTCTCAGACCTCCTTGTTGCTAATTTTCTCATATTCTTTCCAAGTCCCTCACCATCCAGCCAAATCATTAGCTACAGCTTATGAGTGAGTATACAGTCACGCTTCTGGCCATTGCTCCTACCAACTACAATAAACAACCAGGTGCATGCAAACAGTTTGCTCACTGGGAGGATTTCCCTTCACCACCGGCCTTCAGGGACATCCCAGAGAGAGGCTTTAGTGCTGCACTGCCTACCCTCAGCTGCTGCCTCAATATTTTGCAGAACCAAGTATAAACTGGGCCTGAGTTTTCTCTGTCCCATGCGGGCATATCTAGGAGCTGAAGGAGAAAAAGTAAGGTAACAGGAATGTAGGCCATGGATACTTGGAACACCTCCTCATTTAGCTTACTTGTGCCTTCAGGGCTTGCTTGAGCCCAGGTACATTCAAACAACTTCCATTTTGTAATAGAGTGCTGCTGTGCATGCCCAACTTTATAGCTTGTTGGGTCAGACAACCCTAGGTTCGTAGAGGGCAATTCAGTGTGCATGATGACTTGGTGGGCCGTGGTTAAATGTTCAGTGTCTACCAAGTCACAGTAGCCAGCCAAAATTTTATTTTTCAAAAGTAGTTATCTGCAGAGGATGATAGGACTTTGCTCCCAAATCCTAAGGATCTGCATGGTGATACCCCTATGGGGCCTGCCCAAGGCCCCAAGCAGCATCATTATCTGCACTGTTGCCTCAATCATCATTGGGTCTTCTGGATCATGTGGCCCAAGTGATAGAACAATACATACATTAGCTAAGACCTGTTGTAGAAACTTCTGTTCTGGGTCTTACCCAAAACTAGCATGTTTTATTTTTTATATTTTTATTATTTTTAAAGTTTAGTTATTCATTTTGAAAGGCAGAGAGAGAGAGAGCTGGAGGGCAGAGAGAGAATCCCAAGTAGGCTCAGCACTGTCAGCACAGAGCCCGATGTGGGGCTTGAACTCATGAACTGTGAGATCATGACCTGAGCCAAAACCAGAGGCTTAACTGACTGAACCACCCACGTGCCCCTAAAATAGCATCTTTTAAGGTCACATGGCAAATGGGCTCTAGTAGCACACCCAAGTGAAAAATATATTATCTCCAAAATCATTAAAGGCCCACTAAGTTTTAAACCTCTTTTTTCTTGGTTCTAGGAGGGGTCAGATGCAACAGTTTATCTTCACCTTAGAAAGAATGTCTCAACATGTCTCATAATGGTGGACCCTTAGAAATTTCACTGAAGGTGGAAGGCCCCTGAATTTTTGTTGGATTTGTATCTCACCTACTGACATACAAACGTTTTATCTCTAAGTCTAAAGTAATTGCTCTATCTTGCTTGGTAAGTCCAATCAGCATAATGGCATCAGTATAATTGACTGGTATGATATTTTATGGGAGGAAAAGAGGATCAAGATCCTTATGGGCTAAATTGTGATATAGGGATGGAGAGCTGATATAGCCCTGAGATGGGACAGTGAAGGTGTATTGCTGGTAACAGCTTAAAGCAAACTGCTTCTGGTAAGCAAAAGTATCAAGAAGAAAGCACTTGACGGATCAGTAATTGCAAACCATGTGTCTGCACATATTAATTTGCTTAAGCAAAGAAGCCACATCTAGAACAGTACTGCAATTGGAATGACCAGCTAGTTACACTTACAATAACACATTGTTATTCTCCAAGATCCATCTGTTTTCTGCACAGGCCAAGTAGGTGAATTGAATGGGGATGTGGTGGGAATCATTGCCTCTGAATCCTTCAAGTCCTTGATGATGACACTAATACTCACACTTCCTTCAAGTTTTTGGCTTGCTTTGTTCTTAGGGAATGGTAGTTCTAATGACTTCCACTAGCCTCATTCTATCATAATATCTTTTATTCCACTATTCAGGGAATCAGGGACTAGACTGCGTCTCTCTAGAATTGACCTAGAACTCTTCTTCCTGTACAGGTCAAGTAAGAATTTAATAGATTGTCACGCTAGTTCTCTTCTGAGAACGCCTTGATCGACTAACAAATACATTATTCTCTTCTGATTACTGCTTTGGCTCCATTATAATATATGGTTATCTTAACTATATCCACCTTGTCTTTGATGATTTATTGGCACTCCTTCATCTCTGCTACCCAATTATTCTTATTGTATATAAAGATACCAGTTCACCAGCAGCGGTTCACACTAATTTTTCATCTACAAAGGAAGAGCAACCACAAAGTTCTTCATGAATGCTGGAGTTTCCCGCACAAATTTGTTCTTCAGAATTTTGGTGAAGCATATGTCTTCTGGACCTTCCTGGGGTAGATGAATGGGTCTTACCTGATAAATCCAGTCTGACATTCCAATCTCTGTGAGCCTTTGGATCCCCTTCTCCACAGTAGGCCAAGATGGTTCCGGGATTTCAGTTTCATTTAGTATAGAACACCTTTTGGTCCATGTTTTAGTGAACCAACCAGACAAACTGTTAGGATCTTTTCTTACCCCTCTAGCTATCTATTAAATGCCAATCTCTGTTTGGTGTGTTTATATCAGTAAATTAAACCAGATCCAAATTTATGTTCCTTCTACACTTATGCCACACCATTTACATTCATTCCCATACCAAGCCCCTGGGTTTCTCTGAGTATACATTGGAAAAATCATACGGTTTTTCTAGAACACATCTCCTCATGGGTCATGCTTCGAATCTCAACTTTTGGGATTTGCCAGAACTTGAGTCTCATAAGTCTAGAAGCAAAGATGGGTGGTGGAAGTGAATCCTGAGAGAGGGACCATGAGGAGAATCAGTACTGCCTTGCAAGGTAAGAACCTCTGGTGAGACCCACGACCTCAGGAAAAGCAGGAATAACATCATCAGGCAGAGGTGTGTGGGCTGCCTCTACTGTCAAAGAAGATTCCATGGTATTTAGTAGAATTTAATTCAGTGTTCCCATTCCAATTTCCAGGATCCCATTCCTTTCCAACTACTCTCTCTTTCACAACAGAAACTCTGAATTTTGTGTTGTAATTCGGCAACTCAAAGGATGCAACTCTTTTGTTTTCAGTAAACTCATTTCTGTCTCTGAAGAACATAAGTATTTTCTCCGGGGCAGAAAGAGACAATTTCATCATTTCATCATTTATGAGGCTCTGAGCTTCACCTTTTCTTTCCCCATTGTGTCCAATGCAATGAGGAGCAAACTGCCAATCTCATACTCCTTGTTTGCCAAAAACATTCAAAGGTATCAAATACATGGTCACTTGGAACCTCATTTCTTATTAGTTTATGTATTTCCTTTTTATTATTAAAATTTTTTTGACATTTATTATTGACAGACAGAGAGATACAGAGCATGAGCAGGGGAGGGGCAGAGGGACGGGGAGACACAGAATCTGAAACAGGTTCTAGGCTCTGAGCTGTCAGCACAGAGCCCAATATGGGGCTTGAACTCATGAAACCATGAAATCACGGCCTGAGCTGAAACCAAGAGTCACAAGCTTAACTGACTGAGACACCTAGGTGCCCCTCTTATAAGTTTCTGATTACAGGTATCTAATGGTGATATTTTGCCTATCTCTATTACTACATCATGTCATGTCATGGACTATCAGTGCTTTTTTTTTTTTTACTAGTAGAAATAAAATCATTAGTGTATTTAAATAAAACAGAGAACTAGGTCCAGAAACCAAAAGTAATCCAGAAAATCATCCTTTAGATTCTGTTCCTCTGGAAGCACTCCTGACACTATAAAATGTATTAGTCAACATTCTCTGGAGAAACAGAAACAACAGAATATTTAATTATAAAATACAGATACAGGCATTGATATGGATATAGATGATATAGAGATTTATTTTAAGAAATTGAGTCACATGATTATAGAGGCTGACAAAATAAAAATTTCTAGGGCAGCCTGATAGGTTGGAAGCTCAGGTAAGAGTCGATAATGAGTATTGAGTTTGAAATCTGGAAAGCAGGTGAGTGTACAAGGCCACCCACATTGAAGATGATTTCATTTACTTAGAGTTAACTGGTTTGTAAACTTTTTTTAAATTAAAATTTAATATTTATCTTTGGGGGAGAGGCAGAGAGAGAGGGAGACAATCTGAAGCAGGCTCCAGGCTCTGAGTTGTCAGCAGAGAGCCCAGTGTGGGCTCAAACTCACAAACCGTGAGATCATGACCTGAGCCAAAGCCCAGGAGCCCCTGGTTTGTGAACTTTAATCACATCTACAAACTACCTTCACAGTAACATATAAACTAAGATTTGACCAAACAACTGGAAACCATAGTTTAGCCACATTGATACATATAATTAACCATCTTCCTTCCTACAGTCATGCTAAGGGTCAATTCCATCAGGAGTGGTGCCTGACTCTAGGAGAATCCAGAATTTATGTCTAGATGGAAAAAGTATATTGTACCAAAATTAGTTTTATTCTAGGAATTTGCAGATGGAAAATATAAAAGCTGGGAAGCAACCGGAGAGGCCAAAGGTGGAAGCTTGTGGTAGTTTAAGCAGGGGCAGGACAGTCAAAATTATGAATTAGTTAACATCACGAGGAAACAGTAAATAAAAAATGTCATTCAATGATTGAGAAGGTCGCAGTTTCAGACCATTGGAAACGGCACAAGACAAAAATGGAGACAACATGAAATGGCATAATGATGATGCCTCTGTTCTGATGCCAGTTTCCATGAAACCTATCATAATTGAAGTACTTAGTTTTAAATTATACATATATCCTGAAAAGCCACTGCTAGTTCCCACGTTAAGTTGGTCTCAACATTTGTTTTGTTAGCTTGTTTGTTTTTGTTTTTAACAAAAAGACTTAACGAAAAGAGAAGCCGATAAGGAAATTTTGATAGAGGGAGTATTGCTTAGCCTGGGCTCCAATAAGGGAGAAACAAAAGAGGGAATGTCCAAAAAAGGAATTCCAAGGACAGAGTGATTTATTCTGTCAACACCAGGGAACTATTGAAGACATTTAATTTCCTGGGAGGTACATGACACACAGCAAGGATTATTCTTGAATGAGTGAGCACAGCATAGAGGTCCTATAGTTTTACATTTGAAAATATGGGCTGTTTGAATTTTTTTAAAGCAGTCATGTATGTATTTTTTCCAGTACAATAAATCAAAATAGAAATTATTTGAATATCGCTGGAGCACAGGATAGAAAATTTAAAAGCCAAACCATAGTCAAATTGTAAATATGTAAGAAGTGCCTTCAGCATCGTTAGGGCCTACAGGCAGAATGCAAACAACTAAAGGCTTCAGGCTTGATTTAACTACGCTGTCTCTGGTATCATGTGGGTAGGTTGTGGCAGACCGGGGTACTAGTAAGAGTCAGTGGCAGCAGAGACCACTGTGAAATGTGCAAGATGACAATGGATTCCAAACCACTGCGCGTATCTGACGATACCGGATGGGATGGGGGAAGAACCTAAACAGAAAACTGAATGTGACTTCCAAGCTCCTGCCTGGGAAATTAGTACGTATCCACGCTGTCTGTGAGAATGTCCATGCAAATACATGCTGGAGTTAGAATAGTCTAAAGGAAAATGAGATAGGAATGTTTTGAATTAAGGAAATACATCTTTATTCTCAAATCACTGGAATGAGAACTTAGAACATTTTCAAAAGGAAAGATTGGGAGTTACCGTTGCCCTAAGAAGTATTTTATAATTTCTTGCACAAGAGAGGACCTACATGCGCCGTAACAATAGTGTTGTTGTTACAGTAGACAGCGAAGAGAGACAGAACCAAGCACTTCACTCCCCATTCATTCTTTTGGGCCGCCTCTTGAAGTGACTTGAGAGTGGGTTGCTTAAACAACTACCACCTGAGACGAAGGCCTGTCCCGACTCCCTTTGAGCAGTGGAAATGTGAGGGCTTCGCCACTCAGGTTGGTTGAATCTCAAATTATACCCCCTTAAACCAAGACTCTGCAATTGAAAAGGTTGTATGTTCTGCTTACTGGTGTCTTGATTGGGGCACGTTTTATTTTAAGTCATCTACATTTAACATAAATATTTAATCAAAGTTGCCAAGTGTGCTTTGAAGTATCAAGCAGCAGTCATTTCTCAACTCAGGTGTCTAGACTAATCAAACCTTAAGAGAAAGTGCAACGTTCATGATGATACCATCATTTTATTGAATCATTCCAGTTAAATTTGATTTCAGTTCAGAAATCACAACATTTGCTTTTTCTCTGATAGAAATGCAACGCTGGGCTATAATTTTCATTTTGATGGGAGGGTGGCAGCTTGTAGTGTTTGGGGACCACATGAAATCCAAAGCTGTGTGACTCTCATTCAGGACCACATTCTGTGACCCTTTCTTTAAACTGAAGAATGCAAGGGGAAAATGTCTTCTACACCAATTCTGATTCTATAGCGATAGGAGAGCTGAGTTTCTGCTCTGCTGAAAGAGGTAGATCTTTTGCTGACACCGGTGAACTGCACTGATAATACCTTCAAATATTATTCCTGAAACATCAAGAAAATGATGTTATTGGGGGTTTTGCCATCTTTTGCTGTTGAGATGAAGATTAAGTGAAATGGAGGGTATTGATGGAATCATTCTTAGAAAAAAGAAACTATATAGAGCAACAGCCCTCCATGAGAATGTTACCAAAAAGTGGCATGTTCCACTAACTGGTCTAACCTGTTTTTAGAAACATATTTGATTATATTGAGATGCACACTTTTGGATACTGCCTAACACAGGAAAATTCTATATTGTCAAGATACACAAGTCTTCAGTACTGACAAATGGTTAAAAATGATTTGCTCTTCATAACTCCGTGTTTAATTTATTAAGGAACCTCTAACCTATTTGGGATGCCACTTTTACCATGTAGGTGTTTCGTCAGAGAACAATTAATGTCTGTGAATGAGTTCCTACTTCAGTAGAAATGAAGAAGTGGACACCCCAGGACCCACTGCAATTACAGCCATATTGCTATTGCTATTAGTTATTGCCATCAGTTTAGAATCAGACTTATGGGTGGTAAAGTACATTTTTATATGCTTTGACAATCATTATTTATATGAGCTTCACTACAATGATAGAGGGGAAGCAAAGAGAATGAAGTATCCATTTTACAATGAGCCAAGGTCGCCTGAGCTTAGAAATCTCAGCTTTACTTTGTAAAGAGTAAGTGCTGCATCAGGGCCAGAATCTAGGTCTACTCGTTTAATGCCTTTTATACTATTTTACAACATGGACTTATTTCTTTTTAATTTGGCCCAGCATTTATGCTCAAAAAATTTAGAAACAGGTGTTCACACAAAAACTTTAATATAAAAATGTCTATAGCATCATGGGGCACCTGGGTGGCTCAGTCAGTTAAGCACCCAACTTCAGCCCAGGTAATGATCTCGTGGTTCATGAGTTTGAGCCCCGTGTCTGGCTCTGTGCTGACAACTCAGAGCCTGAAGGCTACTTTGGATTCTGTGTCTCCATCTCTCTCCGGCTTCCTCCGCTCACGCTCTGTCTCTCTGTCTCTCAAAAACAAATACATATAAAAATTTTTTTAATGTTCATAAGCATTATGATTTACAATAGTCAAAAGGTGGATAAACAAATTGTGATATAACCATACAATATTATTTAGCCATAAAGAGGATTGTAGCATTGATATGTATGACAACATGAAGGAACCCTGAAAGCATCATGCTAAGTGGAACCAGCCAGACATGAAAGGCTGCATGATATATAATTCCATTTATATGAAATTTCCAGAATAGGCAGACCCAATTGGACAAAAAGTAAGTTGGTGGCTGCCATGGGCTGGGGGTAGAGGGTAGCAAAATGTGACAGCTAAAGGGGTTTTCTTTTGGGGTGATGAAAACATTCTGGAACTAGACAGATAGATGTTTATGTGACATTGTGAACGTACTAAGTACCACTGGATGCTGTACTTTAAAATAGTTAAAATGGCGACTTTATGCTACATGTATCATACCATTACAAAAAATGCTCTTAAAAACACAAAGACAAACAAACAAGCAAACAGAAATTAAATGGCTCTTGGTTATACAGTTGTGGAAATGGAAATCAAAGGGATACTTCCAAACCTAATAAAAGAAGGCTGAGCATTGCAATTCTCTGTGGCATGTCTCATCGGAGAGCCTTGCCTAGGATGTAGCAAGTGGGGCAAGAGCTCTTGTCTGCCATTTTTTGTAGGTTAACTGTATTGTTGTGACCCGTGTCTGTGTAGTGATTTGGGAGATAGCCAACCAGGTGAAGATACTCCCATGAAGTAAAGCTATTTGGTTTAGAGAAAGCAGAATGCTTGTACCTGCATGGAACAATCAGGAATCCAATCAGACCACAAGCATTATTGTTTGTGCTCAGGTTTGTGCCGAGCCCTCTGCAAAACCCACGCTATAGATATTTTACCTTAGTTGGTTGAGGCCAAATTCCTTCCATTAAAAGGGGAAGCTGGCAGGCATGGTCCCCAGGAAGTAGCATGGAATCAGTAACAGTGAATGAAAGGCAGCATGGTGAGATAAATGCACGATAATATGCAAAAACCTAAATCTCAAATATCCAGAAGTGTACAACTGCCTGTGTAAATTTGAGGCAATGTTTAAGGAGAAATCCAAGTACCCAGAGTGAGAAGTGAGTGCAAGCCAGGCCGAGAACCAGAGGGGTCAGGAGCAAAGATGTGCCCTTCAGGGTCTGCGGCTACAAGTATGGGGGAGTGGAGGAGCTATGGGACAGGGGACATATGCAGTCAAAGGCTAGTATTTTGAATATCTAAAAATTTTAAGATGTGGTTTATATTTCTGTCTGCCAATTTTAACATATGTTTTCTAAATTGTGTGAGCTTCGATCCCCCTTAAACATGGATTTATCTCGGGGCACCTGGGTGGGTCAGTCGGTTGAGCATCCAACTTTGGCTCAGGTCATGACCTTGCTGTGAGTTCAAGCCCTGTGCTGACAGCTCAGAGTCTGAGGCCTGGAGCCTGATTTGAATTATGTGTCTCCATCTCTCTCTGCCCCTCACTGACCTGTGCTCTGTCTCTGTCTCTCAAAAATAATAAAACATTTAAAAGTTTTAAAAAAAACATAGATTTTTCTTTGGGCATATGTGTCTGGAAAGGAGATGGTATTTTTAAGGGTGAGTGCAAAACTATTCACACTCGACTATATACTCAAAGGGCCAAGACATCCCATCTTGTGTGCCTTTTTTTTTTTTTTAAAGTTTATTGTCAAGTTGGTTTCCCTATAACCATCATGTGCTTTCTTAACAACTGGCTTCTATTGAGACATTCTGCTGACCTTGACTCAACATATAATGTATTACATAATTTAACATCTCAGATCGTTATGAACCTTGGATTGGGGGTATGGGGCCAGAGTAAAGCACTAGTTAAGGCTGTGAAATAATGGTCAATTTAGATGGAAACCTCATCGTCCATTACTAAATCCAAAGCCTCAAATTGATATTTTATTACTATTTTTACATCTGCTACCACTCTATGAACTCCCATCTCTTTCTCATTGTAGGATTAGAAGACTGTGAGTGGAATTCCATAGAATGTTTCTGTATTCATGTGTTTGTGCAGAAAATTTACACACAAAAGGCAATGCTAAGGTGTCTTCCAGAATCTCCCAACCATAATTCTTCCAATTCTATACATTTCCATTGTCTACTGAACATGAGGAAATGAAACTTTATAACTTGCTATTTATTTAAATGTATGTTTTTCTCTGAAACATTGTTAAATGTATGATCAGTCTACATTTTGTCCACTGATGTTTATGTTTTCTTGAGGTTTTTTATCATTTTATGAGAGCTGAGGTCTTAACATATCAATGTTTGGAAGTATATATTTCATGCCAACTTAATTCAATAAATAACCTTCTAAAATATGATGTTTTTCCTTTACTTTAAATCACCACAGATTAGAATTGATTTTTCTAATTCAGATGATAACTCCTTTCTCCACAACTTTGAAATAAAGTATGTTTTTCAATATCAAATTAAAACCCTAATATTGACTACACACCCTTAGAAAGTTGGGTTTTGGAATCAAGTAATTTCTGAAAAGCATAGGTGGATTTTTACCAAGAATAAGTTTCAAAAGTTGCATTGATTTTATAAAATCAGTTATATGCAGTCCTAAGTGATTTTGTTAGTGACTCACTCACTGAGTGGCTGGTTCCCAACAGTTTTGAGGACTAAAGTTTTAAGGGCATTAAAAAAGCGCAGTAAAACCTTATTGATTCATGTTGAAGATATATTTAATTTCTTCTACTCCTGTTGCCCATCACCCATTATCAGTACTTCATGAAGAAGTCAATCTTAAGAAAGGATATTTTTTAAGAAACATAGCAAATTAAAGGTTCAACAATATTCAACCAATCAAAAGATGGGAGATAAATTCTTATCTTTCTGTTTCCTAAAAAAAAAAAAGAAAAAAAACCCACAGAGAAAATATAAATTAAAACAAAAACAAAATTTAAATGATAAATTTACATTCATTGAAATTGATTTATGCAATGGATTACATTTGATGAGTATTAGGTACACGTTGCTGAGGATACAGGGATGCTTAAAGTATGATTCTTTGAAGAGACAAATCTGTAAACAAAACAATGACTGTGTAGAGAACATGACTGTTGTGATTTAGGGGAAGAGTGTAAGAATAGACTTCTCAGTGTCCTCCTTGGGCTTCTTACTCACTCTTCAAATGTCAGTTTGCCTCAAGATTTCTCCCCAGCCTTTTCCCTTTTCAGACCATGATAAAGCCTTGTGTGAGATTATTCTGTCTCATGGTCTTACTTGCTGACATTAAACAAGAATCTTCAAATTTATACCTCCAGCCCAGACTTATCTTCTCCCAGACACACATATCCCACCCTGGTTAGCCGTCTCCCAAGTGGGGTCCTGGAACCATTTCACATTCATCAAGTAGAAAGCAGAATTCATCATTTTTATTATTTTTTTCTCGCAAATGTATATGATCTGTGATCTCAATTATTCATTCATTCTTTATATTTCATATGAACTCTAACTTAAGGCATGCCAAAAAACAATAGTCCAGCAGGTTACTAAGCAGTCATATTATTGAGGACTAGCTTTCTTTGGATGGTAAGAGAATAAGTCTTTAGTCAGCCACATTCAGTCTAAGACCAAATCTATTTATTTGGGTGGAGGCAAGTGAAGTGAAGAGCATTGTAGGAGAAGGGAGAGGCTGAAGATGTAAACGAAACATCTGAGAAACTTGCATGCATAAATTTGCAAAAACTCACCATGCTCCAATCCATTAAGACCATTCCAAAGAATCAGCATGTTAGAGGCCACACTCTCTGACCTGAGTGTGTTTGAGTTGGAGAGCAACAGTGACAATGAAAATCATATTTATAATGATTAAAGATGAATCTGGAAATCTGGAAGCCTATTTCTTCACCCCCTGGTAGTTCAACAAAAAGCTGACTTGCATTTCTGGGTTAACTCCATGCAAGAACAGGCTGTTTCCAGGCCCAAGAGCCATTGGCATCACTTTCCGCTCAGGCTCCCTTTGAATAGAAATTTCGCTTAGCTTTAGTTCCATCGATATCCTCAGCCAGTTCTTTAAATCTATACATATGTGTGAGATTGCAGGGTCCGGTTCCCCTCCTCAACTCCTTTCTACGGAAACCTGATTTTACGTATATTCTTAAAATTTTTTTAATGCTTCCTTATTTTTGAGACAGAGAAAGAGGCAGAGAATGAGCAGCGGAGGAACAGAGAGAGAGAGGGAGACACAGAATCTGAAGCAGGCTCGAGTCTCCGAGCTCGAGCCCCACCGTAGGTCTCCAACTCATGAATGGTGAGATGATGACCTAATTTGAGTTGGATGCTCAACTGACTGAGCCACGCAGGCACCTCTGATTTTGTATATATTCTGAGTGGCTTTAATGATGCGTGTCTGTGCCCTCTTTGATACATAATGACAGTAACAAAGGTTTTTAATTTTGGAAAATCTTTAGCCATTATTGTTCAATTGGGTTTTTTCTTGGGTGTCATTTACTCTTTTCTCTCTGTTTTGCATTATTAGCAGGCTATTGACAGTGGCACCTTTGCCTTCCCTATACTCTACACTTTCTCACATTTTTTTTTCAACTTCTTACTCTGTCGGAATATCTTTGCAGATTGAGCACTAACAGTCCAAAATTATTTCTCTCTCATAAAAATTTGTAATGTATTTATTTTGTTTGATTTGGTATGTACCAATAATAGTTGCAATAAAAATTGAGAATGAAATTTTAACATCTATTGCCTTGTAGACATCAGAAAGTTTTCAGATACTATAATAAGTCTTATGTGTAATTTTGTTTCAAGATGCTGTAAGAACATTAACATAAGACTTTCAAGAATAGAAATATATTTCATTAAACTAAAATTTATGAATAAAATAAACAAAAAATGTGGAGTAAGGAGAAGAAATACTGAAAAGTTGATTTTTTGAAGAGTATATTTTAATAAAATATGCAAGACCTCAAAGTGCTGTAGTATTTAGATAACATTTGCTACATTTTAAAAAGAGATGAAACAGTTTAATTTTTTGTATTTATTTTGTATTTATTTTTTATTTTAGAGAGAGAGAGAATGGGAGGGGGATGAGGAGCAATGGGAGAGAGAGAGAATCTTAAGCAGCTCAATGTAGAGCCCAATGCAGGGCTCAATCCCCTGACTCTGGGATCATGACTTGAGGCAAAATCAAGAGTTGGTTGCTCAACGAACTGAGCCACCCAGGTGCCCAAAAACACTTTTATTTTTAAAAGGGAATATTTAAATATGCTTGGAATACATTCTTTGTCATTATTTAAATGCATGATGATAAATTCTTATATCAATTTAATTGCAAACATAAATTTGCAAAAAAATTATGGGATTGTAGCAAGCATAAAATCAATATTATAGTTGCAGTATGAAAAACATTTAAGGATTAGAAACGAAGAAACACAAAAGTTACATTTCATGGATGACATAATTGTAAATATCGAAATAAAAAATTGGATGGACTTTGATACTTAATAAGTAACTTTAACAAATTTGTAGAGTCAAAAGGTCAACATATAAAAAGAATATCACTTAGTTGTATACCCTGCAACAAATAGGAAATAAAATTTAAAATGATGCCATTTACAATAGCATCACAAACTCAAATACCTAGCAATAATCTAGCAAAAGGTTTACAATATGTGTAAGTGTAAAACTGTAAAACAATATTGACAGAATTTTTAAAAGGCTTAAATTAATGGAAAGGTATATCATGCTTGTGTTTGGAATACTAATTTATAAATATATCATTTTAAAAATATTTTGAGAGAGGCAGAGAGAGAAAGGGAGGTAGAAAGTGGGTAAAGGGGCAGAGAGAGAGAAAGACAATCTTAAGCAGGATCCATGCCCAGCATGGAGCCCAACACAGGGGTGGACCTCACAACTGTGAGATCATGACCTGAGCCAAAATTAAGTATCAGACATCTAACTGACTGAACAATCCAGGTGCCCCATAAAATTGTCATTTCCCCCACAAGTTAGTATATTGATGCAATGCAATCTCAAGTAAATTTAAGAACATTTTTATTTGTTTTATTTTGTTGTATGGAATTTGTTGAGCTGAGTCTAAAATCAGGGCTAGGAATAAGCAAGACAATTTATCTATCTATCTATCTATCATCTATCTATCTATCTTAAATTTTGTTTTTAATGTTTTATTTATTTCTGAGAGTGAGAGAGAGAGACAACATGGGCAGGGGAGGGTCAGAGAGAGAGGGAGATACAGAATCTGAAACAGGGTCCAGGCCCTGAGCTGTCAGCACAGGGCTTGAACGCAGGGCTCGAACCCATGAACCATGAGATCATGACCTAAGCTGAAGTTGGATGCTTAACCGACTGAACTACCCAGGTGTCCCTAACCAACACAAATTGGATCTTATAATTTATGAATCTCAGTAATTAACACAGGATACAATAATAGAAAATAGGCAATAGTAACAAAATAACAAGTTCAGGGAGAGTCCCGTATATATGAAGATTTAATTTCTGTTAAAGATGTCAGTGCAGATGAAGAGGGGGTGGGGATAGACAATATATCAGTAGATAGAGCTGGGTCAACGGATACCCATAATGAAGAAAATGCCTCACAATACACAAAAATCAATCTAAATGTTGACAGTCTTAGGGCTCGGTCCTGGGTCCTTTTCTCCTGATGCATATACATTCTCTCCCCGCATGATTTCTTGCAGCCCATGACTTTAAATGCCAGCTATAAAATGTAGACCCGAGGGACACCTGGGTGGCTCAGTCGGTTGAGTGTCCAATGGCATACCAGATTATGACGGAGTTCTTGAGGAAAAGTACTTACAAACTCGGTTGAGTTGTGAATTGGACTAGATACTTTTTCATTTAGCGCCATCTTTATTTGAAAAACATGACTGAAGACATAGTACTTTCCTGAAAATGAACGAAGTGAGCCTGTCACACAACTCACAGTGGCCAATAATAAAATTAAAACTTGGAAGTAAAAATTATAACTTTGGAAACTTGTATTTGTTGCCGTTGACAGGTGTCTAATACTTAAACTCTTTCCAGTGGTTTTTAGGGTGATATTAACAAATGTGCTTTTGTTTTATTTTATTTTTATTTGTTTATTTTTTAAACAATTTTAAACTTTATGTATTTTTGAAAGAGGAAGAGACAGAGTGTGAGCAGGGGAGGGGCAGAGAGAGAGGGAGACCTAGAATCTGAAGCAGGCTACAGGTTTTAGCTGTCAGCACAGAGCCCAACGCAAGGCTTGCGTGAGTTCATGGAGCGTGAGTTCATGACCTGACCTGAAGTTGGATGCTCAACCAACTGAGCCATCCAGGTGCCCCTTAACAAATGAGATTTAGAAATATATAGATATTGTATATTGAATGTGTCAACATTTGGAAGATCTGAATAAATCCATGAATTTCCTAAATGAGAAATCTATGACTTTATAGAATCATGAATAGGTAAATAATCCATTCATACAGCAAGACAGATAAATAATTTTAATATGTAGAAAGTTTATTGACATGAGTTTGGATTACATACTGCAATTCATGTTTATAAAGCTACCAATCATAGAGTTTTAATGTAATATCAGAAAAAAATACCCATTGAAACGTCTGTCTTTTCCAAGGTAGATTTTCTTTCTTTGTGTCCTTTGTTCAGAACAACATATCTCAACATTTAATGCAGACATAGACATGAAAATCCAGCCATGTTCTATCAAAATGGATATCACAGACATTTTTAAAAATGTAAAACAGTGCCACTCTTCTATGTCTTTGTTTTGAAAAAGAGTTATTTTTCACAAAAATATATATTTTCTTTAAAAATATTTTTAACATTTTTTATTTATTATTGAGAGACAGAGAGAGAGACATATCATGAGCAAGGGAAGGGCAGAGAGAGGCGGAGATACACAGAATCTGAAGGAGGCTCCAGGCTCTGAGCTGTCAGCACAAGAGCCCAATGTGGGGCTTGAACCCACGGACCATGAGATCATGACCTGAGCCAAAGTTGTATGCTTAACTGACAGAGCCACCCAGGTGCCCCTAAAAAATATATTCTCTAAGTTAACACGTAATAGTTTTGCTGTTGTTATTTATAAATACATATTAAAAAAATTCTCAGTGTTCATTTTGAATGCAGTAAATGTCAGTAGATATAGGTCACAAAAATAAAAGTTTTGGCAGTTCTCAATTTTTAAGAGTATAAAAGCATCCTCAGACCAAAAGTCTGGACACTGTTCACATACCCCCTTGTTTTTGTCTATTCCCACTAGAATGTGAGATTCATGAGAACATAAACATTCCCTGACTTCGCCATCGCTTGTATTCCATTGCCTGAACCAGGGCTTGGCAGATAGAACTGCCAATTATTTTCTCACCTCTCCATGCTTGCAAATCAAGTTTTAATTCTCCACATCCTGTTAAATATGAGCCCCCAGGCCCAATGGCTTCTGTTCACTTGTTAGCTGTGCCATTTTCCTGTGCCAAGTCCGAGCCACCCAGAAATTAGCTCTGTCTTCTCTATGCTGCAGGGGTCCTATAAGACCTCACCAGAATCAGGGAGACAAGGAGGTTATATCTTAATGATCAATAAATACTGTTCCTTAACTTCTGTAGGAAAACCGTGTCTGCTCATGATAAGTCAGGGAAATAGAATCCAAAATCTCTTCGAATAGTTTAAGTTATCCTTTAGTTATTAAACCTTGTGTCTTAGGTTAAATAGATCTGCCAATTTTTTTTTGTTCAGTTATATTGAACCTTTATCTTTCCCACCATTATATCTTGTGGATTTGCAAGGATTGCTGTTGTAAAGGACTGACACTTTTCCTCAGCCAGAACTAGGCTATCTTCATATATTACTTTTCAGAAGTACCTTGTAGAAGTGTTATAAGCACAATTAATTGTTTGCAATTTGATTTGAGATCTGCAGGCGGAAGAGGTGAAATGTAATTTCCAAGTAGTTATGTTTACCATTATGGTTTAATGACATATATTAGCCATACAAACCCAAAGGGGACATAGCCTAGGGGACAGGATTCTAGTACTTTATGCACAGAGGCACCCGAGCGATTCTCATTAATGTTAATAGGAGTCAAACACTGTAAACCTTAAGGCAGTGATCACAACACATTGCCTAATGCTGTTACAAGTAAACACCATCTTCTGAGAGAGTAGTTTCTGTGTATGCATTTCAAAAACGAGTTTACTATATTATTCACATGAGTATAAACTGGTAATGAAAGTGTATCTAGGCACAAATGAAACTTACTTAGTTTTAGTTAGTACTATTTTAAAAGCTGCAGCTCAGTAGAGAACTTTCAAGCAGAAATAATGACCAGAAACGTAGTAGCACATTATCTGCTGTAGTGAGTAACGAGATCTAAGATCCAATTTCTTTCTCATTACATGTGAAATACTGAGATTTTTCTTTGTGCTGGGAACTGAGATTGATACTAGGGATAAGTTACTTAGGATAAGAATCACAGTTTCTGTCTTTTTGAGTTTCATAGGAGATACATAAAAAATAAGGTCACAAAAAAGAAGTATTTATAAGCTGTGTACTTCAAAGGAAATGTGCTTCTGGGTTTTGGTCTAACATGTAATGAGCTTAGAAGTTTTCGCTCCATCCTAACAACAAGTAAAAAACTAACTGAGCCAAAAATGAAACAACTCTTTTTAGATGCATAAGAGACGTGAGGTCACAGGGTAAATTACAGGCACCCAAACTGGAGACAGACAGGCTGATACAGAAAATCACAACTTACAGGAGCAGACAGGCATGAGAACAAACCTCTGCCTGGAAGAGTACCAGGTATATCATGTCTGTCTTTCACTGAAAAAAACATTTACAAGACACACTAAAAGGCCAAAAAACCAGTTTGGAGAGCCAGAGGAAGCATCAGAAGAAGCAGACTCAGATGTGGCAGCAGCGTTTGAAATATAATGCTGGTACTATTCAACAACTATAACTAATAGGATAAGGGTTCATATGAATAAAGCAAACAGCAAGCAAGAACAGATGGGTAGCAGAAGCAGAGAAGAAAATCCTGAGAAAGAACCGAAGGAAATGCTAGGAGTAAAAGTACTATAATGGAATGAAGAATGTCTTTAATGGGTTCCTTACTAGATTGGACGTGGCTGAGGAAAGAATCATTGGTCTAGAAGATATGTCAATAGGAACTTCCAAACTAGAATATCCAGGAACTGTGAGACACGTGGAAAAGGTAACATACAGTATAATGAGAATACCAGCTGGAGAAAACAGAGAGAGGAGAACAGAAGAAATGTTTGAAACAACAGTGGCTGACAATTCCCCCAAAGTAATGTCAGACGCCAAGCCAGAGATCCACAAAGCTCAGAGAGCACCAAATAGAGTAATGCAAGAACAGAGAGGAAAAAGAAAAACCACACCTCTGCAAATCATATTCAAATGGCAGAAAAGCCAAGGTAAAGAAAAAATCTTGAAAGAAGCCAGAGAGAAAAACCATCTTCCCAAGACAGGAGCAAAGCTAAGAAGTACATCTGACTCCTCCCCATAAATTACGCGAGCAAGAAAGGAGCAGAGGGAAACACTGAAAGGAAAAACACACCAGGCTAGAATTCTGCACACTGCCGAATTATCCTTCCCAAGTGAAGAAGTAAAGACTTTCTCTGAAAAACAAAAGTTGAGGGAATCTGTTGCCAGTAGACTTGACTTACAAGAAAATGTTTAAAAAGAAGTCTTTTAAAATATCCAGCAACTGGGGCGCCTGGGTGGCTTAGTCTGTTAAGCGTCCGACTTTCGCTTAGGTCATGATCTCGCGGTTCGTGGGTTCGAGCCCCCCGTCGGGCTCTGTGCTGACAGCCAGCTCAGAGCCTGGAGCCTGCTTCAGTCTGTGACTCTCTCTCTCTCTGACCCTCCCCTGCTCACGCTGTCTGTCTCTCTCTCTCCTAGAAATAAATAAAAAAATATTTTAAAAAATAAAATAAATAAATAAAATAAATAAAATGTCCAGCAACTGATGAATGGATAAGGAAGATGTGGTTTATAATATATACAATATACTACTCGGCAATGAGACAGAATGAAATCTGGCCTTGTGTAGCAACGTGGTTGGATCCAGAGGGTATTATACTAAGTGAAATAAGTCAGGCAGAGAAAGACAGATACACCATGTTTTCGCTCATACGTGAATCTGGAGAAACTTAACGGAAGACCATGGGGGAGGGGAAGAGGGGAAAAAGTTACAGAGAGGGAGGGAGGCAAACCTCGTAAATATTGAGAACAAACTGAGAGTGGATGGGGAGGTGGGGGAGAGGGGAAAGTGGGTGATGGGCATTGAGGAGGGCATTTTTGGGATGAGCACTGGGTATTGTATGGAAAACAATTTGAGAATAAATTATATTAAAAAATAAATTAAGAAACAACAAAGAGACAGAGAAGGATATAGTTTAGAAACTTGGATCTACAAGAAGGAAGAGCGTCAGAGAAGAGAAAATGAAGTTATAAACTTTAACGGAGCAAAGGAAACCCTTAACAAAACAGAAGGGCAACCTGGTGACTGGGAGGGGATATTTGCAGATTAAACATCTGCCAAAAGGGTTTATATCCAAAATATGTAAAGAACTTACACAACGCAACACCAAAAAATAAATAAATAAATAAATAAATAAATAAATAAATAAAATAAGCTGATTTTTAAAATGGGCAGAGGGCTGGAAGACATTTTCTAAAAAAGGCATACAGATGTACATCCCTCAGAATGGCTAAAATAAAAAAGATAAGACGTAACAGGTGTTGGCGAGGATGAGGAGAAAAGGAAACTTTGTGCACCATTAGAAGGAAAACTTTCCTTATTCTTAATTCATCTACGAGATAATGGTTTATTTAAAGTAATAGCCTCACCAGTGTTTTTGATGATGACAGTTTGTGTGTAAGTGAGGTAAATAATGGTAATGATACATGGGGCAGGAGGAAAGAATTAGGAATATTTTGCTCTAAGAAAATGTGCCAGGTGTTATAAAAGTAAAACAGGGTGACGTAATTTAAATTGTGTTGCCAGGGAAGGCCTCGTATATAGGCTTGATCACTTATCAAAAAGCAGAATTGGAAGCACAAAGAAAAATTATGAAGAGACTGTATAGTTCATGGAAGAAACGGTAGCTGTTGGAGTAGTAGTTAAGAGTGATGTTGTGGGGGCGCTTGAGTGTCTCAGTCTGTTAAGCATCCGACTTCAGCTCAGGTCATGATCTCACGGTTTGTGAGTTCGAGCCCCACATCAGGCTCTGTGCCGACAGCTCAGAACCTGGAGCCTGCTTTGGATTCTGTGTCTCCCTCTCTCTCTGCCTCTCCCCTGCTCACACTTTGTCTCTCTCAAAAATAAACATTTAAGAAAAAAAAAAGAGTGATGTTGTAAGTATGAATAAATATGACACATATATACACTTGACATAAAATCAACAGAATTTCTATA
The DNA here is from genome assembly GCF_008692635.1 of Crocuta crocuta. NCBI lineage: Eukaryota > Metazoa > Chordata > Mammalia > Carnivora > Hyaenidae > Crocuta > Crocuta crocuta. Next base: position 130,258 of record NW_027530353.1, on the reverse strand, counting down.
AATGGGATTTTACATTTCTAGCTATATAAATTTGATGATTAAATTAATATAAAAGAATCATAACAAAAGCCAGAGCTGAGGATACCAAAGTAGGCCCAAGTCTTATCATACAGTAAAGATAAAAAATGCTTCTTTCTGTAGCAGATAACTAAAACTTTGGTTGGCAGTAATTTTAGTAGTACATATCTAGCTAAAATATTCCTTTTTGGAGAATCTTTTGGAACCATCTCTGCTCTTATCAAGGATTTCTCTTTTTCTTCTTTAAGTTTATTTTATTTATTTTGAGGGAGAGAGAGAGTGAGAGAGAGAGAACAGGGGAGCAGCAGAGAGAGAGAGAGGGAGTGAGAGAATCGTAAGCAGGCTTCATGCTGTCAGCATGGAGCCTGACATGGGACTCGATCTCACAAACCATGAGATCATGACCTGAAGAACTGGACACTGAATCAAGTGAGCAATGCAGGCATCCTGAGAATTTGTCTTTTAAATTCTATTTCAAGGTGTCCCTCATTTTCTCCAAAAGTGGCCTACCCTTTTTTTTTTTTTTTTTTGCCAAGGATCTAACCATTCTAAAAGTCTTAAATCCCTGGGAATGTTTTTGAATCACCGTCATTTCTTATATTACAAATTTAATTGTTTATCTTTATGTTCATATTTAGATATTCTTATATTTCTCTTGTATATTTGGAATGAAATAGTATCATGCTATTATCCACACTGGAATAAACAACCTAGTCCATGTTTCTTGATGCATTTCTGCAAAACATCTCTGGGGTATCTTCTGAACAACTGCTTGTTGGCAGCTGTGTGCTTTGAATTTGAAAAACATCATTGCCTTGACTTTGGCTTCCATTGATCTGTTGGTAAGCCAGTTGTTGGTCTAATTGTCATTCCCTCGTAGAAAATTTCTCTGTTCTCTTGGCTGTTTTACATTTTTTCTTTGTCTTTCATGGTCTATAATTTGCTCTGTTATTTCTATGTAGCTAGCTTAAAGTTTGCCAGCCTCCTTGAATTTAAGAATTGCTTTAATTCATTAATTCCAGAAACTTCTCACCTATTATGTTTTAGAATATCACCCCAGCCTTGCCTCTGTCTCTATCCCTTTCAAATCTGACCAGTGGTATGTTTGACCTCTTCATTTTCTCCCTACACTTTATATTTCTAGTTTTTTGTCTTTGGGCTGTCTTCCGAGTCGTTTCCTCAAATCCACCTTCCAATTCAGTAGCACTCTCTCCAATTTTATCCCTTGTGATGTTTAACCATTTATTATATTTCTAGACAGGCTTCCTTCCCAATTTGCCTTTTCATTTCTAGTCAAAATTTCTCTTATTTTCAAAACTGTATTAAGGCATCTTATTGCATGTTTTCTAATTGATCACTCAAAGACCTTTGCAAATTCAGTTCTAAAGTGTATTGATTCTTCTGTCTCCCTCATGCAGGTTTATTTCCTTCTGTTTCCTTCTGAGTTCTTTCTTTTAAAAAATTTAACATTTATTTATTTTTGAAAGAGAGAAAGAGACAGAGAAAGAGATAGAGACAGAGACAGAGACAGAGGGTGAACTGGGGAGGAGCAGAGAGAGAGGGAGACACAGAATCTGAAGCAGGCTCCAAGCTCAAAGCTGTCACCCCAGAGTTGAAGCTGGGCTCGAACTCATGAACTGTGAGATCATGACCTGAGCCAAAGTCAGATGCTGAACCGACTGAACCACTCAGATCCCCCTGTGTTCTTTGATTTCTAATTCTACAATCATACTGTCCTAACTTTGTTTTCTTGAAAATAAGATTGGGTTCATTACCAACTTAGGGTCATTTTAAATTAAATTTTAGATTTGATGTTTTTAGGCCCACACAGTGTTCATTTTATTTCCTAAAATAAAAGGCAGTTTACAGTTTGAAATTTCTATGAATAGTTGATTTTTGTTTTGTTTTACTTGTTTTCTTTTGCAGTCTACTCAGGGAGGGTTCAGAAACTTACTTACCTGCAGATGCCCTACCCTTCTCTTTCCCAACAAGCATTTGCTTCAATATATTTTCAATTTAAAAATTTTTGAAGTTGTATCAATTATGCCTTCAGCAGATTTTCCTTAATTCACAAGTATTTAAATTAAGGTTTTACAAAATATTTTATCTGAGACTTTTAAGGATTCCTAATTGGAAGGGTTTACCCTTATATATTGTCTATTAAATTTCTAGTGTTTATATGATAAACTCTATTCATGTCTAAGGACTAAGAGTTTGATCCATTGCAAAGTTTATTAACCCTTCCTATTCTCTGAAAAATGCACTAACCTTTTAAAAATGAGTTGTAGAGTTAATTGTAGCATTAAGATAAGATGGTGTTAATAAAGGAACCCATAGAGGAGAAAGATAACACATGAGGTCATGATATTTATGTGCAAAAGAGCTAAATAAAATAATAGGAGATGGTTAATTAATTTTATTTGAAAGGCTTAATCTTATTTAGAAAGAATCAATTTCTTGTGAAATATGAATATCACCCAGCCATCTAAACGAATGAAATCTTGCCATTTGCAAAGACATGGATGGAGTTACAGTGTATTATACTAAGTGAAATGAGTCAATCAGAGAAAGACAAATACCCTATGATTTCACTCATATGTGGAATTTAAGAAACAACACAGATGAACACATGGGAAGGGAGAGAAGAAAGGAGAGGGAAACTAATCACAAGTAACTCTTAATGATAGAGAACAAACTGTGGGTTGACAGAAGGAGGTGGGTAGGGAATGGGTGATGGATATTAAGGAGGGTATTTGTGATGAGCACTGGGTGTTATATGTAAGTAATGAATCACTGAATTCTACTCCTGAAACCAATATTGCACTGTATGTTAACTAAAAATTTAAATTGAAAAAAAAAAGAAAGGAATCAATTTCTCTCTGTAGATTTTCAATGGACTTGGGGTTGTATTTGGGGTTGTGTTCAAAGAACAATGTTGCACCAAGGAGACCAAATAGTCCTTTCAGTGATACTAAGTGTGTAGAAACATAGTTCAGATGCTGATTCAGACAGAAGAAATCACATACAGACATTTCCAGAGTTGTCGTAGGTCGTCCCAAGATCCAAAAATAAAGAATACCATGAGAATAAACACACACAAGAAAGAAGAAAAACACACACCGCAGGGAGGATTTCACATTGTGTCCTTTTTATTTCATATGCTGCGCTTAGCTTATATTTACTCAAGTACAATTTGAAAATGAAAAACTGTTGTTAAAACCCGGCATCAGTGGATCCAGTGCCAGACGGAAGACTCTGAACTCATCTCCTCCACAAAACATAGTAAATTACAGCTATTTATGGAGTGATTCCTCCCGGAGAGGAAGAGCTGAGTGGTGACTAAATAGCTTCTGTACAACAAAAGATCTCTAAGAGCAGCAAGATAGACAGACATAGGAATGAAGGGAATGCCCACTGCAGTGCCATGAACTGCAGTGGGGAAGAATAGTACAAGGACTGGGAATAGATTCCTCTGTCCTTGGACAAAAAAAAAACAACAACAATGGTTTAAAGAGCAACTAAATTATAAAAGAAGCAGCCTTAGAACTCTACCATAAGGCAGAGGAGGTGCTGAAACCCTCTCTGGGTGGGAGGGACTGGCAGATATAGTCTTCCTCTCTACTCTGAAAACACAGACAGGTGCACAGCCTGGGTGCCTTAACTGGCTTGCTGACTCAGTGAACCCTGGGGCCCTAGCCCACATCAGTCCCAACCATCCCACCAAGATGGCCGTAAGGCCGTGCACACCAGGACACCTCTGGTTAGTGCTTACTACACCCCTAGCTTTCACGGCAAGGTGACACAGGTGCAAAGCAGACATGTATAGATGATGTATATATGCGTGTTTATGTATGTGTGTGTATTTATACACACACGTATGAGCGTATCTACCAGCACTTCAATAATTTCTCTGTGTGTGTGTGTGTGTGTGTGTCTGTGTGTGTGTATCACTGTTAGCCCTTCAGGAATTTCTGATTTGTCAGTAAGAGAATCTCCAATCCTAAGAGTACACTTCTTACTTGCATCCTCAAAATGCATTGGTTTTGTCACCAAAATGCCTACCATGTACCAGGAGATCTTTGATATAAAGTAGTGAACAAGGCAGAGAAGGTCCATGTTCTCTGGAACTTAAGTCCTAAGAGAGGAGGGACAGGAAGGACACAGAAACATGATTACATGAGTAAGGAGGTTGGTGGATAGAGAGGTAGACGACAGATAAATGGATTTAGGTGGTGATAACTGTTATAAAGAAAGGAAAGTAGGGATACAGTGGCAGGTAAGGAAATTCATCTGAAAGAGGGCCTCTGAAGGGAAACATTTGAAGAGGAGTGAATGGTAAACATAAGGACCCAAGAGTGCAACAGGCTTGAGGTACTCAGGTAATATCAGTGGGGCCAGGTCAGTTGGAACGCAAAGAAAATGGGGATAATGTTCAGAAACGAGGGAAGTCTGAGGGCCGTTACAATGATTCAGCTTTTGTCTGAAAAGCTGTGAGACTTCTGACCCCACCTCTGTGTCTTGCCTTCTACTTTCAGGAGAGCAGAGTGAGTGGCTAAATTACCTCCAAGATTATAAGAATGGATCTTCAATAGATCTCTAATTGTTTTCTGATTTCATGTAAGAGAAAATGGGGAAAAAATATGGGGAGTGAAAGAAAGAGATTCAAGTAAAATGTGATGCTGTGGATGTACATATTTATTCCCATTTCTTCAGAGAGCACAACTGGTGACATAGAAAAAGCAGTTTCAAAACGATGAAAACTGGAGGAGAATTAAAAGCAATAACAGAAAAGAGATGTCAACACAGTTGTGGAATCTTTAGAGCCAATAAATGAGGGCAGATGAAGAAGAAAAAAAAAAGAGGCTGTGACGCCCTGTGGCTGCAGGAGGAAGGACTAAATGGCAGCAGGTCCACACTGGAGAAGTCTAGAAAGATGAGGGAGCTGGCAGAGTGGGACATCTTCGAATGTGGAGGTGAAGAGACTTACATCGTCTGATGTACTTTCTTAGAAGTTTGAAATTAGACACGCAAAAGGTTAAGTCAGAAAAGCACTAGATACAGAGGGTAAAGTCTAGCATTGGAATCAGAGCTTGAGTGACATTCAGAGACCTAAGTGTCAAGCTGATCTCCATCCCTCTTCCTTCACCTATTTCAATAAAAGTGGCAGTCAGGGGGGCGCCTGGGGGGCTCAGTCAGTTAAGCCTCCGATTTCGGCTCAGGTCATGATCTCACAGTTTGCGAGTTTGAGCCCTGCATCAGGCTCTGTGCTGACAGCTCAGAGCCTAGAACTTGCTTCCAATTCTGTGTCTCCCTCTCTCTCTGCTCCTCTCGTTCAGTCTCTCTCTTTCTCAAAAATAAATAATTTTTAACAAAGCAGCAGTTGGGCTTATGAACTGCTCGGCCCCAAAGCAAGGCCCATAGATGGGCTAGGAGCTTATCCTTTGGGTTGGCCTCGTTACGATGTCCTGTGACCAGGCTCTGCCCACAGGAAAATTTCCAGCCCTTTTAGAAACTTACTTTTCCATATATTGGATAAAACAGGAGCACCAGGCATGAAAGATGCAAACTCAAGCAAGGAAGTTGAGAGACAACAAAACACATCAGGAGACAGAAAAAGCTTTAGGAGATGATGCAGGCATGTCTTCAAATTATGAGGAAAAAAATATTTTCAACCTAGCACTCATGGCCAGACCACCGATTGAATGTGAGAAAGCATCAAGACATTTTGTAGCGATGCAGAAGATCTCAAAACTTTTCTCTTTTGGAGCTTTATTCTCAATAAGTCTTTACAATTCTAATTGAAGGGCACCTGGGTGGCTCAGTCGGTTGAGCGTCCGGCTTTGGCTCAGGTCATGATCTCATGGTTCGTTGGTTCAGGCCTTGCATGGGACTCTGTGCTGACAGCTTGGAGTCTGGGGCCTGTCCTCTGTTTCTGTGTCTCCCTCTCTCTCTGACTCTCCCCTGCTCACGCTGTCACGCGCTCTCTCTCAAAAATTAATAAAACATTAAAAAATAAAAAAAATAAAATTCTAATTGAGAGTCATGGATCTGAGTGATTAAAAATAAGAGAGTCAGTGGGAACTCGTGTGATGAAGTATGACTGTTAGCAGCTTTGCTTCAGGAATAGGGGACAAACCAACCACTTTGACAAGAGCTGAGCGATGGAGAGCAAGAAAAGTGCTGCCTCCAAGGGGAGACATAAAACAGTAATTCATCAGGTAGAGTATTGATTCACACATGCTGGAGAGATAATTTTGGTTCTACTGGAAATTTGGGGGATGATCGGATGAAGCCAGCACCCTTGGGGTGAAAATAAATTTAAAGATTGTAAGTTTAATGAATGAAAAAAAAAAGGACTACATTTAGGTAGGAATGTTTAGACCATATCCCATTAAAGTTATGTTATGGCTAATGGGAGAATAAGCATTTAAGATTCTGCAGTCTTGCTCTTGAATGCTCACCTACCCACTTATGAACTAGGTAATTTAAACCAATTCCTTGAACCACTGAGTTTTAGTTTTATTACCTGTTAAAAAATGGTGTTAGTGGGTATCTCAAAAGAATGCTGTGATGATTAGCTTAGCAAAGGTATATTCAGCATTTAGAACAAGACATGAAAAATAGAAAATATATTTGATAACATAAGATAAGAAAATGAATCAATAACTGATAGAAACGTTATTTCCTCAAGAAAGCAATCACATTTAAAAGCTGCAGAGTTCCTCAAGAATGGTTCAATGGGCCTTTAGAGAAGATCATTGTATAAGTAAATTGCTAACAAAGTAGAAGGCCGTTAAATTAGGAATAACAACTCTAAATAATTCAGACAAATCAAATTGAGATTTTTAGAAAAAGGTATTTGATAAAAAATTATGCTTTATTAAAATTTGTTACGTATACTTGCAAAATTCGGATGGAGAAAAATAATGCATGCTAAATTAAACTACTGTTATGGCTGTTCACAGCCACATGTTGAGTGGTACCATGTCCTAAACTGGGTTCCAGGAAAAGAAGTTCATTATCAGTGGTGCCAGGTTTTCTTTATCCATTCATCCCTCCGTAGTCCTTTAGGTGGTTTCCATGCTTCCATGCCTTGGCTATTGCCAATGACGCTGCAGTGAACATCACAGTGTACATATCTCTCATAGGCAGCTATTTCATTTTCTTTGGCTATATATTCAGAAGTGGGATTGCTGGATTGTACAGAATTCCAATTTTTAATTTCCTAAGAAGCCACCCTACTGCTTTCCATAGTCATTACACAATTTTACATTTCCACTAACAGGGCACCAGGGCTCCTGTTATTGCACATTGTCATCAACACTCATTATTTCTTGCCTTTAAAATAATAAACATCCTAAAGAGGCACAAAGTGTTGTCTCATTGTGGTTTTGATTTGGATTTTCCTGCTGATGAGTGATTTTGAGCACTTTTTCATGTACCTGTCAGCTCTTTGTATTCATGTCTTCTTTGGGAAAGTGTCTATTCACATTCTTTGCCCATTTTTTAAATTGGGTTATTTGGTTTATTAGTATTGAGTTGTATGAGCTCCTTATATATCTTGGATATTGACTCTTTCTTAGGTAAGTGGTTTGCAAATGTTTTCTCTCACACTGGATGTTGCCTTTTCATATTGTTGTTTCTGTTTTTGTACAGAAGGTTTTTTGTTTGGTGCAGTCCCACCTGGTTATTTTTGCTTTTGTTGCTTATGCTTTTGGTGTCAGATACAAAAAAAAAAAAAAAAATCATTGCCAAATCAAATAATTATACACACACACATACGCACAAAACTAGGAATCATTTAAAAGAGATATTAACTCAACAAGGTCATTAGTATATTACCAGAACTACTTATTCATATACTGAAAATCAAAATATAATTTTTATTATTTTTAATGTAAAGACAGATAAAGTTTCACCTAGAGAATTTGGTTTGCTGAGTAGTTTAAATTCAAAGTCTGTAGATTAAATTTGTTCTGTCCAAAGACATGTACTTCTTTTCTCTTTTCTCCACATGGTTTTCAAGTATTTAATCTCTTTGGTTTCAGAAAGCTATTACCTTACTTGGTATGATAGGCAATTTCCAAATATTTTGGTCATATTCATAGATTTAAGTAGTCCCAACTGACATACACATTCTTATGTATCTTCTGAGATAATAACAGAATTTTGCTGTAGTCTCTCTCTCTCTCTTTCTCTCTCTCTCTGACACTATAGAGAATCCCAGTGGATGTCAGCACTGGAAATGAAATCTTTTTACTGAGCCAAAATAGACCCCTTCCTTGAAAGTCATTTTCAGAAACAGTGTTCTCTGAAGCAGAACATTCTGGAATATTATGTCCCTCAAAGCATTTGGGTCCTTTAGCTTAAATGTATATCTCATCATAAACCATTACCTACCTTGAAATTCCAGAGTGCAAAAATCTGTTGCTTATAAATAGCATATTTATATGTTAAATACCTGCAGCTCACGGATCTTCTTACCTTTTTTATTCTTATTGCCCTGAAGACAATTTCTAAAATGATTTTAGAGATATCGAGTAGCAAATGAGGTAGTCCTGAGAGAGAGCACAGAGTGAAAGCAGTTTAGTTAGAAATGTTTCAACCAATCATTTGGTTTTTATGTGTGCTCCAAGGTAGGTTGAAATGGAACAAGGGAAAGAAAGTTTGCTCTCTCACCTGTAATTAAAATGATAGGATCTCAGCGTTTTATGGAAGAGAATCATATGGCAATTAAATTACTAAGCAAAATACAGTATACTCCTTGTGACCAGTCAACATCTATTGCCGATATAGTGTAGACTTTGATCTAACACTTTATCTCTTTCTGTGTGAAATACTTATAAAATAAAAAAAATATTATCAATTTACATAGTAGTTTCATTTTTTATACATTTTAGTGCATTTTGATTTGTCAATGGCCAGTACTTAACTTTGTATCATGCTTTCCAACTTCTTGAATGGTTCAAAATAAAAACAAGAGCTAGTGAAAACTATATTCTTCACATAAAGGTTTGAAATATGTAACTTCCAAAAAAAAAAAAAAAAAGGAATACGTAACTTTCTCCTGATGAAAATAAATAAGGGAGATCTCGTGTCTGTAATCTATGGCCTGAGACATTTACCATGGTTTTATCTTGAAATGATTTAATGGGTTACTGTGTCTACTTCAATAGCTGCCTTGCGGCTTTGTTTGTTTGTTTGCTCAAATAGCTAGCATCAGTCAAAAACGACAGGCATAGTCAGGCTCATTATAGCCTTAACTGATTTTTGAAAGTAACATCCAAGTCTGTTTAACATTCCAAACAAACTTTCAAAATACGTAGCTATTAACACTAATTTTTCTTAGGAAGACTGAGAGAAAACTGAAGAGTTTTTAAAGCAGAGAAATGACAACCTTTTGTGGAAGAGTTTTTTATTTGTTCCTCATTATTAAATTCTACTCTTTATAATATTTTAATTAAGATCGTTTTGGGGGATGCCTGGGAGGCTCAGGTGGTTGAGTATCTGACTCTTGATTTCAGCTCAGATCATGATCACACGGTTTGTGGGACTGAGCCCCATGTCGGGCTCAGCACTGGCAGCACGGAACCTGCTTGGGATTCCTTCTCTCCCTTTCTCTCTCTGCCCCTCCTCTCCTCTCTCAAAATAAGTGAATAAACTTTAAAGAAAGGTAGTTTTTGAAAGGAAGGTAGATTTGTGTGCGTGTATTTCTGAATATAAGTATGTGTGCATCTACATATACAAAAATTATTTTTACATGTGAAATACATACAACTGTACACATAAATGTAAATATATATAATATAAAAGTACTTTTTACATATAAAATACCATACATGGGGCACCTGAATGGCTCAGACAGTTAAGCTTCTGGCTTCCACTCAGGTCACAATTTCACAGTTCATGGGTTCGAGCCTTGTGTCCGGCTCTGTGCTGACAGCTCAGAGCCTGCAGCCTGCTCCAGATTCAGTGTCTCCCCCTCTCTCCGACCCTCTCCCGCTCACACTCTGTCTCTCTCTCTCAAAAATAAATAAACATTGAAAAAAATAAAAAATACTTTAAATGTATTTTGCTTTGGGCTAAAGATATATATCTTTTATTCAAAGATTTCCTTGAAAACTTTCATGTACTATTTTTCTAACCCCCTGAATTAAATGCAACTTCATTCTTTCTAAACTGCATTTAAAAAACATATGTCAACTCTAAAGATTAGGCTATCTGTTCCACCATCTTGCTGACAACAGCACTATATCACTTTGAGGATGTTTTGCATTTTTTTGTATTTCCATCTTTGATTATTTCCTTATAGAAAACGTTTGGAAATAGAAACTGAAGGCAGTACTTTATTTTCTAAATTTTTAAATAATGTTTATTTGTTTTTGAGAGAGAGAAAGAGACAGAGCATGAGCAGGGAAGGGACAGAGAGAGGGAGACACATCATCTGAACTGGGCTCCAGGCGCTGAGCTGTAGCACAGAGCCCAACACGGGGTCTGAACTCGTGAACCGTGAGACCATGACCTGAGCCAAAGGCGGACACTTAACTGACTGAGTTATCTGGGAGCCCCTCAAAATGTTTTTGGAATTTACATGGGTGGATCATATTCATTTTTTTTTATGAGGAAATGTATCAATGATGTTTCTGTTTGCTTGTTTGCTATTCTTAGTCACAAAGGCTACAGTATTACTCTTCTTATTTTTTACTGATGTCACAAAGGTCAGTTTTTACCTCCCGTCCAAAACCATAATATTTTAGTTTTATTTGCCTGGCCTGACCAGTTGTCCAAATGGTAACACTGGAACTTTATGTCTTTTCTTCTTGGTAATTTTCTTAATTATAATTGATTTTATGTTTTGAATTTTTGTACAGCTCCCAGAAAATGTTTTAGCAATTGAGTGTTTGGTAAAATATACCCAAAATCCATAAATAAATTACCTGCCTCTTCTGTAACAATGTAATCATTCAATGAATGAGACAAGTTGTCAAATGTGTTTTTATTCTTCTACTCTTTGCTGACTGGAAGGGTAATTGTAAACCAAACTATACCAAACCAAACCTAACTTTCTTCTAGGTGTTTCTTGTAATTTCTTTTTCTTTGGTCCTGCAGAACAATCAGTTTCATATATACTTTTTTCCCATTTATAAAAGAAAATACATTTATTTTAGAAAATCTAGGAGATGAAGAAAAATGTAACAATACAATAATATTATCCAAAGTCCTGTCACTCAGAGGACCTCTGAGAACGTTCTGATAAAGGGATTTTCAGTTTATCTTTCCATTAAAATACACATGATTCTCATAAAATTGAAACCATAGTGTATTATTTTATATCTATATTCTGCTTGATTCCTTCAACATCATAACAGGAGAACTTATCCTTCTCATTAAATATGTTATGATAACTATTTTATTCTAATAACACAGATTTTAACAATTATTTTATTATTGGACTTTGATGCTATTTATAATTTTAGCTTCTTTGTAACAAATTGTGGCTCATAAGTCACATGTGCATATTTTACTATAACCTTAGGCATAACCTTAGATGGTAAAATTATTGAGTCAAAGTCCATGAACATTTTTAAGAATATCGATATAGCATGCCCCCTCAACACACATATACTTGTAATGACATAATTTATCAAGAAATTACTCATTTCGTCACCCTCTACTGAACACTAAAAACGACCCTGCATAGTGAATGTAGAAATGAGACCTAAATGGCCTCAAAATGTGTAACAGATTGATCTGAAAACTAGCGTAATATGGGGACTTAATTTGGTTCTGAACTTCTCAGCAAGCAATGACAAAAGGGTGACCTTTTGGTGATGTTATTTGTATTGTCAGTGATGGATATTCAACAGTATTTTTTTAGATGGCAATCCTCTGGTGGAAAAAAGGACTAATAATTTACAGCTATTTATCATATGTAAAATAATTTATAATTATTATACATATTTACTATTTACATAAGCATATTTTTTTGAGTGTGTTTCTTTAAATGTGAATGTAGGATGCTGGCAACAAATCAAAATTCGTTTCCATAGAATTAATTATGCAGAGTCTCAATGTGTTCAAACTATTCCCTTGCTTCTGGTCCCCAAAGGAAAATATGTGAAAAAGTAAATTTTAGAATATAGTGAAGATGCATGGGGCGCCTGGGTGGCTCAGTCAGTTGAGCATCTCTCTTTGGCTCAGGTCATGATCTCACGGTTTGTAGGTTCGAGTCCCGTGTCGGGCTCTGTGCTGACATCTCAGAGCCTGGAATCTGTTTCAGATTCTGTGTCTCCCTCTCTCTATCTCTCCCTCACTCATGCTCTGTCTCTCTCTGTCTCAAAAATAAGTAAACTATATAAAAAAATTAGAATACAGCGCAAATGCAGATGGATTGCATTTCTTTCAAAAATTTTGCTTTGAGGGGCACCCGGATTTCTCAGTCAATTAATTTGATTTTCGGCCCTTGATTTCAGCTGAGATCATGATCTCATAGTTTGTGAGTTCGAGTCCAATGTAGGGCTCTGCATTGATAGTGCAGTGTTTGGTTGGGATTCTCTCTCTCTGTCTCTCTCTGCCCTTCCCCCACTGTCTCTCTCTCTCCCAAAAATAAATAGATAAACTTAAATAGAAAACAAAAAGCAAAAACCCAAAAACTTTGCTTTGAAAAGTGTATCTCAACTAAGCTTTTGTTACATAGTAAATGACAATGTATTGGAGATCATACACTATGTATCCAGTGGAATCACAGAGCACTTGTAGGGTGTGTGTGTGTGTGTGTGTGTGTGTGTGTGTGTGTCTGTGTGTGTGTGTGGAGTTTAGGGAGGGGGGTGATATTAAGAAAGCATGTACAACTCAAGAACATTTGAATTGTATCCTTTTAATATCGAGAAAGTAATTCCATATACACATGACAAAGACCAGAAATGAACCTTTTTTTTTTTTTTTTTTTTTTAAAGCAGAGCTGTACTTTCACCTGAGGCCCCAGTCTGGAACCAGTGACTCAGGTGACACAGGTGGACAGACCTTTTCTTAAGACAGACGTGTTGTAAGAATCTAGAAACCAGAGAGCTAGCTGATCATTTGTTTTCCTTTTATTCTCAGTTGATGTGAATCTTTGAGTCAATGCTATAATTCTTAGACTTATCTGCCCTTGGCCTTCTCTGTCATTTGCATATATAATTTGTGCCTCCTTTTATCTTTCAGCATTGCGGTGGACCTTCAGTTCCTTCGAAAGGGTAGTCTCGGGTATTATAGGCACTGATAACAAATAAAATAAAATACTATCAGAATATTGGCAGTATTTTTACATGAACTTGTCCATAGACTATTCTGACGGTACAGATTCCAGATGTACAGAGACGCAGTTAAGATTACTTTCTATGGCATCAAAGGTCAATAAGAAGCCAGTTTTTCTGGTGTTATTCCCTACACATGGAATGTTCCAAAATAATAGATGTGTCTGAAGCTGTTCATCTCCTATGTGTCACAGATGAGGTGACAATCATGCATACTCATTATTTTAAAACAGGACAGCATCAATTTATTTTTTGGCATAAAAGAAGATATCTTTGAAAATTATATACCTAAGTTTACAAACTCAAATATCCTTCGTGATGATTAATAAGGGGAAGATTTTTTCACTAGGGATTAAAGGTTACCTTCCAGAGGAAACTCAAGGGCAAGTATTTTATGATCACTTCATGCAGGAAAAAAAAAAAACGATGATAGTCTTATGTATAACGGTTCATTTTCTAAGTCTAATAAATTATTTCCTTCCACATGCTTTCATTATTTAAAATTCTATTTCATCCACCAGAGTCAACCATTCTTTCCTCTTTTGTATCTGGCCTGAGTTTCTCTCACAAGCAGCTGCTAATTAGGAGAGCCTGTAGTCTCAGGGCTCTGTGCAAAATCCCATTTGTTAGAGTTGGGTGAAACAGTGAAACATGTAGGGAACAAAAGTCTTGTAAATTGAAAAAAAATTAAAAATGGATTACAGGGGGAATGTAATATTTTGCTTCCACATAAGTTCTGCAAATATTTTACAATTTGTTTGCCTTTCAGGTTTTTTTCCCCCTCAATGACAGTAAAGCAAAAGAGACAAGGTATACAAATTATTGACATAAACACAAGCAATATTCTGCAACCCAAATTTTAGTTAATCTCCGCAAACTGTATACCATGAAATGAGGGAAGGAGATAATTCTATAGTTTTCTATTTTGCAGCCAGAGAATAATTCTTCAGATTGTTAGAACAATATAGATTGATAATTATTTGTAACACATGAAGAGTGTCCATTTGGAACATATGATAGCATACAAAATGCAGAAATTAACTTCAAAATAAATGGTAGTCTAGGAAAAACTGAGATATGGAGAAAGAAAAAATACAAAATATGCATAACATTTAAAATAAGCATAAAACTAAGGTGTTTAAAGTTATTTTTTTAAATGTTTTTATTTATTTCTAGGAGAGAGAGAGACAGCGTGAGCAGGGGAGGGTCAGAGAGAGAGGGAGTCACAGACTGAAACAGGTTCCAGGCTCTGAGCTGGCAGTCAGCACAGAGCCCGACGCGGGGCTCGAACCCACGAACCGCGAGATCATGACCTAAGCGAAAGTCGGACGCTTAACCGACTAAGCCACCCAGGCACCCCAAGTTATTTTTGTTTAAAGAGAAAATTTCTGTTTGAAAAATTAATTTAAATAAGGCTGGAGTCACATGTTTTAAGTGATGGTTCTATTTAAGACATAGAAAGATTCAGTGAAGGGGTAGGAGGATATATAAGCCAGGAACACAGTCTTGTTCCCCCCATAAAACAGAGCAAAAGAAAAACAGAACAGAATGAAACACGGCACAACAAAACAAAACAAAAGATTGTACTTTAGCTCCAAAATTTTGAAAGAGGTTCTTTCTGGTTTGTCGGAAAATATTAATATGTATTTTTTCTACTTATGATACTTATACCTTGAAAGTTTAGTGTAGGTAAATAGGTAGCTATTTACATTTTCAAACTGAAAGGAACTGAAGAAGAAATGGAGAGAGAGAGAACGAGAGAGAGAGAGTGGACAAAGGCATTCTAATAGTACTAACATGTGGGAGAAGTCTTTCTAAAAGTCTAGTTCTCAAAAGTGAGCATTAATTTGGTGATTGGTCAAGGCAACAAGAGAAATGAAGCAAAGGTATTTAGTTTGACACAATGTCCAGTCATGTAATTTGGGGCTGGATTTGCTTAAATTCCTGTGCTTCAAGTAAAGATGAGTTTAAGGTAAAAATGAGTTTAAGATAAGCGCGTGTATGAGGAGCATATGGTAAATCAGATTTGACAATGCAAATAATTTATATAAATGGCATCACTTAGTCCTGTTAAAATTAAATCTAGTTAAGGTTTACAAAATGCATAAAACTTGTTTCATGCCTTAGCTTTGCCATTACGGGATTCTGTGTTGTTTCTTCTCCATCCCACATTCTCGGTAAAATCTGTCAACATCTGAATCTAATTCTGTTTTACGTTTTATACTAAATGCATTAGATAATCCATTAAACAAATGGGAGGAAGCAGCATTAATGATATGTTGCACTTGCATTATGAAGTTAATTGGATTATCTAAATTAGCTCTTTTACATTCAGGCCCGCATATGCTTTTAATGTTTAAAGCAAGAAATCATCAGGAGAAATCAGATTTCTGGGATTTTTCTCTTCATTGTAAAGCACAGGTCAGCAATGCATTTATTTTCCAAGCCTCCTATGAGACCACATACCGTTAATGAGTTCAAAGTCAAAAAAGAAAGAAAAGAAAGAAAGAGAAAACAAGCTAAAGAGAACAGAATAGAAACAAAAGAATCATAGACATTTCAATAAATCATATTCCTAGAAGCCAATTTAATCTTATTTAGAGTGGAATAACAACCACGTAACAAGATTATCCTGGACATTGTGGTCTGGCTCCAAGATACCATGACACTGTCTGGTAAGACACCACTGGGATCATGGAAAAATCCAAGATTCAGAGTTGTTTGTATGGGGAAAAGCTTTTACTTGAGAGTAGGATCCTACTTGGGAAATATTAAATACCCTGCCTTAAGGTACAGATCAACCTTACATTCAAGTTCTCTGGACTTGTGATTATTCTAGTGATACAGGCTAAGTTTCCCAGCCAAGATTAATGCTAGAAATTTCAACATCAGTGTGAGAGGTGCTATGTCCTGCTATCCACAAGGAAGGCTCAGTTATTCATTTTAGTGAATACTTTTTGAAGAAAGTGGTACTTTCTTCAATACATAGATTATCCATAGTATTAACGCTGTTCTATAACAGATCTGATTCTAAAATTTGAANACCTTCCGAAGCAAAAATTGATTTTGGATTGTATTCATTCTAATTTTCCAGTAAGTGGCAAGCTGTGAAATGTCTTTGAGTATATCGCTCTTAATTTGAAGCAATGCTAGTCATCCCTAAATTCTGCCAATTCCCATAACAGGAAATGGGTGAAGATTTTAGGATGTACAATCCTAAAATCTTATTTTATCATTATTATGGTAAGATTTATGGTGACTGTTAGCCAAAGACTTATTTTGGCTTTGACAAATTCGTTGTTTGTTCTCATTAATAAAAATAATTGAGTGGAGGAGGGGCTCATATAAATTTTTTTAGCAGGGAAGGGTGAAATAAAGAAAACATATTTCAGAAAGTGTTATGCAGTGTGCTTGAATGTGAAAGAAACTGGGCAGTAGGCCAGTTACAAGGGAGCTATGGTGATTCAGATGAGGGGATAAAGACCAAAAACTGGTTTGTGAAAATAAGCAGGAAGTAAAGTTGAGATGGAGGCTTATAGTTATGTGTCTGATCTGATTAAACTTGTTGGCATTATAGAAATTAAGGCAAGATGGCTCCGTTTCTTCTTTGAAAGCATTGAGTCAAATTTTATAATTCTATTATCAATTACAGTTGACCCTTCAATAACGTAAGGGTTATGGGTGATGAACCCCCGTGCAATCAAAACTTGTGTGTAAATTTTGACTTCCTCAAAACCCAAGTACTAATAGCCTACTGTTGACCACAAGCCTTACCAATGATATAAACCATTGAATAGCACATATGTTGTATGTTATATGTATACACTCATTCTTACAGTAAAGTAAGATAGAGAAAACTTCTATTAAGAAAACCATAAAGAAGGAAGAGAAAATACACTTACAGCATGGTACTGTATTTATCGAAAAAATCCGTGTATATATAAGTGGACACATGCAATTCTAACCCATGTTGTTAGAGTCATGTATAGAGTCAGCTCTAATACCATTTGGAAATCTTCTACTTTGCTATTACAATACTTCTTTTCAATCTGCCCACCACACAACAAACAAAGAAGCAAGTGGATGAGAAAAGGAAATCATAATGAAAAATAGCACATGTCTTTTGTGTTTGTATTAAGACATATGTAAAGCAAAATATTTCATATTGTTAGTGCCAAAAATTAATGTTGGGACTGTATAATAGACTACATCATTATGGAATTAAAAATTTTCAACTTTTCGCCTCATTCTGTGTTATAACAGTGCAGTGTAGTTGAACATATGTTTTAACCTTTAACCATAAACGTTTACATATTATGAGATATTCTTGAGCTACTCAATATAATTGCATAGGTAATTAGAATAATTTATGAGGTAGAAGAGAAGAATAAGTGTTGAAGAGTATGTGGGGAAGAGGAAATTGTCATGCATTGTGGGTGACAGTGTAAGTTGGTGCAGCCACTATTGAAAATAGTATTGAGGTTCCTCAAAAAATTTAAAAAAGTACTAACATACAATCCATCAATTCCACTTCTGGATATATACCTGGAGAAATAGAAATTGCCATCTCACAGAGATATCTGTATCTTCATGTTTATTGCAGCTTTATTTACAATAGCCAAGATATGGAAACAACCTGTGTCCATTGATGGATGGATAAAGAAAATGTAGTCTATATATACAATGGGTATTATTCTGCCATAAAAAAAACATATTATAGGAAGAAAAAAGCTGCCATTTGTAATGACTTGGATGGATCTTGAAGGCAGTATGCTAAATGAAAAGAGTCAGACAGGAAAAACAAATAAATGTGATCTTATAAAAGGAATCTAAAAAAAAAAAAACAAAAACCAAACCAAACCAAAACAAAAAACAAACCTCATAGAGACAGATTAATGATTGCCAGAGGAGGGTGTTGGGTGGGGGAAAAGAGTTAAAGTTATATAAAAAAAAACCCACAAGCTTTTTATAGTTTAATATTATAATAACCAATTCTAATAAACATGGAATGTTAAACATACAAAATTCATCTAAATAATGAAGAACAGAACAAAAGGTATATGACTATAAAGGAGGTATAAAAATTGTTTGAATTTTCCTTGTTCCTTTTGGAATACCAAATACATTTGTTTTTATAAATTCTCATAATAAGGAAAGTTATTGTAGAAGTCAGGAGGAGTACACATATTTTCCATTGGATAGTTCAGCTCCTTTCTGTGAATTTTCTTTTAGTGATGAAAAACATTCATTTCTTATTGCTGTTTGCAAAGTTTTTAAAAAATGTCCTGGTATATTGTTAGCAAGGGACCATTAGAATGCTGGTAATGGCAGAAAGTAAGCTTGGTTTTAGAATTCTATCACGTAAGATCCGGTTGTATGGCATGAACATGCAGAATACTGAAGCACATCAATACAAAAATTACAAACATTTCCTTGAAGGCATCTTGTCCATTCACATCTCAGACAAGGGGATTACAAATTAGATGGAAAACATTGCTTCTTTTGCTTAACCTGAGTTGCCAAATTTGACAACGACTCTTATGAAACCCGCTGAGAGATTTTTTTCCTGATACCAATTCATTTTTATTTTGACTTGGAAAGGAATGATCATGCTCTTTTTTTTTTTAATGTTTTATTTATTTCTGAGAGACAGAGAGAGACAGTGTGAGCAGGGTAGTGTCATAGAGAGAGGGAGATACAGAATCTGAAGCAGGTTCCAGGCTCTGAGCTAGCTGTCAGCACAGAGCCTGACACGGGGCTGGAACCCATGAGCTGTGAGATCATGACGTCAGCCGAAGTCGGATGCCCAACAGACTGAGCCACCCAGGTGCCCCTGATCATGCTCTTGATACAAACCGAAGAATAATACTTGAAGGCATAGCGGAGATATTATAAGAATTAATAAAAATTACAGCCTAATGTGTGAATTTACATTTAAAATAAATCAGGGGCTATTTAGAATAGATAATTATTTTTCAATAAAATGTAAAACTATTCTATTAATCAATTTTGTAAAAATGATTCCAGATTGCTCTTCACATCATGCTGTGGGCTGGAGTATGGCCCCTCCAAATTTGTATATGGAAGTCTTAATCACCAGTACCTCAGAATGTAAGCATATGTGGAGATAAAGGCTTTAAAGAGGTAGTTAAGTTAAACCGGGGTTATTAGGATGGGCTCTAATCCAGTGAGACTGATGTCCTTACCAAAAGGGGAGATGAGAACACAGACATTCACAGAAAGATGTTGTGAGGACACAGGGAGAAGATAGCCACCTACAAGCTAAGGAAAGAGGGCTTAGGAAAAGCCAACCTGCCAATACCTTGATCTTGGATTTAGAACCTCCAGAATTATGAGAAAATACACTTTGTTATTTAAGCCACCTGGTCTGTGATACTTTGTTTTGGGAGCCCTAGAAAACTATACAATATCACTGTACCAAATTGTTTGTGATGTGACACAAATAATTATAGGAAGTTATTTGCTTTGCTGCTGTGTCTTTTACAATCATGCTGGTTAAGCATTTGATATCATAGTTTACTTCTCTCTCAGCCAAAATGAATCTTTTCTTCTCCAATATATAACCAAAACGATTTAGACTTCCAGGATTAAATATCTGTGGTGAGTCATGACTTCTCAAAAATGTTTTTCCATTTGTGAAGGGCTAGGAGGAAAAAAGCCCCTGCAAAGTCACAAAAAGAAAGAATAAAGATTATCAGTATACTTATTTCCAGGATCTGGAAAGAATTTCTACCAATCAAAGGGCTAGTGAAAGAGGAAGCAGAAATGTAATCAGTTGAGGTGCTGAAATCCCATAAACCAAACTTCCGGTTCTGGAAAGAGGCGAATTTGGGCCTCCCTGTCCTCCAGTTCTTCAGCTCTTTGGCTTGAAGATTCATAAAATAAGATTTATCTTAGAGTCTTGTCTTTGGGAAGTCCAAAGCCCCAAGCCTAGTCTTCCCTATCATGGTCAGCTTTCCACATCCAAGGGAAGCCCAAGTCTAGAGATAGAGGGAGATGGAAAGGAATGGATCCACCCATTGAAGCATCCTGGGATTTCAGAGCTCCTGGGGAGTTGAGGGAGAACAGCTAAATGGTTGGTCTTAGCCTAGACCCTAGAAAGTGAATCAGTGGTGGAGGCTTCATTGCTTATTTTAATGGGGATAATGGGGGTTGAAGGGGTCTGTGTGATGCAGGGAGGAAGGAGACCAGGATGGAGACACTCAGTTCTGCCCTTCCCGGATGAACAAAGGGTAGGAAAGGGAGGGGGGTGGGGGGGCAGATTTTCTCTTTGGCCTCGATATTTTATCTATATCAACAGGGAATCCAGGCAGGAGTTGGGTATGTAAGGAAAAAAAATTCTCCTCTACCTCTTAGAATCTTGGCTGAGACCCTCTTGTAATGAAAAGACAAATTAAGTGGAGAAAAACAAATTTAATTACATACATAAATGTGGGAGATATGGGACTCAAAGAACTGACCAGAGAAGGCAGCTTTTATATCTTGTAGACAATGAAACAATAAATTTGTAAAGAATTGATAAGCTGTATTGGTTTAAGCTAGGGGTAGTAACATGGTGAAGGAACAAATTTTGCTTCTACAGTTTTCTTGGTCCTGAATTCTCTATCTCTGGTGTTGAGGATGTCTTCTAACCTCCCGGTATCGGGTTGGTAACTTCACAAGGGAGATTTATCTCCTGCTCTTAGGGAAGAAAAACAAAAGGGGTGAAGGATGTCAAAGTGATCTTCCCATTTCTGCTATTTTTTTCAGACACCTTGAGAAACTCCATATTTAATATGCCAAGGTGCTATCTTCTGGCTGGTGTGTCCTGAGCTCCACCAGGTACATATAGAAATACATTTCTTTGGGCATCTGAGTGGCTTAGTTGGTTAAACATCCAACTTCAGCTCAGGTCACGATCTCACAGTTCATGAGTTAGAGACCTGCATTGGGCTCTGTGCTGACAGCTCAGAGCCTGGAGACTGCTTCACATTCTGTGTCTCTGTCTCTCTCTGTCCCTTCCATGCTCACATTCTGTCTTTCAAAAATAAATAAACATTAAAAATTTTTTAAAAAGAAATATATTTCTCTATCAGTCAATAACAAGGAACAATAAGGAGAGAACAGACAAGATGAAAAACAATGGGCTAAGGTAAAGTTCTCTGATATTGGAGCTGACTAAGGTAAGGGAAGACTGATATTAAATTAAAAGTACAATAAAAGAAGTCAAATATGGATTATAGGAACTTTCTATAGCCATTAAATGAATGTTTACATGGAATATTTTTTAAGTTTATTTATTTATTTTGACAGGGAGAGAGACAGCAAACTGGGGAGGGACAGAGAAAGAAAGAGAAAGGAGAAAGAGAGAGAGAGAGAGAGAGAGAGAGAGAGAGAGAGAGAATGAATTCCAAGCAGGCTCTGCACTGCCAATGCAGAGCCTAATGCAGGGCTCGATCTTATGACCAGTGAGATCGTGACCTAAGCAGAAATCCAGAGTCGGATGCTCAACAGACTGAGCCACCCAGGCACCCCTGCATGGAATCTTGAAGACATGTGGATACATGTTTAAAACTCCAGAAAAAAACATTAGTGATATGCATGTAAAAAAATACCCATTTAAATTGTGAATAGTCTCAGCATTTTACTTATTTCATTTTAATTTTTTTTTTTATTTAGAGAGAGCCTGTGAGTGGGGGAGAGGGGCAGAGGGAGATAGAGAGAATTCCAAGCAGGCTCTAGGCTGAGCACAACCCCAGGTGGGGCTCCTCCCCACAACCCTGAGATCGTGACCTGAGCCAAAATCAAGAGTCAGATCTCCCACTAACAGATACGCTGGTGCCCAATCTCAGCAGTTTAAATCAGCATTTAGATCTAGTTACTTCTGATTTTCTTATGTAAACGTTTTTTAAAAATCTTTCACATTCTCTTCAATGAACAATTATTTTGAAAATGAAATAGTTTGTTTAAAATATAGGGGGATTAAATGATGTTTAAGAGGCTTAAAAATACAATCTACATTTAATCTAGAGAAAATATTTGGTGTCTGTTTTCTCTAGCATAATCTTTTACAGCTGTGGGTCCTTCATGCTGTGCAACTAACTTTGTCTTTACTGAATTTTATTCTTCCTTTCATTCAGCAGTCTTACAGAATAGCACCTAATATTGGAAAGACAGCTATAGTTTACAAGACACTTATGCATAATTTCTCATTTAATCTTGAGAAATAGGGAAAGTAGGAATTGCTGTCACTGTTTTAGCAATGAAGGAGCCAAACCAATGGGATGACTTGAAAGGTCCAAGGATACAGAACTACCACTTGGTGGGACACAACTATTCAAGTCTTGATGTCAAGGACAATGCTCTTCCCAGCACCCCATAAGCTACTGTGAAATCTGCACTGCTCCAGAGTAGCCTGCCTTGGGGTGCCTGGGTGACTTAGTTGGTTAAGTGTCCGACTTCAGCTCAGGTCATGATCTCACGGTTCGTGGGTATGAGCCCAGCATCGGGCTCTGTGCTGACAGCTAGCTCAGAGCCTGGAGCCTGTTTCAAATTCTGTATCTCTCTCTGTCTCTGACCCTCCCCTGCTCATGCTGTCTCTCTCTCTCTCAGAAATAAGTTAAAAAAAAAAAAAGATTTCAGAGTAACCTGCCTAAATTCCCAAGTGATAACAGTACTCCAATGAAACACAGAGAAGAGGGCCTCACAGTCCAAGGAGAGTGCTTAACTTCCTGTTTCCTACCCAACAAATGGAAAGAACCGTAGTTTACAAATACAGAGTCATCCTGGAACATGGTAGGAGGCTCTGAAGAGGACTCCACGGTGGATTCTCTGCTTCAATCATGTATTGATTTGTCAATGCCCATTAACCCATCCACCAGGAGATGCAATGCAAACCCCTCTACCATCTGGGAAATAATTCAAAGTGTACTAGATATGTAAAATATGTTACAAACTTGAAGATTACCTCCACAGAAGTTTCTCTATCCTTGGTCCCCTTTCTTTCTTCTGTAACACATGAGTAAACCTAGTCTATTTAACCCTGGAGGGCAGGGGAATGAATGCAGGGGAGGTGATACAGAATTTGGAATGGAACACACTTGGTTTCTTCTCTTCCTATGTAATAACTAATTTTGGGAAAGTCACTTGTTTTAATGTATGTAATTTTCCCATGATATTCCTAGCATTTGTAGAAGTATAGAATTATAGAAACGCGATATTTAAAATTTAAAAAAATTCTGCCTGAAGATACAAGGCTTAAGATACTAATGAAACTAAGAGAACGTGTTTTTTTAAAAGTAATCCCTGAATATCATTAATTATCACACTTTACAACTAGCCTGAGAAAAATCTCCTCATCCTAAAGAATTTTGGAGGGGATTAAATGTAAACAAACAAAAGCATAATGTATCTGATACATATTGGGTCCAAAATAAACATTCCCTTTCAGATTCTGGCCTACTTTATTCTTCTTTGTGAAAATTATCACTTTGATAAATAACCTTATTCATTGATTCTCTTTTATATATTCCTGTGCCTTTCACACTCACCATCCCTTCCTGCCCTACAGGGTTTCTTACTGATCCCTCCATGTGCTTATTCCACTGCGTAATAAGAAATTCATGTTCAAATTTAGACACATTTCTGGCGGAAGCTTTTTGTTTGTTCAACAATGGAAGTACCTCATTATCATGTATGTAAATCGGTCTTGTCTTACTTTTTTGTAACTTTTGTCAAATTGTAAATAGTAGGTAAGATTATACCAATAAAGGATGATGTTGTCTTGGAAGAGCTTAGAATCTCATACAGGAATACAGATTGTGTGTTTGTGTGTATGAGTGTGTGTGTGTGTGTGTGCGCGCGTGTGTGCGTGCGCGCTTGTGTGCACTTATATTTTCATAAGCAACATGTTGTAATTTTTATGATAGGATCTGTACAGGGTTGAATGGAGATATGTAGGAAATTGGTACATTTTAATAGGTAGGGGCAAGAAGGATGGGAGAAGGGTGTACACACACGCAGCTGTAGATTTCTGAGCCGAGAATTAAAACATGAGCATGACGGACATTCCAATTAGCCAAAGGGAACAAGCAGTAGAATCATAAAGGACTCAGTTTCTGGAAGTAACTTGAGTTCAGAGGAAAAAAGATGCAATAAGAAGTATGTTTGAAGCCCCAAGCATGGGACAGGCATAGGAGAGGGAATTGCAAGTACATTTCGACTTCATTCTGTAGTTAACAAAGAGCGCAATACTGGTTTCAGGAGTAGAATTCAATGACTCCTCACTTACATACAACACTCAGTGCTCATCACAATAAGTGCCTTCCTTAGTACCCATAACGCATCTGGCCCATCTCCCACCGACCATCAACCTATAGTTTGTTCTCTATCATTAACAGTCTCTTGTAGTTTGTTTCCATCTCTTCCCTCTACCCCCTGCCTATATGTTTATCTGTTTTGTTTCCTAAATTCCACATATGAATGAAATCATAGGGTATTCGTCTTTCTCTGATTGACTTATTTTGCTTAGCTCCATCCATGTTATTGCAAATGGCAAGATTTAATTCTTTTTGATGGCTGAGTAATATTGTATATATACACAACATCTTCTTTACCCATTCATCAAATGGTGGACATTTGGCTCTCTCCATACTGTGGCTATTGTGTTAATTCTGCCATAAACATTGTGGGGTCATGTATCCCTTCGAATCTGTAGTTTTGTATTCTTTGGGTAAATACCTAATAGTGCAATTGATGGGTTATGGGGAATTCTATTTTTAGTTTCTTGAGGAACCTCCATATTGTTCTCCAGAGTGGCTGCACCAGTTTGCATTGCCACCAGCAGTGCAAGATGGTTCCCCTTTCTCCACATCCTCATCAACACCTGTTGTTTCCTGTTTTGTTAATTTCAGAAGTCTTAGAATTTTAGAATTCATAGAAAATTCTACAGAATTCACTAAAAACTATTAGAGCAAATAAGCAAGTAAAGCCAAGTTGCAAGATACAAGATCAATATACAAAAATCAATTTTCTTTTACAGACTAGTCTAGTATTCTATTGCTGTTGTAATAGTTTCTACAAATGTTGTGGCTTAGAAAAGTTAAGGTGTTATCTTTCAGGTCTATAGGGCAGAAGTCTGACTCGTATCTCAATGGGCTAAATTCCCAGTGTCAGCAGACCCGCATTCCCTTCTGGAGGCTCCAGTGGAGAATTAATTTCCTTGTCTTTTTCAAACGATTTTCTGCATATATTCTTTGACTCATAGACCCTTTCTTGCATCGTTCAATCCTCTCCTTCCATCACCACATGTCCTGTTCTTCCTCTGGGAGCCTGAGAGAGACTAGAAGTGTTACTTATGACTATGGGTTTTCTTTCTGGAGTGATGAAAATGTTCTCAAAGTGATTAGAGTGATGGTTATGCAATTCTGTGACTGCATTGAAACCAGTCAGATTTTAGACTTGAAATGGGTGAATAGTATGGTATGTGAATTATATCTCAATGCAGCTGTTGATAAAGACATAGAAAAACATAAGAACAATATTAAAAGTATCTTCAAATAACAACATACAAATTGGTATCAATGTCTACAATATAATGTTTTCACAAAACTGGGAATTACATGTATAATGCTATGATTTATTTGTGAACATTTTAAGTTCATATTAAAAATTATAGGAACAAACCTGTGAAGATGGAGGAATATTTAAAAATGATTGAGAAAATTACCAAGAAGTCATAATCCTGCAAATTTTAGAGTATAACTTTTTTTCCTCCATTAAGCCAGGATATCCTTTTACAATAAAGCTGAACTAAGAACAGCTAATGTAAATTGCATACAATTTCTTGAAGCATAGTGTAAATCTGTTTACTTTGATTATCTTAAGCATAATTTCACATCTAAATGAACGATGATTATTTGAATCATCCTATGTGAGTGTGCTTGAAACAAAATGTGCAGAAGATGGCAAAAAGAGCTACAGTATCTGAAGCACTTATAAAAAAGGAAGAGTTCAGCCTCATGAGGTGAAGAAATATTTTAATCGTGGTTTTAAAATTTGGCACTTAAACGCGTTAAGGTCTAGGGCAGCACTCCAGCGCCCAGCAAGAGCATGAATGTTATTCTGGTTTGTAAATGAGTCATGAGCCACGCGATGAATGAGTGTGACTTTCCAAATGCCTGAGTATAAAGTTTGTCATAGAGACACTAAGGGAAATTAAGAGGGTAGTAAATTGAGAGCATAGTAAAATAAATAGTTCTTTATGCAACAGTTAGTCACCTTGTGGAAATCATGGTCATGTAAGATGGCTAAATAAATATCACATCTTGGTAATTTTATGAGTAATAATAAAGGTTTATGTTAACTAGTACATTTAATAAATTGTTGGTGCACAGATTGTAGTTAAGTATGCTGTGTTAAGATCTGGACAGAAGCCAGGGTATTCAGGAAAAGAGATTTGGTCTTGAAAGATTTCTACATGTGGAATTTTGAAAGTAAGATGTATATTCAGCTATGCTGACCAACAAGATAATTCATTGTTCATTTATCTGTATCCTGTCCAAAATGTTCTAGCTTAAAAATGTTTATTTCCTTTGTGCCATTCTTTGGTATATCACCTGAAAACCACATGGAAAGGACTTGACTTAACATATTCACTGTTGCATGGCAGAGCAAATGGCTCTTTATTGATGGGAGAAGAAAAGTGTAGATAAATGCTATTCTGTGAAAGATATTTAAAGGAGGGTATGGTAATACCCTTAAAGCATAACAACACAAGAAAGATCAGTACCCTCTACCCAATGTGTTGTTGTTGTTGTTGTTGTTGTTTTATTTACTTTGAGAGAGAACTAGTGTGGGCAGGGGAGGGGCAGGGAGTGAGGGAGAGAGAGAATCCCAAGCAGTCTCCAGGGTCAGTGAGGAGCCAGATGCAGGGCTCCAACTCATGATCTGAGCCGAAATCAAGTCAGATGCTTACCTGACTGAGCCACTCAAGTGCCCCTTGATGTTTTCCTTAAAACTTGACTTGGAAAGTTTCGATTAACCCGATAGAAGACAATAACTTTTGAATGTACTTTATATGAATGCTATTAAAATATTTATAAAAATGATAGGAATAATTATTTTCATTACTGTAGAGATAATCTTTACTAATAATACTAGAATCTACTGTATAAATATTTTAAGCCAATGTCCAGCTGGAACACTCACACATTTTAGCACTGATGGGCAATGGACTACTAAATTAGTAGGCTACCAATGATATCTTTTTCCCTCTGAAACAGAACACTGATTCCCCAAATCATAAGATCTAAAATGCATGTAATACTTCCTGTGTGTCAGGCACTGTTATATGCGTTAAGTAGAGGTAACTCATTTGATTCCATGAGATCGGTAATACTGTGTCCCTCGTACAAATGAGGTAACAGGAACAAAGAGGAAAAGGGAACCCAAAGCTCTGCACCTGTAATTCAAAGAGCTTAAATTCAAACCCTGGAAGCTGCTGTCTGTATTTTCAATCACTCTGCTGTGCTGCCTTTCTGCCCACTGCTCCTTTTTCTCCGTATTCTCTCAGAAAATAAGCTTCTCTGCATCCAGTGTGGCCAGAAGACAGGGTGGGGCAGCCTGTCTGTTTCAGCTATGAAAAGTTTTCTTTTAAACTGAACTACTGTTTTTCATCTATTTATTGATGTTTCTCTCTATTCCACAGGGTCAGATGCTCTGTCTATTCCCTCTGTCATCCTCTCTGGGCTGTTTTTATTAATGAACTTTGATTCACATGTTTTTTTATTTTTTTGGTTTTTTTTTTTGCCACAAGGCTGATTTCATCCTCTATGTTATCCACTACTTCCAATGTGAATGTTAGCTGCTTTTTTCTCAGTTGCATTTAGTTTTCCATTGTTTTCCCGTAGCTGGCTCCCTACTTTTCTTTCTGGCATGCCCCTCACTTGTCTTGGCACACATACGATGTCCAGGCTTCTGTTTCTAATGCCGCCGAGCAGCCCTTGGCATCTGGGCATTTGGTAGGTCCCCTTCAGCTGTGTGCGCATCTCTGCTTCATCTACGCAGGTCTGTGACTCCTGTGCCACTCATGGTATTGTGATTGGATCTCCCAGTTTCTTAAGCATCTGTTGAAATGACAATGAAGTGACCCAGGGTACAAAGAAAAGTTGTGAGAATCATCTGATGTTCTTCACTGCCCATCTAGATGTAGAAAGAATGCCACTTTCACGTGGAAAATGTCTCAGTTGTTAGGGAGCTGTTATTCTCAGCCCAGTCCGGGGCTTCCCTTACACCTTGCAGCAAGCAGTGCCATCTGGAGACACTTCCTGGCTTCCTCAGCAATAAACTGGATAAGCTGAGAACATCTTTCCTACATTCCCATGGGGCCAGGCCTCCAGATCTCCAGGAGATGGGCAGCTCTCTGAAATACAGTTCCTGTCTGTATTTCCACAGGGGTCTTTGCTCCCGTTCATTCCAGTCAACTCCCCCACCCAGGACTCTTCTCCTGAGTATTTTTTCTTGTTGTGACAGCCAACATACTGAGCCAACCAGTGACCACTGAGCATTGATAGAAGAATAACTTGACCTCTCTATTGCCACAGGTGGGATGCCACCGAGGCACGCTTGATGGTGTCGCCTGAGGTCCCCAGCAGGGCAGGGCTCGGTTGCCTACTCAAAAATGTGCTCATCTACTCCCACTGTCTTTGGCTTCTTTCCCTTCTCCTGTTCCAACTCCCCCACTCTCCCATTTGTACATTCTGACATCACTCCTTGTATTAGTTAACTCCTGTTATGTAACAAAAAAAAATCCTCCAAAGTAATGGACTTAAACAATTTATTAAATCTCTGTATTTGCTGAGCTCAGCTGGACAGTGGCACTGGTGGAGCTCACTAATACAACTGTCTTCAGCTGGAATACCCAGCTGCCTTCTGTCCCAAGTCTGCCTCAGCTGAGGTGGCCGGGACAGCCGGGGCTCGGGATCTGTCCCAACAGAGTGGTCTAATCTAGGGTTCATCACGTGACAGCTGGATACCCACAGGTTGAAAACAGAAGCTGCCTCTTATTAAAGTGTGGGCCTAGAAGTTTTAGGATGCCACCACTACCATTTCACATTGGTCAAAGCAGGCAACAGAGTCAGCCCCAAATCAAAGAGAACAAAAAGGCTCCATCTCGGGGCCCCTTGGTGGCTTAGTCGGTTGAGAGTCCGACTTTCGCTTAGGTCATGCTCTTGCGGTTCCTGGGTTCGAGCCCCGTGTCGGGCTCTGTGCTGACTGCCAGCTCAGAGCCTGGAGCCTGTTTCAGTCTGTGACTCCCTCTCTCTCTGACCCTCCCCTGCTCATCCTGTCTCTCTCTCTTTCCTAGAAATAAAAACATTAAAAAAAAATTTTTTTTTTTAAAAAGGCTCCATCTTTTGGTGACCAGTGTGGTGTGTTTGGGAAAGGTGTGCCAGGGGGTGGGGTGAGCCATGTTGCTTTCACTTGATCATTGTCCCGTGCTTCCCAAAGAAACTACTTGGGTTTAAATTCTTGTCTGTAGGGTCTGTTTCTGGGAGCATCCATCTTAAGGTACAGCTCCTATTCTGCTGGAACCGAAGTGCAGAATTCTCAACACCTGAAATCTACATGTTTATTTCATCTGGGCATATTTCTTCCCATGCTGGCCCTGTGTAGAGTGCAGTACTTGACCTACATATCTGAGGTCTATTTGCTGTAGCACAGTACCACAATGCCTCTAGCCCTGTCCTGGACTGCATATGCCCTTCCAGGGGATACCTCTCCACAGGAAGCTGGATCCTTGCGTTGGTGCTTCTATCTGGGGATCCCAGCCAATGGCAAATGATGCCATCAGTGTTTTCCTGAGCCAGATGTTGGACAAAGTGGCTGAATGTAGGGTTGGTAACACTGTCCTGATGGGTTACCCCGGAGTATGGGGCAGCACCCCTGGGGGCTATGGAAGGTCACCATGGAGGCACAGTCCATAGTCACTATATCTGAGAATGGATGGGTCATTGGTGACTGACCACCTGGCACTCATGACCACCGTGGAGACCCCACATTCTTGAGTAAATAGCCCTCAAAAAGCCTGTTTTATTGTGAAAGGAGAACCCAGAGTGATGATATTGCAGCTTACCTAGGTGAGCATGGAGGTTTAAGCATTCTAATCATCAGGGAAAAGGAGCCATAAAAAGTAGAGAAAAAGCAAGAGCTCAAATTTTCCCATAGAGGAGCATCTGGGTAGCTGAGTTTGTTAAGTGTCTGACTCTTGATTTTGGCTCAGGTAATGATCTTGTGGTTTGTGAGATCGAGCCCCCTCAAATCCCCCTCATTACTCCTTTCCTGTACATCGTCTTTCTCTCTTTCTCTCTCTCTCTCGATAAATAAATAAACTTAAATTCTCCCATAGTAGCAGACCTCTCGTTTCCTCTTCAGAGTTTGCCCAGGGTCGCAGAATTTCATCTGCCTGCCCTGCCAGCCCAGGGCTGTAGACTGGACACAAAGCTTGGTGGAAAGAGAGGGGAGCCCAAAGCCCAGTGACTGGGATTGGGAAATGTATACCCAAGCTCTGACTGCTGCTAACCCAGAGGTCAGTCTGGAATGGAAAGGGGGAGGCCAATAACTCGGATACTCTTAGGGAACACTGGGCCCTGGCAAGCTTGTGCCAGTGAGACTCACCAGCCCTGCTCCCGAAGGGTCAAGTTCTCAGAAACTGGATAATAAGCTATGAGAGGCTCAAGGAAGGGAAAGGGGGGATCAGCCGAAAGAGCACCGAGGAGACCCATCAGAGATTAGTCAGCTCCTCCTTCCTTCCAGCCAACAGGACCACTTCACACCCTCCCAAATGTGCGTGCACCTTTGCTGTGCTGTGACTGAGAAGAAACTCTCGGGTCAGACCTACCCCCATGCCTAGAGATTTTGAACTGATTTCAGTGTTGGTGTTCAGCAGACCCTCTGACTGGACCCTTTGCCCTAGTAGAGCTCTTATATCCTTTGGGAATGAGGATGAGAATGGGAGAAACGGTCCCTGGGACAGGGCTGATGGTGTCCTCTAAGCTCCCATCAGGTGTCTTCTCTTCAGCCTTGTGTGGATTCTCTGGAGTTTTGGCATGGGTGCAAGTGCACTAGCCACGTGCCTTGACCTCTGCTCCTATCCAGCCCCACATGAGAGAGCACTGATTGGGGTTATTGTGGAGGGGGGTGTGGGGACAGTGGCTCAGACACCTCAGCATGGACCGTAGAATCCTCAGGCAAGAGACAAAACAAAAGGACGACTGTGCCTTCCCAGCTGGACTGAACTCACTGTAGTCCAGCCTTTAGCCATCACTGGGGCCACCTTCCCACCAGGTGGGGCCAGGCTTGTGACTGTTGCCGGCAGGAGTTGCCTGGGTCTATCCTGCTCACCACCTGACATGGGTGATTGCATTCCCAGATGCAAACCCAGTTACAGCCTGCTTCGTTCATCCCGGAAACGGATGTGGGATGAGGCCAATCACCCAGTCTCTTCCTACTTTAAATAAGAGGTAAATACATGTGTGGCTATGAAGACAGGATCATGAATGAGGAAACTTTGGGGTCAAGGGATGGACTTTGTGAAGTGCTGTTTGGTGAGTTATCAGAAAAAAGAAATGAGTGGGGCATACCCATTTCCTAGAACTTCCTATGCCTCTAGGAGCCACCTAAGGTCTACATTGCGCTCTGAGTCCAGAGGGTCTCATATCTCTCTGCAGGCCACTGTCAGAATTGCTCCTCCAAAAAGCAGAAACTAGAGTCACATGTCCTTCTGATGCAGGCGGACCCACAGTACATCCGTATGTGCTGTGAGCAAGCATCTCTCAATGGAACTCAGAGGGGCCATGTGTACTTATAAATGTTCAGCCCTCTGTCTTTCAGGTTGTCACAAGTTCGTTCCAATTCTGTCACTGTCATAGAATGTAGCACTGCTCAACTTCAAGATAAAATCTCCTATTGACCACCTAGTTCATTGATAAGAATTAAAACCCATATACTAAAGATAAGAGGGACTCTAACTTTTTTTTTTTTTTAATGCAGGGCATGAAAAGCTACACCTAATGCATACACACTCATCACCTCTCAATGTATAGACTACACATGTCACGATGATGTACATGATCACCAGTTGCTCTTTCTGGTGATCAGTTATTGGAAGGGGAATTACTCCTATGTTGCTGCATGGCTATCTGGTCTTTGAGTGGCTTAGACATTAGGTTGCTGAGCTATGACTAGAATGCAAGGTAGAACTTTATTTTCTTACATTCTTCTGCTTCATTCCTAGTAATTGTATTTCAGAGTGTGAGAAGCATAGTCCAGTGATTATTATTGTTTTTAAAATCTACTTTCATTTTGGGCACCTGGGTGGCTCGGTCAGTTAAGCAACCGATGCTTGATTTCAACTCAGGTCATGATTTCACAGGATCGAGCCCCCCATGGGACTCTGTGCTGACAGTGCAGAGCCTGCTTGGGGTTCTCTCTCTCCATCTCTCTCCCTCTCTCTCTGTCCCTCCCTGTGTGTGCTCTCTTGTGCTCTCTCTCAAAATAAATACACATTTTTAAAAGATACACTTTCATTTTGTCTGTAATGTAGTTAGAAAAAAAATAATCTGGAACACCTGGGTGACCCAGTCAGTTAAGCTTCCAACTTCCGGCTCAGGTTATGATCTCACAGTTCATGGGTTCAAGCTCTGCATCTGGCTGGGTGCTGACAGCTCAGAGCCTGGAGCTGCTTCAGATTCTGTGTCTCCCTCTCTCTCTGCCTTTCCCCCACTCACACTCTGTTTCTCTCTCTCTCAAAAATAAACAAACATTTAAAAATTAAAAAAAGAAAAGAAAAGAAACTGTCAAACTGGAAAATTCTGGCATATATCCTCATTTTCCACAGTAGTTTTGATTGTGTGCTCTTCCTGCTATGGGGTCGGGTGGTCTCCACCGGCAGTGGAATTGGGGCCCTGGGGACGGGAGGGAGAAGCATGGGATTCCTTAGAGAAAAGGCAGTTTCCCTAATGAGCTTTTTCTTTATAAAACTTTTTATTTTTATTTATTTTTGAGCGACAGGACACGAGCAGGGGAGGGACAGGGAGGGAGACACAGAATTGGAAGGGGCTCCAGGCTCTGAGCTGTCAGCACAGAGCCCCATGCAGGGCTTGAATCCATGAACCATGAGATCATGACCTGAGCCCATGATGGACGCTTAACTGACGGAGCCACCCAGGTGCCCCTGAGCCTTTTTCTGATATTAGTGAAAATAACGGTATAATGCTTTCCCCAATGAGGTTCATGAACCGCCTGAATTCTGATGAAGTTTACCCCTGGACTCCCAGGGTAAGAGACCCCATTTCTTCACAGAGCTGGGGATCAGAGCAGGAGCACAGGGATCCTCTGAAGTGACTGGCCAGGAGAAGTTTTCCTGGGAGGTATCAGGGAGATACCTCCCTGTATCCTGGGAAACAGTAGGCTCTGATGAAATTCCAGGAAGAAAGTTAAACCAGAGAGAAAAGTATGCTCCACACTTGTTACTCTGGAGTGTAAATGACCATGGGCCCTGGGTTGCCCCTGGGGTTGTGAGTGTGAGCACCCCCTCCTCTGCCTCTTCTCCACTCTCTGCTTCTCGTTGCTTTCTCTCTCTCTCCCTTTCTCTATTTTACTTTGTGGCTCTTGCCTCATCCGACACTCTATTTTTAACATTCCCTTGAGACACGTTTGAAAAGTTCCCCTCTTTATGTGAACAGGATACAGAGACTTTTATAATTACAGCGTAGAAATGGCTTCTATTGATCATCACAGCTTTCCTCTTTCCTTTGGGTAAATCTGGTCAAGGCTAAAATCCTGGAAGGAAATTTGTTTTGCCATTTGTAAGGCGGAAAGGAACTGAATAACAAGAGGTGGAATTCAAAGATTTGGAATAATAGGATACATACTCTTTGGTTACTTCAAGACAAAACTAGAAATGCTGTTAGAAGGAGAGATGTGAGACCTACTTCAAATTGCAAGGAGAGACCATGTAAACTATGGCATCTCTGTATTCTTCAGAGAACTGGGTTCAGTTTTGCTCTCCTTTCACAGACATTAACATGCCATTTTGCAGTAAGAGGCATTCCCCTATCTTTTCATGCACATTCAAATCATAACTTTATTAAAAAATAAGTATATGTGTTGAACAAGTTGTAACATTAGCAGTGATTTTTTAAAAGTGGTGTAGGTTTGGAGGGGGGAATGGATGAAATAGGTGATGGGGATTCAGGAGAGCATTTGTGATGAGAACCAGGTGTTGTATGGAATTGTCAACTCACTGCATTATGCACTTGAAACTAATATTACACTGCGTGTTAACTAACTGGAATTTAAGCAAAACTTTAAAATAATATAGTGGGATGGGCTCCTGATAACACTAGGTTTTTAACATAAGGCATCAATGGCGTTGCTGAGTTAAAGGAATCAAGATATACCTTGTTATAGAGACTAAAAGACTAACCCAAAGCCCGTCATTGATCTATGCAAGCTCTCAAATGACCAAATCCTGTTTTGATGAATACATGCTTTAAAATCCAGCAGCCTTTTTACCTATAAATATTATATGTGAATCTGTTGGATAAATTCAAATTATCAGACATTTTCTTATGGCTCAAAGAAGAATATTTAGCTGAGAACTGCATTTTATAAATGTTTAGTCTTCAGATAAGCACTTACTGACATGCTTTGGTCTAAAAATGTAGTAGATATTCATGCTAAAGACCATTCGACATTGCCACTAACTCACACAAAATAATATCACTCAGGTATGTTCCAAATAGATAATTTTAATGTGGTCTCATCTTTGAGAAAAAGTAATGAGAAAAATTAAAGAAATATGTTCTTAGGAAAAAACATCTTCAAAATGTCCTTTACGCTGAGCCTTCCACTTCTAGGAAGATGGAGTAGGCATATTTTTTCTTCTTCTTCCTGCTAGGTATCCGTAAACACTGCAGCCTATATAAAATAAAACTTAAGAATACAGTAAAAACTTGGATTCTGAGTGAGTGTTTCACAAGATGTGCAAACTCTTCTAATAAATTTTAACTTGATAAACGAGAAATGTCTTGCAATACGAGTAGTACATGACGCTGAATGTCACATGATCATAGCACTGAGCCAATGATTCTTGAAATTCGCTTTGATATATGAGTGCTTTGGATGACAAGTATGTTTCCAAAATGTATTATGCTTGCAAACCAGTGCTGTCCTATATTCTGAAAGGTAGAGAATGACTAGAAACCTCAGACCTAAGGAATGAAAGGAAGGTAAATCCCTACTTGCTCTGTCCATTTATAGGTGGTAGACAAGGTAGCAAATTGTACAGACTAAAAAGTCTCCCCCAAACCTGCTCTTTCTAGCTAAAGACCAGGGAAAGGCAAAACGTTAGACAGTAACAGCTCTACTGTAACCAAACACTCAGACAAAACTGAGTCCCCACCCTACCCAGACATCAAATGCTCTGTGGGAAGAATAGACTCCAGGTGGTAGCCCCTCCTGGTGTCTGAGGGGGCCTAGTGAAGTCAAGAGTGGAATTCCAGCCTGGGCAGTAAGGCAATAAACAAGTCCTATGATTTGGAAAGGAAGAAATATAACTGACCCTGTATGCCAATGACATGATTGTCTATATAGGAAATACCAAGGAATCTATAAAATTACTCCCAGAACTAATAATTGAGTTCAGTAAGGTCGCAGGATACAAGATCAACAACATTTCTATAGAGTAGCAGAGAACACATGAATTCGGAGATTAAAAACATAATGCTATCTACAATAGTGCAAACATGTAATAGGTGTAAATCTAAAAAAACCTTGTACCTGTGTTGTATGTGGGAAACTACACAATACTTCTAAAATAATTTTTCAAAAAGATCTAAGTAAATTAATAGACGTTGCATAATCATATATTGAAAGACTTATGTAGTAAAGATGTCAGTTCACCACAAATTGACACATCGGTTTAACACAATTTCTATCCAAATATCAGAGACAATTTTTGTAAGGGGAGGCAATGTTACTATGAAATTTATGTGGAAAACAAAGGAACTGGAGTGGCTAGAACAATTTTGAGGAAAGCAAAGTAGGAGGAATCAGTCTACCCAAGTTGAATATGTATTACCCAGTTATGGTAATCGAGATGGTATGGTATTGTGGAGGGAAAGATACTTAGATCAATGACAGAGAACCAAGAACCCAGGAATGGACCTAAGAAAATACATCGAATCTAGTTCGGAGGTTCACAAGCAATTTATGGACACAAGTAGCTTTATTAATAAATGGTGTTGGTGTATCTGGACATCCATAGGCCAGAAAAAAAAAAGAACCTCAACTTAAATCAGTATAAAATTATACAAACACTAACTCAAAATGGATAACAGACTTAAATATAAAGTGGAAAACCAGAACACTTTTAGGAGAAAAAGATTATAAGACAAAGTGTTAAAGACAAAAAAAGGTTGAGGGGAGCCTGGGTGGACAGTCGGTTAAGCGTCTGACTTTGGCTTAGGTCATGATCTCACGATTCGTGAGTTTGAGCTCCACATCAGGCTCTGAGCTGTCAGCACAGATGTCTGGAGCCTGCTTCAGATTCTGGGTTTCCCTCTTTCTCTGCTCCTCCCCTGCTCATGCTCTGTGTCTGTCTCTCTCTCAAAAATAAATAAATATTAAAAAGATTTTAAAAAGAACAAAAAAAGTCTATAGTGAACAATAATTTTCATATTTAACACCAAGCATGCTCCTTAAAGAAAATCGAAAAGTTTGATTTTATTAAAATCAAAACTTATGCTCTGTCAGAGACTCTGTTTAGAGTATGAAAACACAAATTAATGAAAGGGTTAAGATATTGGCAATTTTATGTCCAAGAGAGGGCTAGTATTTAGAACATAAAAGGAACTCTCTAAACTCAACAGTAAAAACAAGCAAGCATCCAATTTGAAAATGGGAAACATACATGAACGGACATGTCAATGGTAAGTATGTAGAGATAGCAAATAAGCACAAGAAAGGATGTTCCACATAGTTAGCCGTTCCGGAAAGGTAAATTAAAACCACAGTGAGATATTTCTATATACCTCTCAGTGTGGCAAAAATAAAAAATATTGACAACAGTGAATGCTGTCGAGTATTAACAGAAACTGGTTGCTCATATGTTTCCTTGGGAATGTGAAATGGTACAGCTACTCTGGAAAACAGCTTGGCAGTTTCTAAAAAGCTAAACATGCATGTACCATATAATCCCATCTCAGAGAAATGAAAATTTGTATTGACACAAAAATTTGTACACTAATGTTTCTACCATTTTCATTTATAATGGTAAAAAAACCGGAAGCCATCTAAATATCCTTCCAACACATGATGATCTATGTGATAAATAGATCACCAGCAAAAAGGAACAAACCACTGATACACAGAGCAACCTGGGGGAATCTCCAGAAAATTATTTTGAAAGAGAATAGTCAATCCCAGGGGCACCTGGGTGGCTCAGTTGGGTAAGCATAAGACTTCGGCTCGGGTCGTAGTCTTGTGGTTCATGAGTTCAAGCCCTGTATCTGTGCTGATGGCTCAGAACCTGGAGTCTGCTTGGGATTCTGTGTCTCCCTCTCTCTCTGCTCCTTTCCCTGCTCACACTCTGTCTCTCTCTCAAAAATGAACATTAAAGACAATAGTCAATCCCAAAAAGCAACATTCTAACGATATAATATTAAAATATCATGTTATCTAAAGACAGAAGAGGCCAATAACGGTGGGCAGGAATGAAGGAGGAATGTGGCACAGGTATAAAAGGGTAACATGAAAGAGATAATCTGTGGTGATATCTAGATGTCTAGATGCTTCTGTGTTAAAGTCAATATCCTAAGTAGAATATTGTTCTCCAGGTTTGGAAGATGTTGCCATGGGGGGAGGGGGAACTAGGAAAAAGGGCACACAAGGTCTCCCCTATCATTTCCAAAATGTGCATGTAAGTCTGTAATTGTCTCAAAAAACAATTTAAAAATCCTCTCGCTTTTCCAATACATTTCTGTACGAGGCTAAATTTTCCTCATATGTTTCAACCGAAACACCATATGGAAGATGACTGAATGCAGAATCTCATATGAAAATACAGCTGACTTCTCTCCGGCCACGTATTTCAAAAAATTGCAAACATGTAAAGCGATGTCGCTGGGCTCCATACGTATACTTTTGTTTTTGCAACATGCTTGTTTTTCTTCAAAAATATACTTTTCATGGTGACACATAATTTTAATTGTTATATTTTTCAATGTTATAAATACCTTAAAAATCTATTTCCCTTTCTAATAATGACAGATAGGTACTGAATAATGAGGGCGCCTGGGTGGCTCAGTCGGTTAAGTGTCCAACTCCATGTTTAGGTTCAGATCATGATCTCATGGTTGATGGGTTCGAGCCCAGCATTGGCTCCTCGCTGGCAGTGTAGAGTCTGCATGGGGTCCTCTCTCTCCCTCTCTCTGCTCCTCTCCTGTCCTCTCTCTCTCAAAAATAAATAAATAAGCTTTAAAAAAGTAGTAAATAATGATAGGTAAAACCCACATGAACATAAGTCTTTAGAATCTTTAATGGTTTTTAGGAGCGCCTGGGTGGCTCAGTCGGTTAAGTCTCTGACTTCGGCTCAGGTCATGATCTCACGGTTCATGGGTTTGAGCCCCGCGTCGGGCTCTGTGCTGGCAGCTAGCTCAGAGCCTGGAGCCTGCTTCAGATTCTGTGTCTCCCTCTTTCTGACCCTCCCCTGTTCATGCTGTCTCTCTCTCAGAAATAAATTAAAAAAAGATGTAAAAAATCTATTAGAGTCTTTAATGGGTAGAAGAAGTCAGAAAGGCCACACATTTGAACACTCCCAAGGAGTGATACTGGGCAATGTTCACCAAACACACTGAACCTGCAGTGTGTTTATTTTGTCTGTACAGACATATTGACATATAGGAAAATACGTTCTCTGCTAAATGTAATGCCATGAGAAAGAAGGATCAGAAGTTTAGCATTGAGGCAGTATTTAATTTCAACACACGTACCCAAAGATTTCTAAGTATAAACCATACAGCGCCCTTTTTTCAGAAAGGCATTTCAATCTTTGCGTCATTTTCTGATTAGGTATTGAAGACTCCGTGAGCACTTCTTTCCTTCACCTAAGCACTTAAGAGTCAATGGCCCTCAATTGTAACAGATTGCCCTGTAGGCAGCATAGAAAATACCTTCTCTCAGTGACAGATCTCTCTGATGGAGCCTTCAATATTGAAATTTTATTTATTTATTATGCAGGAAGATGGCATTTTGCTCCCGAAGCCAATTGACAGAGAGATTGTAATTATTCTACTCTCCTGGAACAAGTTTTTCTCCGTGTGCCTTCCTCTGAGTATTAAAAAATATCCTCCTCTGTGATTTTTCTATTCAGACATTCACCCTCCATCCGTTGACACAGATAATTTACAACAACCAAGAAAATCACGTGCTGGCATTTGTAAACAGGTGTTTAAAGCAAAACATTTAATTTTGTCATAGACTACCATGAAGAGAAGCACACTACTCAGCTGAAGTTGCAAGTGCTGGACAAGGAGGACTTGTTTCCAGTGATCTGTGTACACGGACCTTTGTGTCGGTGTAACCCTCTGGATTGAAAGAGTGTTGGGTTCCCGTGTAATGGTTGCTGTGCTCTTTCACCCCATCCTTCCCACTCCCCACCTCCCCTCCAGGACTAAGCACCCTTCGCTCTAGTGACCTGGCATGGGGACAGCTAGGAGCTTGGGGCTTCATTGCCCCTCCAGGTGAAGATAACTGCCATGACGAGGGTCACACTCTCTTCCCAGAGATAGCTGGTCTCCAAAAAATGCTGATCTCCAGTGGTAGGTGGATAAAGGCCTGAACCCCTAATCCAGTCAACATTAGGGGCTCCTGAGCTCCCCGTGGGATGAGCCCATTGTTGTGATGTCATAGCTCAATGTCTCCCTTTCCGGATCTTCTTTCTTCCTGCATTGATGCAGGCAAATCGCTCTCACAGAGCCAGCTTACCAGCCACTGGGCCCTTCGCACCTGTCCAGCCCACAGAGGCTATTCTTTCAAGCTTAAATTCCAACTTCCTCCAACTCATGTTCTGCAAATAAATGTCACTTCTACTGTAGAGAAAGCAGGGGATCGTTAGATAAGAGTTCTCACAACTTCCCTCTCCTTGGACACATTTAACCACTGTTATTTTTACTTAAATTAGTTATCTTACTTCCACTGTGAGAGGAGAATCAGTATTCCTTGCCAATGCATAATTTCTATTTCTACAGTAGAGGATGATAGATCCTGGGAGGAACATACCCACGATAATCACACAGTATTTAAGAAATATTAATATTTTTATTACAAGAGCAACATGCACTAATATTAGCTTCATCCCTTTTCCTTTGTCTTTCCTCCATCACCTTTCCTCAAGCTGGTCCCCCTGAAGCAGAGCCAGGCTTTGTAAATGGCTTTTCATTCTCCTTCATCCATCATGGGGAATAACTGATTCAGGGTAGGACCTTAACACATGTTAAAACTGGTGGTAAAAGCTGAATAAGGAAAATATAGTTACATAGCTTCAAAGTATTAAGCCCCAAGTATGTTTTAATAATAACATGCTTATAATAATTTTACAGTGGAAAATCTAACAGACATCGCCTTAACCAAAGTGGTCAAGACTAACGTGGCCACAAATGGGAGAAAATGTACTTCCTGATAGGATGTCCTGAGCAGAATACACATCACTTCTGTGGTCTTCCTTCTAGAAGTGCACAGCCTGGACCTAGTAATGAGGCAACATCAGATAAACCAGAACTGAAGCATATTCTACATAGAACTGGCCTATATTGTTCAAACATGTCCAAGTTGTTAAAGACAAAGGAAGACACAGGAAGGCTTGCAGATTAAAGAAGACAAGAGAGCCATGAATGGGGCCAGAGAATCAGAACTTCATTGCAGGGCACCTGGGTGGCTCAGTCGGTTAAGTGTCTGACTCTTGATTTTGGCTCAGGTCATGATCTCACGGTTTGTGAGTTTGAGTCCTGAATCGGGCTCTGTGCTGACAGTGCAGAGCCTGCTTGGGATTCTTTATCTCCCTTTCTCTGACCCTTCCTCTCTCTCGCTCGCTCTCAGAATAAGTAAAAATTTTTAAAAAAGAACTTCATTGCAACATAACCATGTTTTCCTAATTTTACTTTAATATTAATATGGACAATAAGTCCCCAATTACCTGTTTTTTGTCCTTTACAACTGTCCTCCATTGTGGAATCATTCTGCTTCTATTAATGTGCTTAATACCATTCTCAGCTTTATTAATTATAACATCTGAGGCTTATCACTTTGACCTTTTTCACTGTGATTTTTCTCCTCAAGTGGTGTGGCGTCTCTTTTTGTAACTGTTCAAGAAATTGTTGTTATTGGGGTTTTTTGCTTGTTTGCTTTACTTTCTTCCCCCTTAGGAAGGCTCTTTGTCTTGTATTTTTTTTAACTTTTTAAAAATATTTATTTGTTTGAGGGAGAGAGAGACAGAGAGAGAGAGAGAGAGTGGGGGAGGGACAGAGAGAGAGGGAAATACAGAATCCAAGTCAGGTTCCAGGCTCTGAACTCTCAGCACAGAGCCTGATGCAGGGTTGGAACTCACAAACCATGAGATCATGACCTAAGCCAAAGTCAGAGGCTTAACCAACTGAGCCACCTAAGCGCCCCATGTATGTTCTGAGTTTC
The DNA here is from genome assembly GCF_008692635.1 of Crocuta crocuta. NCBI lineage: Eukaryota > Metazoa > Chordata > Mammalia > Carnivora > Hyaenidae > Crocuta > Crocuta crocuta. Next base: position 88,199 of record NW_027530353.1, on the reverse strand, counting down.
CCATATCTTTGACTTCCCATGCCTCTTTCCCTCAAGTAATATTTATTTGGTTATATAATTATAGAGTCACAGCAATTCTTAAATCTCTGCGCATAGATTTTAGTGTGATTTGTGTTAGGCATATTATCTTCCCGAATTTAATTTTATTCATTCATATATTCATTTGACAAATATTTATATTTATTGGCATCTACTATTGCCAGGTGCTTTGTTGTTCTGAAAATCCAGTGGTAAACAAAACAGACACCATATTTTCTGATTATGTGCTTTTTAAGATTTTTCCCTTTACTCTTGAACTTGAAAACTTCCACCAACTTTTTGTATATGATAACTATACTTTTATTAATACTTACTGTTTATTTTCAGTCTGTGAATTTATAGTTTCCTCCTACTCTGTAAAAGTTTTACTATTTTCATTACTACTTCTACCTTTTAAATTTATGCATATATTTTGTACAGATTAAGCCTTCTTTATTAATGTCTTACCTTTGTTCTCATTAATTTATTTTTTTCTTCTGACATCTTTGACTTTTAAATTTTTTCTCTGATACATGTTTCTTATTTTTAAACTTCTTTTAAATGTCTAATTTTTGAGAAAGAAAGAAAGTTATAGAGGGCAAGCAGGAAAAGGGCAGAAAGAGAGGGAGACACAGAATGCGAAGCAGGCTCCAGGCTCTGAGCTGTCAGCACAGAGCCCAACCATGGGGCTTGAACTCACGAACTGGGAGATCATGACCTGAGCCAAAGTCAGAAGCTTAACTGACTGAGCCACATGGATGCCTGTCTGATACACGTTTCTTTAGCATTCAGCTTGATGTCCAATCACCCTACATAGTTTTATACATAGTCATCGTGTAATGCCCCTATTTTAGATTGTTTCTTTTTCATCATAGTTTGTTTTTCTCCATTGTGGCAACATCTTCTGAAAATTTCTTATTTTTCTTGAATTAATTGTTATAAATAGGAATCTGGTATGATTTTGTAAAGAGATACAGTATTCTAAAGATTTTTATGTATGACTATTTCTCTTCTATCTTACCTTTACACAAAATCACTTATCTTCATCCCATATATGATATTTAGATGGTCTTTCCACACCATACAGATGGCATGAATCTACTGTAATGGGATGTGAAGATAGGAAGAATCTCTTCTACTTACTCTTGTTCTTTACTGCCTTATAGATCCAGCAACCTATGTGCTTGTGGAGAAATTCCATACACAATCAAGAAGTTCCCTAGAAGAGTATATGCCAAGGATTATTCCTACACATTTGGTGCGGCACCCAGAACTGATGTGACAAACTTCATCATTGCCTTATTTTAAAAAAATTGTCACAGCCACTCCAATCTTCAACAACCACCACCACCCTGATCGGTCAGCAGCTTTCAATATGGAGCAAAGATCCTCTACCAGCAAAGAGATTATGATTTGCTGAAAGCTGAAAACACCAAAAGAACTTCTTAATTAAAAAATAATTAGGGTACTACTAATCTCTGGCTAAAACATTGTCATAGCACTCGTTCTTCATCAGATATAATTTTAATCCAACAGTTACTTGAAAGTCTACATTTTCAAAATAAATATAATGACTCTTCCCTTAGCACAAATAATATAATCAAAAAGCCATAAATTAAAAATAAAATAAAAGGTTTAGAATGCATCCTTAAATTGGATTTGGTTAAAAACATCTTTTTGTATAGCTATATCCTGAATTACCAACAACCTGGAAATTCAAAATATGCAGATGTCACCCAGTTGAGAAGCAACGTGGGGTTCTGTTCTCAGATGTTCTATTTGAATGTCAGGCAATGTCTTGCAATAGGTATTTTTGTAAAAATAAGTAGTTCATTCATATGGAATAGTGAAAACAATAATGAAAAAGATAAAGTTGGAAGACACATTTTCTGATTTTATTTTTATTAAAAAATTTTAATGTTCATTTAATTTTGAGAGAGAGAGAGGTGCACACACACACAGAGTGTGAGCGGGGCATGGGGGGGGGAGGGTCAGAGAGAGAGGGAGACACAGAATCCCAAGCAGGCTCCAGGCTCTGAGTTGTCAGCACAGAGCCCAACGTGGGCTTGAACCCACAAACTGTAAGATCATGACCTGAGCCAAAGTTGGCCATTTAACCAATTGAGCCTCCCTGGTGCCCTGACATTTTCTGATTTTAAAGCTTAGTACAAATCTACAGTAATCAAAACAATGTGTAATGACATAAGCATAGATATATAGACCAAAAGAATAGAACTGAGAGTTCAGAAATGAGCCCAAATACACACGGCCAATTGATTCTCTGTAATGGTGCCAGGACTATTCAAAGGGAGATAGAATATAAAAGGATGAAATTGCACTCTTAACCCCATCCCATATACAAAAATTAACTCAAAATGGATCAGTGATCCAAATATAAGAACTAGGACTATAAAACTCTTAAAAGAAAATATATAAGTAAATCTTCTTGATCTCAAATTTGTCAACGGATTCATAAATTTGACACAAAATGCATCAATAATAAAAGAAAAATATAGATAAATTGGATGTTGTACAAATGAAAAACTGAAGGGCATTATCAAGAAAGTAAAAAAGAAACCTTCAGAATGGCAGATATTTGAAAATCATGTAACTGATAAGGGTTTAGTGTCCAAAATAATGAAAGAACCCTTAGGACTTAACAACAAAAAGACAAACAATTCAATTAAAAAAAAAGAAGACAAGTGACTTGAATAGACATATGTCTAAAGAAGATATCCAAACTGCCAACAATCACACGACAAGACATTCAACATCACTGGTGATTAAGGAACTGCACGCCAAAACCACAATGAATACACCATTTCACATCTATTCCGATGGCTATTATCAAAACAATGTAAAATAACATGGTTGACAAGAACATGGAGAAATACGAACCCTAATACATTGCTGCTGAGAATGTAAAAGGGTTCAGCCACTGTGGAAGACATATGGACAATTTCTTTTTTTTTTAATTTTTTTTTTTTTTTTATTTCTAGGAGAGAGACAGAGAGACAGCGTGAGCAGGGGAGGGTCAGAGAGAGAGGGAGTCACAGACTGAAACAGGCTCCAGGCTCTGAGCTGGCAGTCAGCACAGAGCCCGACGCGGTGCTCGAACCCACGAACAGCGAGATCATGACCCAAGCGAAAGTCGGACGCTTAACCGACTAAGCCACCCAGGCGCCCCATGGACAATTTCTTAAAAAGTTAGATGTGGCGGCATCTGAGTAGCTCAGTCAGTTAAGCATCTGACTTCAGCTAAGGTCATGATCTCACGGTTTGTGGGTTTGAACCCAGCGTCGGGCTCTGTGCTGACAGCTAGAAGCTTGGAGCCTGGAGCCTGCTTCTGATTCTGTACCTCCCTCTCTCTCTTCCCCTCTCCTACTTGTGCTCTCTCTCTCTCAGAAATAAGTAAACATTTAAAATTTTTTTTTAAAAAAATGTAGGTGTAGATTCACCATATAACTCAGTAATTCCACCAGTAGCTATATCCCCAAGAGAATGAAGACTTATGACCATATGGGCACAAATATACATACACACCAATGTTTAAAACAGCATTGTTTTAATCCTTAACAGTTAAAAAGTGGATGTTTCAGATATTCTAGATGTCCATCAAACAGACGGATGGATAAACAAATTGTGGTATACAAATATCATGAAAAATTAACCAGCCACAAAAAAGAACGAAGAACTGATACATGCTACAACTTGGATAAGCCTCAAAAACATTAAGCGAAGTGAAAGAAACCATACAAAAGAGCCCGTATTATATGGTTCTGTTTATATGAAATATCCAGGTAGGCAAATCTACAGAGACAAAAAGCATATTACAGGTTGCCAGGCAATGGGGAGAGTGAGAGTTGGGGTATGATCATTTAATGGGTAGAGAACATTCTTCCTGAGTGATAAAAGCATTTGAAACTCGAGAGAAGTCATGACTGTACAGCATTGTAAATGCACTAAGTGCCATTGAATTTGAAAATGATTAATTTTGTTATGTGAATTTTGTGTCAAATGAAAAGAAGTGTTAAGAGACCAAAGAAAAGTTCAAAATCTGTTTTCCTCTCATCTTCTTTAGTACTTATATATGCTAACATATTGAGCACCATTAGCTTTCAAAGAGAAACTGATTTCTGAGGTGCCTGGGTGGCTTAGTCGGTTGAGCATCTGACTTCGGCTCAGGTCAAGATCTCGTGGTCCGTGGGTTTGAGCCCCATGTTGGTCTCTGTGTTGACAGCTCACAGCCTGAAGCCTGATTAAGATGTTGTGTCTGCCTCTCTCTCTACCCCTCCCCTGCTCATGCTCTGTCTCTGTCTCTCAAAAATAAATAAACGTTAAAAAATTAAAAAAAAGAAACTGATTTCTTTCAGTGTAATGACTATCATTACAATAAAAGACTTTGTTATTAATGGTAATATACTTTTCAATCATTTTTATTTTTTAATTATTTTTAAAGCAATAAATTAATGTTGTAAACATAATATTTCTCTCAAATAAGAGCTTTACCCTCTACAAATATTTCTGGTTGTTATGGCCTATGAATATCTATAAATAGTTTTAATATGTGAGATGCCACAATAATACAAAAGTAATAGCAACTTTTTCTTCTAAATGTTTATGAAGTAGAGTAAAATCAGAGAAGCCAAATTTTTATTCTTTTTATTAAAAAATTTTTAATGTTTATTTAGTTTTGAAGGAGAGCCAGTGGTGAATGGAGGAGGGGCAGAGAGAGAGAAGGAGACACGGAATCTGAAGCAGGCTCCAGGCTCCAAGCTGTCAGCACAAAGCCCAACGCAGGGCTGGAACTCATGAACCATGAGATCATGACCTATGCTAAAGTCGGTCACCTAAACAATTGACCTTTCCAGGATCCCCAGAGAAGCCAAACTTTTAAAGTGATTTTAAATTAAAAAGAAACCTGGTATGGAAGTATCTATTAATTAAATTTGAAGATATTCTTGCCTACTCATTGCCACAACAGATATGTCAAACAGTATAAAACTATTCCAATCGCATTATTCTTCTGAATCCCCGAACAAAGTGGGAAGGCGTGCAAGAGTTGGAGCAGTGGAAAACAAAAATAATTTTTAAAAATCTGTTGGACTTTTTTAGAATACAAGAAAATTCAACTGTCTCAGCTCTGACTAGAGTTACTTCAAATATATACTGCCTAACAGAATATTCCTTTTGACAGAGTTATACTTACTGAGTTCTGTGCAATTCAGGGATTCTCTTGGTATTCAATCAAAGAGAAAGAATATAATGTAGGACTGCTACCTCCTATGGATCATTGTGAACTCAGCAGCCTTCGGGAAGTTTTAGAAGGAAAGCCATTGGAGATGCTCCTGTGTGGGCTTATTTTGAACTGTGATTGTACCTGGGGCATATACTTTATCTTAGATACAAATAAAACACATGCAATCAACAAATATAGAGGTGGAGTGTTAGTTATATTTTTTACCTTTATTCCTTAAAAGTAAAGTCAAGAAAAATAGTTCTTTTCAAGGTTATTTTTGGAAACTTGTTTACAAGTGTATATGAGATACTCTTCTAAAAATAATAATAAAGTATATCATGGTCCCAAATGATTCCAAGTTTTTCTAGTACAACTGTATACATTTTATAGTGATCACTTTTGAGAGGTTGGGAAAGTCTCTTCTTTTCAGTGTTGGGAGTCCTTTGACCTTGAAAATAAGGTCACCCTATTGAAAGTAATTTAATCAACAGACATTGAAGCACTTGGAAATGAATTTCGTCCTTTAATTTGTGAAACATTTCCCTTTTGCTATTAAATCTTATCATATGACATTTGCAAGAAAATCAATTGTAGTCTCTTGGAGGTGACTTTGAACAAGTTCATTTGAATAACTGTGTATCACTATGTAATCCACAAATGTTATCTTCATCAAAATTTACATATATTAAAAAAACACATTGCTCTTAATTCTACCAACAAATTTATCTTATTTTTGAGAAAGGACATCTGAAAAATTTAATGAACTTGCTCATACAAATATTCCAGGATAATGACATATGGTGCAAGTATTTTTACATAATCAGTCCTAAAATAGGATTAGCCAGTCATGTGTAACCAACAGATGTGTGCTTGCAACAAACACACTTTGGGAACTATTGCATCTCTGTTAGATGTGCATGGATTAAATATTTCTAGACACTTGGCTTGAATCCACAATGACACTCAAGATTTCAAATATGGCAGATAGAATGTTTTTAAAGAACTTAATCTCTGTTAAATCTCAAACTTGCTTTTTCATACTTTTAGCGGATCTACTCCTACTTAGTGCGCTATTTAAGTGGTTAAATTGAATCAAACGAGAACTAAGATTCCAATGTAAAATAAGTTGTCAGGATCATACCCTCTGTTTATTGGGAAGCGTTATCAATGTCTGCTCAGTTGTCAACTTTGACCTTAATCTAGCAGCAATGGCAAATCCGACAGATATTCGAAACAAGCAATTGCTTGACATATTAGAGAAACATTTTGATTTGACAGAAAGGAACAAAAAACATTTTCTTTAATAATGTGAGCTGTCGGCGAACACAGAGCAATACTGACCCCAGTGGATTCATTGTTCATTCGAGATGGTTTAGGGCAGTTCCGGGTTCTGGCAGAAGCTGTACTTTTATTGTTTTTTTGTTTGTTTGGTGGGCTTTTATTTATTTCTGAGAGAGACAGGGTGAGCAGGGGAGGGTCAGAGAGAGAGAGGGAGACACAGAATCTGAAACAGGCTCCAGGCTCTGAGCTGGCTGTCAGCACAGAGCCGGAATGTGGGGCTCAAAGCCACAAACCATGAGATCATGACCTGAGCCGAAGTTGGACGCTTAACTGACTGAGCCACCCAGGCGCCCCAGAAGCTGTACTTTTATAACCCTACTGCTCAGATTTAAATAATAGAACTGGTGTAGTTGCTAGAAAAAAAAACTAGCATTGTAACATATAAAATATTAGGCAAGTTGTGGACTGATGGGTATCTCATGATGGCTCATACATACAACGTATGTCAGTGCAAAGCTTCCGGTTTTGCCTAAGATGACAAACCAAAAATGGCTACTCCTGTAAAAAGGGGCTGACCATCCTCTCCTGCCCCTCAGTGCCTCACCATGGGTAGCTGATGACGCGGGTAAACACAGCTGCCAAACACAAGGCAGTCTCTTATACAGAGCAGTGCATCATCATTTAAATATTTCCTTGGTCATGAAGAAAACCTAAGAATTGCCTGACACTGTAAATGAGGGTTCTGACAGAAGTAACTTCTATCCTGGCTTCAACTGAGGAGTTGGAAAAGAAGGAAATTCAGACTGAGCAAGATTCTAGCCACTGTACTGAGGAAATATCATTAGTTCTTTAATGAGAGGGAACTAAAGACACACACTTCAGTGCACTTTGAATCCTTGACAGTTCATCCTGTGAGTCTTTCTAACAAATTGTCTGGAGTATTCATCACAGGATGTGTTCAGTCAGTCTTGTCTTGTTTTTTTAAATTCTGAGTTGAAGAACCCTCATACGTTATGTATATATGTTATGTATGTATACGTTATGTATATATGGATAGATGTTGGACAGGACACATCCTAACTGATAAAGTAGAATCAAGATTTTATTTCTTTCACTGTGCAGAATCATTTAGGAAGTACCTTTTCATTATTACTCATTTATGGTGGTCCCCGAGACCAGATGAGAGCCTCCCTTCATAGTGCATGTTAAGATACCAAATCTGTGTCTTTATCCACTTACTTATTTTAATCAAACCATCAATGAGCTGAAGGGAAAACAGTAACCCTCCCCCCACCTTCCTCCAGTGTTCTACTTCCCTGAGTCTCAGTTATCCCTGGTCATCAGTGGTCTAGAAGGTAGATGATCTTTCTGACATTTTGTCAGGTTAATAGTAGTCTCCTGCTAGGCCACAACACCTCATCAGTCACCTCACTCATCTCATCATGTAGACATTTTATCACAGGAAGAAGGACAAGTACAGTACAGTCACATAACTTTTATTACAGTATATTGTTATAACTGTTCTATTTTATTATTAGCCACTATTATTAGCCTCTTACTGAGCCTAATCTATGAATTAAACTTTCTCATAGTGGGGTGTCTGGGTGGCTCCGTCGGTTGAGTGTCTGACTTCTGCTCAGGTCATGATCTTGTGGTTTGTGGGTTTGAGCTCCTAGTTGGACTCTGTGCTGACACCTCAGAGCTTCAGATTCTGTCTCCCTCTCTCTCTGCCCCTCCCTTGCTTGCACTTTGTTTCTCTCTCTCAAAAATAAATAAACATTAAAAAATTAAAAAAAATTTTTCCCATATCTATGGGAAATAGATATGTATGTATAGAAAAAAACAGTATATAAGGTTCTGTACTATTTGTAATTTCAGGCATCAACCAGGAGTCCTAGAATGGATCCCCCACAGATGAGGGGAGACTACTACATCAGTGAGTATTTTCTTATGGCTGAAAGTACCCTTGAATACACAGAATTTATTAAAATGAATATTATTTTTATTATATTGTAAAGATAGCACTTATGAAGAGAGAAAAATGGATGATTCAAACAGTAGTTCAATTTTAAAAGGCTGCTTATAAAAGGCCAAGCAAAAATAGTTAAGGGACTCCATGTTTCAAAATACAGAAAATGAGCTGAAAGCAAATAACAGTAAACCATAAATAGTAAAGTAAGATGTCAGTAAATACTTTTATAGAGTTGAAACTAAAAAAGACTTCCCCAAGAATATCAAAAGTGAAACCATATATATTGAATGTCAAAAATTACCATTAGCACAATACAAAGTCATCTTACAACTTCGGGAGAATGCAATGTCTGTAACCAAGATGGTGTCATTGATGAAAATTTTCTCACAAATCACTTAAGGAAAGACATACTCCCCTACCCCCAACAAACTCACCAGAAGAGTCATCAGCAAGTCATACACTAAAAAAACACATAGGCTAATAAAATTTATTAAAATAAATATTCAAATTCCCTTGTAACTATATTTAGAAAAGCAACTTGAAACAATAACTAAATTCTACTTAAGGGCTATTAAGTTAACAAATACACACGAGAAGATATCCAGCATTGACAGAGATATGAAGACAATGGATTTTCATACACTGCTAATGACCTTGAAGATGTGTCAATTTTTCCACAGGTTATGTTGCAACACGTAACAAAAAAAAAAAAATTCTCGTAAGTCAATTCTAGGAATTCATCTTTTTTTATTTAAAATTTTATTTAACGTTTCTTTTTGAGAGAGAGACAGGGTGTGAGCAGGGGAGGGAAAGGGAAAGGGAGACGTAGAAACAGAAGCAGGCTTTAGGCTCTGAGTTGTCAGCACAGAGCCCAACGTGGGACTCAGACTCACGAACTGCGAGTTCATGACCTGAGTCAATGTTGCAACGCTTAACGGACTGAGCCACCCAGGCAGCCCTAGGAATTCATCTTAATGGACTCTGGTAGATATTTGTCATTTAATAAATCTTGGTACATCCGGATAGTTGAATAATTGGAATTACCAGAAACAAGTATACTGTTACAATGGTAGTTGCTTTACAATAAGAGTCGTCGTTTATTTCTGGGACTAACAATAATTTTCATTTTCTCTTTTCCCTTTATCTATTATTAAGAATTTGTTTCAATCATCCTGATTATGAACACAAGCTTACAATGAAAGTTTCAACTTTTAAAAATAGATTAAAGTATGTTCACACATTCATGCACACATACTCATATTCAGATATATATATATTATAAAGAGATAGAGTATGAAATATACAGCACCATTTTGGCTGATGATGTTTTTAAGCCTAGGAGTTGAGCTAATTTTTAAACACTTCATTCTATTTTAACTACTTTCTGAAATTCCCACAACAAACTTTTCTACATAAAAACTGTATCCCCCCCTAAAATATGTATAGATAGTTTTTAAATGTTATATTTAATGTATATACTATCAAGTTAGGCTTGAAGAACAGACTAATTTTTTCTGTATAATACAATCAAATTTATATGTAACTTATGTGTGGATTAAACTACAGCATAATTATAAAAGATTAATTTCTTTATATTCTTTAATTTTCCACATTATCAAGTTAAATTAAGAAGATGCTATGAAATGAAATTCAAAACAAAACTTTTTTTTGAAAATTAGTTAAGTAGAGTTAAGATCTCAGTGTGAATAGTCTGCATTTTATCTGAGGTCCATAAAATATTTCACTGTCATTTATTTGAAGTTAGATACATAAGGGATGTTGTGACGCTTTGCAAGCATTGACAGACATTGATTTTTCAGGGTCACATGATAACAAATCTTGCTGACATGGCTTTTATTTTTTTATGACAAGAAGATCATTATTCAGATCCTTGACATTTAGAATTACCAACAGTTGTATTGGACCGTCTATTACGTATTTACAGGGCTTCAGGGATTTGCTGAAAATATAACACAGCAGAAACCAAAAAACATATTATATCTGACAGTATTGTCTGATTATTTAATGGGAATAAGGCACATAGACTTCAAATAAAAAGTGTCTCATTAGCCATGGCGACACACAGACTGATCTTCCTTAGTTTACTCTAGTTCTGTGATGCATATAGTGCTAATGGACTAAACCAGTCCTCAGCATAATTACAAGGTCTTTGGTGGATTACTGCACTCTTATGTCATTGGACAAATTAAATTGGCACATTTAAAACATTTAAAACACTTATAGTATTTATTAGACACCCTGGCATTATTCAGTCTTGATGACTTTGGACGGGATTGCATATAGCTTCATTTGGAAGAGTGATAGAGGTTTTTTTCTTTTTTCTGAAATTCTTTAAATTTTTTTTTAAATATTTACTTATTTTTAAGAGAAAGAGAGACAGAGCGTGAGTAGGGAGGGGCAGAGAGAGAGGGAGACACAGAATCCTAAGCAGGCTCCAGGCTGTGAGCTGTCAGCACAGAATTCAATACGGGGCTCTAACTCAGGAGCCATGAGATCATGATCTGAGCTGAAGTTAGGCACTTAACTGACCTAGCCACTCAGGTGCCCCTTTTTATGAAATTCTAGAATAAAGAAATACTAATATGAAACTAGAAGCATACACTAAACCTTTCCTTTGAAAAATTTTTTTAAAGAATTGAGTTTTTTTTTTTTCTTCCACACTATTATTTTTCCAAGTTAATATATGTCGGTTGTCGTGAAAAGCATACAAAACTTTAAAGCAGGTTATGACATATCCCATTGCAGCCTTCTTTGCTTTCTTTGTTTTATTTCAGACTATATGAATTATTTATTCAGTAATTTCTTGTTTAGATTTGTTGATAACATATTCTTTCAAAAACATTTGATGTGGGTAATACAATTTTCGCAAGCTTTATATAATTACCACCGAAAGGAAAGAAGCAAAAATGATATTTTTGGACTTTGAAACAAATATTCTTCTGTGCAAACATTTTAGTTTCTGAGCAATTTTTCTTACTTTTATTTAAAATAACCTCTTAGTTAATCTGTAAGTCTTTCTTATTAAAAAAATCTCATCACTAAAAGTTGGTAGATATTATTCTTATTATCTTCCCTTTGGCGTAGACATACTAAAATGTATTGGTGAGGCACAGGGGAAAATAAAAGTTAGAATTGCTTATTTAAAAAGTATGATTTCCATGGGACATCTGGTGGCTCGTTCAGTTAAGCGACTGACTCTTGATTTCAGCTCAGGTTATGATCTGTCACGGTTCATGGGACAGAGCTCCATGTTGGGCTCTATGCTGACAACACTGAGCCTGTTTGGGATTCTCTCTCTCCCTCTCTTTCTCTCTGTCCCTCTCCTGCTTACATTTGCTCTCTCTCTCTCTCACATACACACACACACACACACACACACACACACACACACACACAAAATAAATAAATAAATGGTAAAATAAAAACCAATAAATAAAAGGTATGATTTCCTAGGGACAAGTAAGCAGACTTTGTATGAGAAGTTAATAATTGAGAAGGAGGCTATTAGACCCCCAACATCACTGCAATAATGAAGTAGTGTCCTGATATTCATCCCTTATGAGATTAGTACTTGTTTGAATCAGCCAAATGTCAGACTTTTTATTTCAAAGACCTTTTCTTGTATTCAGTAGATGAATCTTATTTAGTGGAAAATGTGGATTTTCAAAATAAATTTACTGAGATAATTGGTTAATCAAGTGGGGGAAAATACTCTATTTCGGTATCAAAATTTAGAGTAAACTACAAATAAACTTTATTAATTTTAAAAAAGTATTGCTGATATAAAGGCAAACAGTTGATTTTTGCATAGTTATTCTATAATTTACCATCTTAATAGTACATTATTTTTGTTTTATTTTTTGGTACTTGGTTTTGCAATATATCATTAACAAAAATGAAAAAAGAAGTTCCTTTGTTTTCAATAAATATATCTGGGTTGTGTGTGTGTGTGTGTGTGTGTGTGATAGTGCTTTGCTAGAACACCCAGAAACATATCTAAAAATATAAACAAATCCAGACATGTTTTATTTATTTTATTCCGTTATTTTAGGAAAAATCTTTGGGGAATTTTGGGGTTAAATGGTAGTTTTAAATTTGTGTTTTACAGGGGCAGCTGGGTGGCTCAGTTGGTTAAGCATTTGACTTTAACTCAGGTTATGATCTCATGGGCCGTGAGTTTGAGCCCGGTGTAGGTCTCTGTGCTGACAGCTCAGAGCCTGGAGCCTGCTTTGGATTCTGTGTCTTCCTCTTTTTCTGCCCCTCCCCTACTCACACTCCATCTCTATCTCTCAAGAATGAATAAAAATGTAAAAATAAATAAATCTGTGTTTTACAGTTTAAGGGCACATAATTGGAATTATTGGATATTAAGCATGCTTTGCTCATAGATCGATATGGAATTTTGTCTTTCTATAATTTAAATAACCGATAGTATTCTATTCTTAACAAAATGTTTTTATTTAAGTTTATTTATTTAAATAATCTCTATACCCAATGTGGGCTTGAATTTACAACTCCAAGATCAAGAGTCACATTTTCTACTGACTGAGCCAGTCAGGTGCTCCTTAAAAAATGAATTTATTTCTGATTTTAAAATTAGTTCCTATTCATTGGAAGATAGTTAAAATACTACCAAAAAAAGCTGAGAGAAAGCAATGCTTATAAGACCACTTAAAAACAAATTGACATGACAACATATAGATTTTAATTATTTTCTATGAAAGTCCATACACATAAGACTTTCTAAAAGTGAGATTTTAATATTCAATTTTTTTCTACACTACTTTTAAATGTCACTATATATTGTAGATTCATATCCCTATGAATAAAATATAGAATTACATCATCGTTTAGTTACTAAATAGTTTTCATTTGTGTGACTATATCCTCTTTATTTTTTAGGTCCCTCATTGAAATATTTTTGTGGTTTCAAATTTTGACTTTGGTTCTTAGAAAATGTATTTATATTTCGTTTTCATGTTCTGTCTGTCCTTCTTCAGATAAGTACTCACATGAGCACACACAGGAGCATGCACGTGCGCACACACACACACACACACACACACAGTGAAAAGGAAATCTTCCACGTTTAGAAAGAACACAGATCCACGGAATTTACAATCCAGTGAAGAAAACACACAATTAGTACATATCCCATAACATATCTAGTGATGATGAGGGCTATGGAGAAAACAAAGCAAGGGGAAGGGAAAGGAGAAGCGAGGTGAGGTGAAGGAAGTGAGTGCCATGCTGACAGAGTTCAAGGTAAATACAAAGAGCCTAAGATGAAAGAATGCTTGATGTGTTTCTGGCACCTTTGAGAGACTGGTGTGGCTAAATAGGAGTAGCCGGTGAGGAGAGGATTGGGAAATGGATCAGAGAGGTTGTGACCACTGATTTCCAGGGGTATCTCTCTGACATTCTTTTATCTAGCAGTGATTCTGAACTTTGGCAACACACTGGAATCATTGGAGGGGTTTGCAAAACTATAGATAGCTCAGTCTCGCTTTCAGAAAGGGATCTTAGGTGCAGCTTGGGCATTGAGAATTACCAAAAAAAATCTCCAGATGATTATAATTTGCAGCCAACGAAAGGGCCACTGGATAAGAGGCAGGGAAAATTAAAGGGATCCAATAAAGTGAAGCAGGGTGAAGTAAAAGATAAATCAAGGGCAAATGATGTTCTGGAGTTCAAGATAAGAAAGTGACGTGAAAAAGGAGAGGGATTAGTTTTGTCAAACTCTGCCTTTCTGGGGTCCACAGGATGAAAGACAATTCAACTATTGGAATTGGCAATGTAGGGATCATAAGAGATTCTAAGAGTCATTTGAGTTGTAGGAATGCAATCTTCATTTGCATGGGTTCAAAGCACAAAATGAGGACAGAGAAATTGCACATGTTCATTTTAAGTATATACAACTCTTTGAAAGATGTTTCTTATGGAGCTGAGCAGAATATCCCATTTCTGAAGCAGAATGTATGCTTGAGAAATACTTGTTCAAGATGAAGCCATACTTTTTAAAAATTAATTAATTACTTGATTATTTAATTTCCATCCAAGTTGGTTAGCATATAGTGCAATAATGATTTCAGGAGTAGAGTCCTTAATGCCCCTCACCCATTTAGCCCATCCCCCCTCCCACAGCCCCTCCAGCAACCCTCTGTTTGTTCTGTATATTTAAGAGTCTCTTCTGTTTTGTCTCCCACCCTGTTTTTATATTATTTTTGCTTCCCTTCCCTTAGGTTCATCTGTTTTGTATCTTAAAGTCGTCACATGAGTGAAGCCATATGATATTTGTCTTTCTCTGACTGACTAATTTTTCTTAGCATAACACCCTCCAGTTCCATCCATGTTGTTTCAACTGGCAAGATCCATTCATCTGTTGATGGGCATTTGGGCTCTTTCCATACTTTGGTTATTTTTGATAGTGCTACTATAAACATTAGGGTGCATGTACCCTTTTGAAACAGAACACCTGTATCCCTTGGATAAATACCTAGTAGTGCAATTGCTAGGTCATATTTTTTTTTATTTTTTGAGGAACCTCCATACTGTTTTCCAGAATGGCTGCACCAGTTTGCATTCCCACCAGCAGTACAAAAGAGATCCTCTTTCTCTGCATCCTCACCAGCATCTGTTTTTGCCTGACTTGTTGATTTTAGCCATTCTGACTGGTGTGAGGTGGTATCTCATTGTGGTTTTGATTTGTATTTCCCTGATGATGAGTGATGTTGAGCAGTTTTTCATGTGTCTGTCAGCCATCTGAATGTCTTCGCTGGAGAAGTGTCTATTCATGTGTTTTGCCCATTTCTTCACTGTATTATTTGTTTTTTGGGTGTTGAGTTTGATAAGCTCTTTATAGATTTTGGATACTAACCCTTCATCTGATATGTCATTTGCAAAAATATCTTCTCGCATACTGTCAGTTGCCTTTTAGTTCTGACAGAGGCCACGCTTTCTAATAGAAATAATTTAGTGGAGAAAAATCTGATAATTAAATGAGTTAATATTTGTAAAGCATTTGGACCATTGCCTAGCTCAGAGTAAGTGTGATATAAATGTTTGTTTAGTGAATAAAGGATTCTAGAGAATGGGTGGGGAAATGGGGACTTGTTTAAAAGATGAAAATTATTGAGAAGTCTGATAGAGGTGACTTAGCTCAGTGTTGGGGAATATCCTCAAATGATTGCTCAGAGAGTCTTATTTGGCACAGTATTAGTTATGTTATTTGAGTTGGTGGTAGGAATCTGCAAATGTTTTCTTCATAATTTCTTGATCTAAGTGAAATAAAAAGCAAAGTCATCTGTTGAAAGTAAGAGAGTGGGAAGAGTTTGAGTTTGGGGAGCCTAGAGGCAAGGACAGTGAATGATATGAGGTTTGTGGCCAGGAAGTTAATGTGAGATCATCCAGGAAGGTTGCACCCCTCTCTGCATTAAGCGGTGGTCTGCGTGTTTTGTTTTGTTTACAAATTCATCCACGTATAGAGTTCTTCCCAATTCTATCTTAATAAACGCATAACAATTCATGTTAATGTAGGTATGCTTCATGTATGAAAACTTATGCCACTGTGTCAAATGGTACATAATCGAACTGTTTCCAGTATTTTGATATTAAAACTAATACTCAAAGTAACAGTTTTATACATGTTATATCATATTTTTGCTAGTGTTTATTTGGGAGTTTTTTGGGTCAGAGGCTAAATGCATGTATCATTTCACTCATTTTTTTCTTTGATATTTGTGCTCTATCAGAGAATGTTCTAGAAAATATCATAGAAATAAAGACAGGTACTTCCATGCATGTGAGATCGTTAACCTCCAATGGACTCCCAGGACCACCAGCACTACTAAATTCCTCTGTCTCCCTTCAGGTCTACACTGTCCATTCCTTCCTGTCTCCTCACTGGTCACACAACACATTCTCCAGCTGGGAGCTTCCTGCTATTGTGCCTCCAATCTGCCTCCATCTGCACTCCCCACTTTCTCCCTCTTTTTTAATGTAATAGGAGAGGTATGCCTCCTCCCAATAAATGCCAGCAATTATACCCCTTCTACTTCATAAAAAAACACTCATTAGTGATTATCTTTCCCGTATCTAGTAAACATTTTTCAGTGGAATCAGTCTCATTAGCATTTAAGTTCCTTGAGTTCTTTTGTGAATGTAGTTTTTAAGTTTATTTATTTTGAGAGAGAGAGAGAGAGTGTTTGGAAGGGTGGGCAGAGAGAGGGAGAGAGAGCAAATCCCAAGCAGGCCCTGATCTGTCAGCACAGAGCCCAACCTGGGCCTTGATCCTGTGACCGTGGGATCATAACCTGAGCCGAAATCAACAATAGGATGCTCAACTCACTGAGCCACCCAGGTGCCCCAAGTTATTCACATCTTAAAAACATTCTCCAGGGGCACCTGGGTGACTCAGTCAGTTAAGCATCTATCTTGGGCTTAGGTCATGATCTCATCGTGAGTTGAAGCCCTGTGTCCAGCTCTGTGCAGACAGCTTGGAGCCTGGAGTCTGCTTTGGATTCTGTGTCTCCCTCTTTCTCTGCCTCTCCTCTGCTAACACTCTGTGTCTCTCTCAAAAATAAATAAACATTAAAAAAATTCTCCACTCTCTACTTCCATGATACCACATTGTTATTGTTTTCTTGCCACTTCCCTGTGGTCCTCTGAGTACTCTTTATAAGCTTTTCCTCCTTTCCTATCCCATTATGCTCTCTTCTTTTTTCATCCTGTGATTTCTCCCAAGGAATTTGATTAAGTTATCAAATAGTGCATAAACACTCACTGATGGCACCTCAGGTTGAACCTTCATGTTGTTAGCTCCAATGGCTTTCTCTTCACCAGATACCTATATTCATTTCCTAAGACCATTGCCCAAGTCCTGGGCCCATTTTTTTCTTCAAAAAAATTTTAAAGGCTTATAAATATGCAAAAAGCAACAAGTAAATAAACAGAAGAATATGTAATAGTGACTGTATCTGGCCTGCAAAGCCCCAAATATTTACCATACTGCCTTTTAGAGAGAAAATTTGTTAACTCTTAATTTTAGATAAACCCAAAGTCCCCTAAAAATCAATAAACTAAGAATTTATACTCTGGATATTCCACATTCCTAAACAATGTTTCCTCAGTGAATGGCATCATTATTCACACATGTGGATAAAGCCTAGTGCTTATGCCTGTACACTTTTACCTCCTATATCCAATCTGTCATTATGTTTTATATTCTAAATCATTCTGAAATCCACCTACTAGCATTTATTTCAATATTATCATCCTGGTCCAATATATCATCATCTTGCACATACCCTCTGTCTAGCCCACCCCTTCATCTGCCCCTCACATTGCTACTAGAATCATTCTTCCTTAGTAAATTGCTAACCATTTAACCTAAAATGGATACTCTTCAATGACTTCTGAATCGTTTTAGGATTATAAAGACTCATTACATTTTCCTGGACTCTGCATAGTCTGATTCCCATCTTGTTCACTAGCCTTACTTCACACCACCCTGTCCCTCCATTTCATCCTCCAGCCACCACTAGATTTCTTTCTAAGCTTCCAAAGGCCAGCTCCGTCTAAATTTTTACAAGTGGCTCCCTGTGCCTGGAACATTTCTTCGTTTATTTAATTTAATCCTACTTATCCGATAGACTGCACCTCAACAACACTTCTTTGGAGAAGACTCATTACAATACAATAACCTTTTGTGTGATACTTGGCTAACACGTCTTCCCCCTCCATATGAGAAAGACCATGAAAAGACACCTGTCTGTTGCTTGGCATTGTGTTTCTCAAACTTAACACTGTGATGGTAACTATACCACTAGAAATAAATAGGACACCAATGAATGGATTGAGTCTCTGATAAAAATGTGTTATACCAAGGGGCACATGGGTGGCTCAGTGGGTTAAGCGTTCGACTTCGGCTCAGGTCATGATCTCACCATTTGTAGACTTCAGCTCAGATCATAATCTCACCATTTGTAGGTTCGAGGCCCGTGTCGGGATCTGTGCTGACAGCTAGCTCAGAGCCTGGAGCCTGCTTCAGATTCTGTGTCTCCCTCTCTCTCTGACCCTCCCCTGCTTTCTGACCCTCCCCTGTTCATGCTGTCTCTCTTTCTGTCAGAAATAAATAAAACATTTTTAAAAATGGGTTATATTGAATCAATGGTATATTAATTTAATAAATAATTATGTGTAGTGGAATTATTATTACAAAAAATTAGGTATTAACTCACATTATTAATCAAGAGAAATCCAGGAAGATGAATGATTTCATGTGAAGTACTATGAAGCAATGCATTTATGGATGACTTATTAAGCATAATCCCAAAGGTCAAAAGAAAAAAGTAAAGAGATATGGTTTCATTGAAGAATAAAAAAAGTCAACATAGATCTACATTCAAAACTTCTTTATGGAAGAGATCGTCACCAATGTTGAAAATAAAATCTTAGAAAACCAGGCTAAATGACAGATCATTTCTAGTCTGGACTCATGTGAAATTCACTCCGTTTCCATTGTTTGTCACATGCATTTCAGGTGAAATCTCAGTAAATATAGATTGCTGTGTTTATCTGTGTAACTCCATGCCTATCCTAACATTCATTTCAACCTCATTAATAAGAAAATTTATCAATGAATTGTTAAGAATCAATAATGACTAATAAACAGTAAGAGTCATCAATGTGGGCAGGAATGCAGCTCCCACTGGAATGCATTATTATTTCTGAGAGAAAGCACTGACTCCAGACAGAAATAGAAAAATTTACTCCACTACGTGAACAATATTCTACTAAGACTCCTTATATGAATGGAATGCTTCAAGACATACACCTTATGAGGCCTGCATGTTTTATTTCTTAAGGGACTATTCTTTTCTTACCAAGAAATGGACCCATCTTTTGAGCTTTAGATCATTAAATTTCCTGTGTTCTGTATCTTAAAATCACTGAAGAATTTCTTTTCTTCCCCCTCTTTGTGTGTAAATGACTTTATATTGACTGGTTGAAAAGTGAAGATTCCCATCATTCCTTTAAACATTTTTCAATCTTCAGTACAGTATTTTGTAGGTTTATAAACAAACATTGATTTGAACATAAAATAACTATATTATGAGGATTGTGAAATACGTTATTCTTCTTCCATAAATATAAGCAGATGTAGGATTAAGATAGATTTTGAGAATTACCTTTCCTTGTCCAATAGTAACATTTTTTAAAGGAATCATAGGGTCTGTATTAATTTTTGAGTGATCAGCATTTAAATTTTATTATTATTATACTCATTTTTAGCCTTTTACTTAAAAGTGTTTTTAAACTAAAACAAAATGGAACATAGTACCAAATACCATAGGGGAAAAGTCATGAGTATTGAAATACATTTCGTGGATCTGTTGTTATTGCCAAAATTTAAGATGATGTTAGGGCTTTGGAGATCTGTGTAACAGCCTTTTCTTACCTGTGATTATTTGAAAAACCACTTAGGCCCTCTTGAATGGAGTCCATGTTTGGTTGACCAGATTAGGTTTAGGAAACATGTTATAGAATTTGAAACCTATCATCAGTTCATTAATTTTATAATGTCACTGTAAGTTGAAAACCAGGGAATTGAACAAAATAGTCCAGAAGAGGCAGATAGATAGATTAGTCAGACCTAGCACAAAATTATGAAGCATATTAGGAAAGATATTTATTAAGTAGTTAGGGGAATGGGTTCCTCTCCTCTTTTTTCTTCCTTCTATTTAAATAAGAGCTTTATGGCTAAGAACTCCCTCCTCACCAGAAATTTTATATAACTTGATGTACCAGCAAAACAACAATAAAAATTACATTCTAATTACTACCCCCAAACTCACAGAAAACAGGTGGGGAAATGGCTTCCATTATTGCCTAGTTTTAAACATGGAGCTACATAGACTCTTGGTTGTACTGAATTCAAATCATAGGTGAATGCATCATGGGGTCTTAGCAGAGGGCTTAAGAACAGTCATGTTTTGGTTGGATCAACCCAGATAATGGAATGGCCAGGCTTAACTTTAGCACCAATGATCTCTTCCCAGTCAGCCTTAAATTAACCATCTCCTTTCTAAACCTAAATGGGTACATCAACAATCTATTTGACAATTTTGACTGTTAAAAATGACAATTTCGTATGGTTCAACCTAATAATGAGAAAACAGACAATAAAGGAATTTCTTTCTTAAAATTTGTCATTTTGATAAATATGAATATATTCCTGGGACAAATTCACATAGGATACTGGGGTTTCCTCAAATTTCCTTATCTGTTCAAATGACTGGGTTTATAAAACACTGGTAACAAAATTTGAAGTAAAAAGAGCCTTGGAGGGGGAAATGGTGGGGGAAAGGGAGAGAGGCAAACCATGAGAGACTCTTGAATGCTGACAAAAACTGAGGACTGATGGAGGTGGGGGGGAGGGGGGATGGGCATGGAGGAGGACACTTGTGGGGATGAGCACTGAGTGTTATGTGGAAACTAATTTGACAATAAACTATTTGTAAAAAAAAAAAAGAACCTTGGAAAAGATATACTTTATAAAATCCTATGCATAAAATATCTCCTTTAATTTTTGTAAGAACACTGTGACCTCAGTATTATCATTATCTACATTTTGTGGCTGATCTAAGATCCAACTCTATTCAGATTTCTTTGTTCTTGTTCTTGCTGTCAGACTATACTGCTACCATCTGAAAACCCATTGAGATAGATTTCTAATCTTAACTTTATTTTCTAGATGAAAAAAACTCTAAAATCAAAAGAGGTTATGCCCTTACTCCAGGTCACATTTTCCACTCTGCTCCAGTTCTGTTCACAGCTGGGTCTAAAATAGATTTAAATGTCAGAGCAGTGTTCTTTCCTATAAATACATATTTAACTCAAAATAGTCTTCTGTTTATTCTTTCAATCACATCCGATGATAGTGTCTTAATTACATGCAATTTCGTGGTTCCTATTTGTCAATTAGGGCTTTTTAATGTTACAAGTAATCAAAAGAAATAAAAACAATGCAAGTAGGTTTAAATAAACAAAAAATTGACTTGAATTATTCAGAAAACTGGAAAACCCACAGGTACAGCAATCTCTAGATTTCCCTTGATTTAGGGGTTACAGGTTGGCAAAGGCCTAGTTTCTTTCTCTCTCCAATGTGGTAGTTTTGTTTTTAGTTTTGTTTTAGTTTCTCCTATGGCTGGGTTCTCACATGTGGTAACAAATCGAGGCTTCAAATTCATGACTTCCAGTAGCTCTTTCAGATGATCAAGGAATATTATTTCACTAAAATCTCAAGAAGTCTTCTTTCAAGGTTTGGTTTAATTGGGTCAGATTCTAATTCCTGATTCAATTCTTAAAGACATACAAATTCCATGCATTGAATGGCTTAGCCCTGATTAGATTAGTTTGGATTCTAACTAAAGGTGTTACTCTGATTTGATTGAAGCAATCAGTGTTTAACCAGGGAACTGGGTCAATGCTATTCCCACCCACACCCACCAAATGAAACCAAAGACTGATGCTAGCAGCAGAAAGCAATGGGGTCCCTGGTTAGACATAAAATGCCAGTAAGCCTATGGCCCAAGAAATTCACAATGTGACAGTGATCCTTGACTAAAGATGCAACCCTGGTACCTTCTGGAATCTTTGTGTTCTCGTTCTTATGTTTTAACCTTTTAATTGTGGAATCTAATTTACACACTGAAAAGTCCATTAAATATATAATGTGTGACATCATGAGTCATTATAAGTGGAACATTGGTATAATCTTCACTCAGGTCAAATAAAAGCACATTGTCAGACCTAAAGAAGATACCCATGTACACTCCCAAAATTACAATCCCTTCTGAGCTCCCTGAAGGGTATCATTATTACACGTTATGGTAATCATTTCCTTGCTTT
The DNA here is from genome assembly GCF_008692635.1 of Crocuta crocuta. NCBI lineage: Eukaryota > Metazoa > Chordata > Mammalia > Carnivora > Hyaenidae > Crocuta > Crocuta crocuta. Next base: position 65,757 of record NW_027530353.1, on the reverse strand, counting down.
ACTTCTATTTCTCCTGCTTACCACCTTAGCATGGATCCCTAAACATTGCAGTTTAGTTTTTCCCATTTGTACGACTTTGCAAAAATTGAATTGTACAATGTGGGGGTTGGCCCTAAAAGTCTGTAAAATTCCTCCAGGTTGCTGTGTGTGTGTTTACATTCCACTGAGTGAAACTATCACATTTTGTTTTTACATTTTACTGTTACTGAACATTTGTGTTAACTGTCGTGAACATTCTCGAATACATGTCTTGGAACACATTCATGTCTTGGAACACATTTGACTTCATTTCTGCCAGAGATATGTCTCTAGATTTGCTGGGTCATGGGAGATACATCTGTTTAACATTTGATAAGGCCAAATGTTTTTCCAAAGTAGTTAAGCCATTTTATTGTCAGGATAGCAGTGGGACAGTCTCTCTTCTTCCTCACCCTTGCTAAATCATGCCATTGTCAGGTGAATTTCAGCCAAGCTGGTGGAGACCCACCAATGAAGTGTCATTGCAGCCTTACTTTACATATTGCTGGTCAGAAATAATATTTACTGGTCTTATATATGTTCTTTTGGTTAAATGACCTTTGAAATCCCTTGCAAATTTTTTTTTCCCAATTAGATTGATTTCTTTTGTATTTAGAGGTTTCGTACATTCTGGTATGAGCTACTTGGCTATGTGTGTGTGTGTGTGTGTGTGTGTGTGTGTGTGTTTGTGCGCGCGTGTGTGTATGTGTATTGCATATATATATATTTGTACTGCATCACACACACACACACACACGCACACACACACATTTGTATTGCAAATGTCTTCTCCCAGTCTATGACTTCATTTTCACTTTTGTAATGCTTCCTTTGACAAATTCTTAATAATGTAGCCAAATCTACCAATCTTTTAATTTATTATCACTGGTTTCTATGTTCTACATAATTGTTTACCTATGGTAGATCAAAAACTATCCCTCTATTTTTATTTTTATCTTTTTTCTTTGACATGTATAGTTACAACAAACTTAAAATTGCTATTTGCGTATGATAGGTGATAGAGATCACTTGTATTTATCTTTATATAGAGATCTCCAATGTCACAGCACTATTTTTTTAATGAAAAAAAAAAATCTTTTTCTTTTGGCTATTGTAGATAATGATGCAACAAACATATAGGTTCTCTTCAAGCCAGTGACTTTGTTTCTTTTGGAAATATATCCAAAAGTGGAATTGTTGGGTCATATGATCATTTTTTTTTAACTTTTCTGAAGAAAGTTCATGCTTTCCATAGAGACCACACCAATCTATACTCCCACTAAAAGTGCACAAGGTTTCCTTTTCTCCATATCCTTGACAATACTTCTTTTGTCTTTTTGATAATAGCTATTGTAATAGGTGTGAGATGATGATAACTCAGAGTGGTTTCGATTTTCATTTCCCTGGTGATTAGTGATGTTGAGCACATTCCCATGTATCTGCTGGCCATTTGAATATGTTCCTTGAAATAATGCCTACTCAAGTTCATGGCAGCATTACTTACAATAGCCAAGACATGGAAACAACCTAAGTGTCCATTGATAGATGGATTGATAAAGAAAATACAGTATGCACGTACACAATAGAATATTATTCAGCATAAGAAAGAGGGAGATCTTGCCAATTGTGACAACAAGGATGGAACTTGAAGGCGTTGTGAGTCAGACAGACAAAGACCAAATAGTGTATGTTCTCACTTCTATGCGAAATGTAAAAAAAAACCACACTAGTTTTTTGATCACTACTCATTTTAGGTGGATATCCTCTTTACTGGACTTCTCCTCCTCCAGAGGTAATAATCAAAATTGTGGACAGTGGGCACAGCGGAGGCACCAAATAATCAGAATGGACAGAGTCTTCACACAAGTAAGGCAGCAACTGCTTATCAGCTCACCTCCAGCTCGTGAAGTACATAAACTGCACGAGGGCCTGCAGCCTTGTTGTCAGTATTCCTGGTTTCTGACAGATTCATGTTTTTTCCCTTTGCACCTACCACTTCTAATCCAACCTGGTAATCTTTTATGCCAGGTATTAGTCGGACCTGCTCACATTACCTTGTCCTAAGTATAATTGTTTTGCTAATATTTGTGTAGAATTTTTGCACATAGGTTTATGAGTAAGAGGGGATTTTCTTTTTTAGAATTTTTTTATGTTTATTTTTTTTCAAGACAGAGAGACAGAGTGCACATAGGGAAGGGGCAGAGGGAGAGGGAGACACAGAATCCGAAGCAGGCTCCAGGCTCTGAGCTGTGAGGACAGAGCCTGGTGCAGGGCTCGAACCCATGAACTGTGAGACCATGACCTGTGCCAAAGTCAGACGCTTAACCAACTGAGCCACCCAGGTGCCCCTTTTTTTCTTTTTCTTTTTTTAAAAATATATACTTTCTTTTAAAAATGTTTGTGAAACAAAGTGAAGATAATATAAACTGAGGAGTATTCACTTACTCCCCTAATATTAGAGATGATTGTGCAATTTGAAAATACTTTGTTGTATTTGGTATAACTTCCTAGGGAAGCCACTGGAAACTAGAAATTGTTTGTGTGTGTGTGTGTGCGCACATGCACTCATGTACATGCAGGTGTGTGTGAGCACACAAGTTTTTGATGACTAATTCAAATGAACAATTATAAGAAAATTCAAGTTTGCTAATTTTTCACAAGTCAGTCTTGGTCTTGATAGATTACACTTCTAAACAAATTTGCACATTTACATATATTTTAATTAATTGGGATAAAGGCATACATTTGTCTATATTGTCATCTTATTCTTTTACAATGGCTGTGTGATCTAAAGTAATGTACTCTTACTCATTTCAGACTTGGTTATTTGTACCTCATTCTACTTTCATTGGATTTTTGTTAACTTCCCCATAACTTTTTGAGATTTTTGCAGCTTGTTTTCTCTTCTAATACAGGCATAGAATGTTATAAATTTCCCTCTAAATGCTACTTAGCTGTACCACACATTTTGATGGTGACATTTCTCTTAGTATTTGGTTTAAATTTTTTTTGACCTAAGGATTATTTAGAGCTCTACACTTTAATTTTAAAACACCTATATTTCTTTATGTTATTTATTTCTAATCTAATTAAATTGTGACCAAAGAAGGTACTATTTATGGTTTCAGTATTTTCAGTATTTTGAAACCAGTTTTATACTATAATAAAATATTCAAAAATTTTACATGGGCTTGAATTGAAAGTATATTTATATTTTTAGGTTCATTGTGGATTCATAAACATCTATATATTTTTATTAAGTGAAATCGATTGCTTAAATTTTATATACTTCTTCACTATTTTCAATTATATATTTTATCAGGTGCTAAAAGGGAGAAAATACACCATTAATATGATTGTAGATGTCTTTATCTGCTTGTATTTGGTCAACTTTATAATTCATGTAGTTTGAGGCCATGCATTCAGGCTCATACTAATTTAAAAATGTGAAATATTTTGGCTGAATTCATTCTGATGAATGAAACATTTTCATTCTCAATGTCTCATATACTTTCAGCTTAATTTGTTTTTGGTTTTGGGTTTTGGGTTTTTTTTTTTTTTTGGAAATGACTATAGATACTTTCTTGTGATTGGAGTTTAAGTGATGTATATCTTTTATTGTTTTTTGACTTTCAAGCTTTCTGCTTCCTTATGATTTAGGCATACCTCATCAAAAGAACATAGAGTAGTTTGTTTTGTTGAGCTTTTTTTTTAGTCTAACAGCTCCCTTTTCATTAGAACTTTGAGTCCACATTATTCAATGTAAATATTTAGATACTGTACTTTATTTTAAATCTGCCATTTTACTCTGTGTCTCTCCTTACCTCTTTTTCTTTTTTTACTTCTTTTGGCTTATTTTTGTTTTTTGATGTTTCCTTTTGTAGTTTCTGGGTTATCCATTATTTTACTATCTGGAGATTTTAAAATACATCAAAGTCTAGATAATATTAATAGGTACTATTATCTACTCAATGCAAAAACCTTAGAAAATATTAACTCTATTTGCCTCCTCCTAATATTAATTTTATTTTTATTGTGTTAATTTCTTTCTCTCCCTCTCTTTCTCTACACACACACACACACACACACACACACACAGTAGAGAGAGTGAAAGAAGGTCTCACCATTGCATATGAATACCTAAAGGAATGGACTTTCAGTGATATCATCTTCTCCTTCCCACCTGGCCCCTCCCTTTCCAGGGTGATTCCCTGCTCAGGTGAAGGTCCTGCTCTGAAAGATTGGAGGAAGCCCCAGGCGATGGGCAACATGACGAAATTTTCGCCCTCAGAAATCAAGTACTTCTGTGAAGGGGTCATTTTTGTTCATGGTTGTTCCCTTTACAATCTTCTATGTTTTACCTTTGGCTTCTTCAAAGATATTTTTCTTAGTAATTTATGTCTTAAAGTTATACTAGAAACATCTCTAGATGTGGTTTTTATGTCTTTTAATTATGCTTGAGTACTTAGGGCTTCTTGAATCTCTAGCATGGTGTCTTGATGAGTTTCAAAGGCTGCTTCTCCTCTCGTTCCCTACAGTTTCCCTGTGGGACTCAGTACAATTAAACACGAGTCAGTTTTTCTCACCTTCTTCCTTTTGTTTGTCATTTTGCAACCAATCATCTTGTCTTTCTATCAGTCATTCATTCTGAATACTTTCTTTGATATTTTTAGTTATTAATTTCAGCCATCTTTTTTAACCTGCAAGCAAACCTACAGTCTGTCTGAAATCATAGTTTAAATTATTACAAATTTTTGTTGTAGATTTTTTTTTTGTATAGATTCACCTGTTTTTCTGTTCTTTTTCCAATGGATTATTTTATTTTCTTCTGTATTTGAATTTAAGGTGGCAATAATAATTTTAATATAAAAATGCTGGAATAACAAAGTTTACCTACATGACTCCAGTTTTGAGACTTTGTTGGTCTCTTTCTGCTGCAGACCAATTGCTATTGATTGCCATTTGCTTTTCTTGGTGGGCTGGTTATTTTTAATCATGTGCCAATTTATATAAATTGCTTATAGAAATTGTTTGCAGAAGTAACTTAAGGCCTAGGTTGATGTTACCTTCTTTCAAAGAGAAATTCTTAATTTCTTCTAGGCTTATGGGTGTCAAAGCATTAGGTAAAATTGTATTTCAGTTTTACGTATTGACCAAGCTTTCTGTGTTAGTCAGATTTGAATCTCAAATATAGACTGGGGAAATGCTTGCTTCATTTTCAATTCTTCCTAATCATATTACTTAAAGTTTTGTCATTCTACCTCAAAATATACAAACACCAATCTCCTCCTTCTAGCAGACTGTAAAATGTAACACATGTATTCCTAGTACTTTATACTGACAGGTACTACACAGTTCCTCAGGTGCTTTCCAAATACTGGAGTCCTCATTCTGAAGTTTGGTTTTCTCTTGCATCCTGACTCAGTAATTCATCTTGAATTTGTTTACTGCCTGATGCCTTCAATCCTTCTGTGCACTCTTATTTTTATTTGCTCAGTACAACTAACTGAACCAATAAGGTGTGTGTGTGTGTGTACACAAGATATATGCTTTAGGAAATGGGTTCACATGATTTTGGAGGTAAGCTGGAGACTCCGGAGGGCTGATGGTGTCGATTCAAGTCCAAATCTGAGTCCAAAGGCAGAAGAGGGCTGAAGTCCCAACTCTAAAACAAGTAGAGAGAAAGAATTCTTTGTCAGCTTTTGTTGTATTCAGAACTCCAAAGAATTAGATGAGGTCCACCCACCTTCTTCACTCAATCTACTGATTTAAATGTTAGTCTGATCCACAATCGCTCTCACAGACATACCCAGGAATAATATTTAACCAAATATGTGGGCATACATGACCCAGTCAAGTTGACACATAAAATTAACCATCAAGCACAGGTTTCCAAGCTGTCCCAACTGGGAGTATGTCTAAATTACTTAGTCTGTCATTACTGGAATTGAAAGTCTTCACAGAATCTTTTAACAATTTGGATACATTGTCCTCAGGAATGTATTTTCTTATGGACTAAGAGACACCATCACAGCCATGGTAATCTCCAAATACCTGATACACACAAAATAAAAATGTCATTGAAATCTATCCTTTAAATGTTCCATGAAATAAATATCTTTTAATGCTCTGTTGAGGCTGAAGAATTCTCAAATTATGAGCTATAAATCATGTTTGTAACATTTCTGCTTAAATAGGCCGTTATCACTTCATAATCTTTGAGGGTTGACACTCAGGCAGAGTTCCTTGTAAAATAAAAAGTATTGAATTTCAGTACATATTTTTTGCCTAAAAAGTATATTATACTCCTAAGTTTCAATTACCTAATAATGTTTCTAAGAAAGATATGTGATTTTGATGTACATTGTACAGAGATAATGTTGTCCTTTCACAACTAACCTTAAAAAATAATTTGCACTTTGATCTCAGATCTTGACCTTTTGTTATTATGAACATCCATCATGTTATTATCACTCATACCTCAATCTTTTCTTTAGTTTTTTATTTATTTAAATCCAACGTAGTTAAGATAGAGTGTAATAATTTCCTCTTGGGGGGAAGCTCTCAGTTTTTCCCCTTTGAGGATGATTTTTAACTGTGGATCTTTTACATGTGGCCTTTATGATTTTGAGGTATATTCCTTCTTTCTCTACTGTCTTGAGATTTTTTATCAAGAAAGGATGATGCATTTTGTCAAATGCTTCTTCTGCGTCTATTGAGAGGATCACATACCTCTTATCCTTTCTTTTATTAATGTGATATATCATGTTGATTGATTTGTGGATATTGAATCACTCCTGCAGCCCAGGAATAAATCTCATTTGACTGTGGTGAATAAGCCTTTTAATGTGTCTTGGATTTGATTTGATAGTATCTTGTAGAGAATCTTTGCCTTCAGGTTCATCAGGTAAATTTTAATTCTTTTTTTTAGTGGGGTCTTTGTCTGGTTTTGGAATCAGGGTTTCTCTGGCCTCATACAAAGAGTTTGGAAGTTTTCCTTCCGTTTTTATTTTTTGGAACAGCTTCAAAAGGATAAGTGTTAACTCTTCTCTGAATTCCCTTGGAAAGCTATCTGGCCTTAGACACTTGCGTTTTGGGGGGAGATTTTTGATTACTAATTCAATTTCTATACTGCTTGTGGACCTGTTCAAGTTTTCTATTTCATCCTGTTTCAGGTTTGGTGTTTATATGTTTCTAGGAATTTGTCCACTTCTAGATTGCTCAATTTGTTTCCATGTAATTGTTCATAATATTCTCTTATTACTGTTTGTATTCTGTTGTGTTGGTTATGACCTCTCCTCTCTCATTTGTGATTTTATTTATTTGTGTCCTTTCCTTTTTCTTTTTGATCAGTCTGGCTAAAGGTTTATCCATTTAGTTAATTCTTTCAAAGAACCAACTCGTAGTTTTGTTACTCTCTTCTACTGCCTTTTTAAAAAAATTTTGGTATCATTAATTTCTGCTGTAATCTTTATTATTTCCCTTTTTCTGCTGGTTTTGGGCTTTATTTGCTGGTTTGTTTTTTCCTAGCTCCTTTTGGTATAAGGTTAGGTTGTATTTTTGAGACATTTCTTCCTTCTTTAGGAAGGCCTGAATTGCTATATACTTCCCTTTTATAACAGTCTTTGCTGTATCCCAAAGGGTTTGGACTCTCATGTTGTCATTTGCATTGGCTTCCATGTAGTTTTTAATTTCTCCTTTAATTTCTTGTTTAGCTCATTCATTCTTTAGTAGGATGTTCCTTAATCTTCAAGTATTTGTGGTCTTCCCAATTTTTTCTTGTGGTTGACTTTAAGTTTCATAGCATTGTGATCTGAAAGTATGCATGCTATGATATCAGTCTTTTTGTACTTGCTGAAGGTTGATTTGTGACCCAGTATGTGATCTATTCTGGAGGATGTGCCACGTGCACTCAAAAAAAATGTGTGGTCTGCTGATTTCAATGAAATGTTCTGAATATATCTATTAAGTCCATTGAGTCTTCAAAGCATTGTTTCCTTGTTGATTTTCTGCTTAGATGATCTGTCCATTGATGTCAGTGGGTGTTAAAGTCCCTTAATATTATGGTATTATTATCAGTGAGTTTCTTTACGTCTGTGATTCATTTCTACATTGGGGTGTTCCAAGTTGAGGGCATAAATATTTACAAGTGTTAGATCTTCTTGGTAGATAGGCCCCTTAATTATGATATAATGCCCTTCTTCATCTTTTGTTACAGTCTTTGTTTTAAAATCTCATTTGTCTGATACAAATATGGCTACTCCGGCTTTCTTTTGATGGCTATTAGCATGATAGATGGTTCTCTATCCCCTCACTTTCAATCTTCAGTTGTCTTTAAATCTAAAGTGAGTCTCTTGTAGGCAGCATATAGATGGGTCTTATTATTATTTTTTAATGGATTTTGACACTCGTTTCTGGCCTACCTATTTTGTTTGGAATGATCTGCTGTGTACCTGATGTGTCTTCCCTTATAGGTTAAGGACTTTTGTTTCATTTCCCTTGTTGCTTTTTGGATTATTTCCTTGTCTGTGTATAATGTAAATTTGACTATAGTGCCTTGGTGATGGTCAGTTTTTATTGATCTAATGGGAGTCATCTGTGTTTCTTGGATTTTGATGTCTGTATCTTTGCCCAGGTTAGGAAAGTTTTCAGCTATGATTTGCTCACATAAACCTTCTGCACCTTTTTTTCTCTTCATTTTCTGGGACTCCTAGGATACAAATGTGATTCATCTTTAGTAAGTTGCTGAGTTCTCGAGTTTTATATGTGATCTTCTGTCTTTGTTTCCTTTTTTTCCTGCCCTATTATTTTCCATAATTTTATATCCTATATCACTGATTTGCTGCTCTGACTCTTCCATTCTCACCATGATGGCATCCATTTGAGACAGAATCTCAGTTATACATTTTTAATTCTGGCCTGACTAGGTTTTAGTTATTTTATCTCTGCAGAAAGGGATTTTCCGGTGTCTTCTATGCTTTTATCAGCCCTAGTTAGTATTCTTATAATTGTTGTCTTAAATTCAGTACAGACATCTTCCTTATTTCTGTGTTGAATAAATCCCTGGCCACCATTTCTTCCTCTTCTTTCCCTTATGGGTGAAATCCTCCACCTTGTCATGTTGGAGGAAGAAAAAAGTAATAAAATTAAAAAAATAAAAACAAAACAAAAGGGAAAAAATAAAGTAAAGGAAGTTAGAGCCTGGGTGTGTTTCATTCTGCTTATTGAGAGAAGCTTCATAGAAAAGGGAAAGAAGAGAAAGGGATAAAAAAGTTCTAAAAGCTTAAAAATTAAAAATAAAGTAATAAAATAAAAATAAAGAAAATAGAATAGAATAAATAATTGCTCTTTCTGTATCCAAAGGAGAAAGGAAAGAAGGAAAAAAAGAAAATAACATAAGCAAAAACAGAAGCAAAGAAAATTAACAAACGAACAAGCAAACAGAATGCAAACCAAATGAAGTTACGTCCAGTTTCCCTGAGAACTGAAACTTTGGCAGTACACTATAGTCATTAGACTAAGCAGATAGATAGGATTTGTGCTGGTCTTTTGGGAGATATACCTGGAGGGCACAGATGGGCAGGGCTTGGTGTAATGGATCTGTTCTCCACTTGGTGTCACTGCTTAGCTCACTGGGCTCTCCCTATGCACATGCTAGAGGTGAAAATGGCTTCAGCTAGCTCTCTAGTCTCTGGTGCTGGAATTTAGTGTCCTCACAGACACATGATCAAGCACCCGTCATTTGTCTCAGGCTTCCATCCACTCCCTGCCTTTAGCCTCTCTGTGTCCAAGCTGTTTGCCTGCCAGGTGGTGACTCCCTCCAGAGTTTTATCTCAAATGGGGCTCTGTTTCAAAACCATACACTTTAGGGACCCCTGTGGCTTGGATCCCCATTGATTCTCAGAGGGAGGTTCTCTGCAAGCAAAGACTGAGTGCTGACTTGTCCCAGAGAATGTTTGTGCAATCCTGCAAAGGCAGAGGCTCCGAGTTTATGGTAAATCAGAAAACAAAACTGGCACCAGATTTTGCTGCACTCTGGCCTCTTTGTTGCAGTATCAGGAAACATAGTAACTCTGTGGGGTCCATCATGATTTAGCTTATGGGGAGACCATATCACCTCTACCAAATGCTCTCCAAGCAGGAAGACTGCTTCTTCCCACGTGGCACACAGACCCCTCGGACTGCACTGATTGTTCCTAAGGATTCTTCCTCACCCAACACTGAGCTCCACCATTTATAGAAACTTGACAGTATTGAAACCCTCTCCTTTCTCCCTGTCAACGGTTTTGGGGAAGAGATTTCTTGTCCAGTCCCCTGCAAGTGTTTTCACTCTTTCTTTCCAGCTACTTTCAGGGGGAGTGCTTTTCTTGTGCAATTCTGATGCGCTGCACTGTCTCCTCCTTTCTCTTTCTCTTTCCCTCCCTGTCCTCTCACTGTGAAAATGGCTCCCTACCATCTGCTGTTCAGTGGCTTTTCTCTCCCCCAGTTCATTTCTCTGCATCATGTATCTGTCAAGTTCTATGGCCCAAAGAATGCAGATTTTTGTGTTAATCATCAGATCATTTTCCTAGGTATTCAAAATGGTTTGTGTCTGATTTACTGCATTTCAGGAATGAGATAAGCTCAGAGTCCTCATACTACTCTGCCATCTTAACTCTCTATCCATCACAATCATTTCTACTCTCCCTTCTGTGCCTATGCACTTAGGAACTTTGAGAAGTAAGTCAAATACAGGCTAGTGAAATTACAGTCAAAGTCAATCACTAATGATGAGACACTAAATAGATGCCTAATATACATTCTTTAAATATTAATATGTAGTGGAACTCGGTTCTATACCTTCAAAATTAATAACAAATCATCTTTCATATAATATTTTAGTCAACTTTTGTAAACTACCTCATCATGTAATTATAGACTTTTAGTTATGTAACATTCCTTATAATTTACTGTGGGAATACGATTTCCTTGGGTGTCATTAATAAAAAAGGATACTATCAAGAAATATATTATTCCACATATTTTAAATATGTACACAAATATTTAAAATATATATGTTTACTGTATTCCAAGATATACATGCATCTCCAATAAAAATACATTATATATTCTAAGTAATATTCTTCAGAGTATTTTCCCTCTCAGTATGCTTTATCAGTAATTTGCATGGGAAGAAAGTAGTATTATCTGCCTTTGCTAATCACTGCTCTATTACACCACTTATGTTGGTATGTACGTCCTCTCCCTCACTTTTTTTTAAATTGCTGGTAAATAAAAAAAATACAAAGATTTAGGCACATTGTTCTATAATTGCATAGTTAAATTTCTGAGAACTTAAATCCCAATGTTTGAGTTGATCAAGAAATGTTTCATTTAAAATCAGATAAGAACACAACCTGATTTGAGCATATGAAGTCACAAATATATATTTCCTTGAATCACTTCAACAGTACATGAAAACTGAAATAATGTTTCACAGCAGCAGGAAGTGGTTCCCAGCAGCAGCTATCTTGAACACCAGGTTAATCTTCAGTGTGGAAACAAGTGTGTAGGCTGAGGAGATTGAGTGACACGCCACATCACCTCGCTGACCAGAAGAAACTCTTTGTAATTGCTACACTGATCCATAGCCCCCAGCTAAGTTCACCCCAATGGAAATCTTTTCTGGAAGTGTTGGTTCACCCTTAAATTTCATCAAAGAAAACACACTGATCTAAGCTTTACCAGTTGGGACAAGCTACCTTGCTTCATCTAATGCCTGTCTAATTAAATTACTGGTAGTAATTTATAAAGATAACAAGAACTTTAGTGGGGGCCTTCTTTGTCTAGTAAATGCCACTTTTATTCTATGGGAAATGCCTATTTAATTCTTAGAGATTAAAAAAACAGAACCAAACAAAACAGAAATGTCAGGATTTTTCCTCTGAGGTAAAGCATTTGTTTCCACTTGATCCAGATTCCTGCCTCATGGAATTTTTACCTAGAAAATCTGTATCCATGCATTAGGTACCCATTTAAATTTGCAGGGGTTTTCTGGGTACATTTTGAAGATATCTCTGAATATTTCTTATTATCTATGTATTTTTATTCTCTGAAGATTACTCATTGTTCCCATTCACCTTTGGGTAACCAGTAACTATTTGCTAAATAGTACACTGATATCTCATTAGTTTTCATTAAAATGGTTTGATAAAAAGTTGAAAAAGTACCTAATAAACATTTCTTTTAAAGATGTCTCCATGATTTCACCCAAAAAGAACACTCTTAGCAACCATTCCCATCACCCACCCCTACACCCTAGAAAGTAATAAATTAGCGATCAAATGTAGCTGAGTCCAGGGGTACCTGGGTGGTTCAGTTGGTTAAGCATCTACGTCTGACTTCATGATTTCGCAGTTCATGGGTGCAAGCCCCATGTCAGGCTCTGTGCTGATGGTTCAGAGCCTAGAGCCTGCTTCTGATTCTGTGTCTCCCTCTCTCTGCCCTTCCCCCACTTGCTCTCTTTCTCTCTCTCTCAAAAATAAGTAAACATTAAAAAATAGTATTAAAAAATGTAGCTCAGTCCAAGAGCCAGATATATCTTTATAAACTAGAAGCTTAGAGCTGGAGTCATAGGCCACCTGGACATAGAGACGACCTAGGAATAATAAGAATAGTTCACCTCTTGGGGGAAAGAGGATTACAAAATAGACAGTGGAAATCAGAAAATTCTGTGTGACAAAGGGAGCTGGACCAGGCCCCACTACCTGTGAGTGAAGGCTGGAAATGATGAGAAACTGCTATCCTGAAAGGTATAAGACAGGAATGTGCTAGACAGCTTTCGACTGACAATTCTCTGCTGCCATTATAATATTGAGTCCTTTATTGGGGGTCTAGAGAGCATAGACAGANATATAAGAAATCATATCTACATCTATTTTATATACAAAATCCAAACCAAGAGAAATTGTTTCCTAGGAAAATTGATTCAAAATCATGTTTCCAACTGTTAAGAAAATAAAGGCAAGAACACATTCCATTAAAAATGAATAAAGGAGGGGAACCTGGGTGGCTCAGTCCATTAACAATCTGACTTCAGCTCAGGTCATGATCTTGCAGTTTGAGTATTTGAGCCCTGCATTAGGTTCCGTGCTGACAGCTCAGAACCTGGAGCCTGCTTCAGATTCTGTGTCTCCCTCTCTCTCTGCCTCTTCCCCGCTTGTGCTTGGTTTCTCTCTCTCTCTCTCTGTATTTTCTCAGTGCAGAGCCTGCTTGGTACTCTCTCTCCCTCTCTCTCTGCTCCTCCCCCACTTGCACATGTGCTCTCTCTCTCAGAAAAAAAAAAATTAATAAACATTAGAAAAGAAAAAAATGCACAAGGGACTCACAAAACTTGGGGCAACAACGTGAGTCACTTCTGCAACTGTGAGCAAAGAAGTGGATGGAAAGTAAAGTGACTTCTAATGTCCCTGTGAGCCACAGGACATAACGTCCATTAGCAGTTATGCCCAAAAGTGAAATGACCAAAAGTGAAAGATAAAGAGCTGAGGAGGGCAACAAAAGTGGTCAGGAAGCATGCAGACTCCAATTGGCAGATGGGTGAAGGATTCTGCAGAGATGTTGCGCTGGGGCAGTTGGGTCCCCAGAGGCTCTAAATTAATCAACCAACGATCCATCCAAGGAAAAGTCCCATGGGGAGATGGAATTTCTGTGAGTGGAATCCATATAAGAGAGACAGAGACAGTAGGGACAAAAGAGAAAAAAGGATCCACACAAAAGTTGGAGACAGAACTGTATTTGAATTTTTCAAAAAAGTTGAAGCCATATTTTGGGAACTGTATTATAACAATAAAAGGAAGTTCCAGAATCTAGGTCTCTGGGTGGTGAAGCTAGAAAAGTTACCAAGATCCACCTCCTCTTCTAAGAGTAGAGGAAAAGTCACCTCAGTTAAACATGAACAAGAGAAAATTATACAGCCAGATCCCCTAGAAGTTTTGTGAAAAATAGAACAAGAGTTCTAAAAAGTGACAATGCTTTACCAGAAAGACAAGACTTCAAAGCAGATGCAGTCTGTAACCTCCTATGTCAAAATGGGTTGGAGTAAATTACAAAAGCAATAACATTTATGAGAACAAAACACATCTTAGATTCAGAAATACCAGAAAGAAGATGCTTGGAGAAAAGAGATTTGAGAACAACTAATGAAGAATTGCTAATGAAATAAGTAAAACTCATTTTTGAAAAAAGATTACACTGCACAGAACAGAAGAGTGAATTTACACAAAGATAATCTCATGTGAGAAATAAAACATAGATAAGAGTGGATTGACAGAAAGTGATAGCCACACAAGAAAGCATCTAGGGAAGGGACACCTTAAGAAGAAAACCAAAGCATTGGAATGAGCAAAAGGGAAAAGCTACCATCCAAGAAAACTTTCCTGAAATAAAGCTGACTTAGATATCTGTATTGAAAGAATACACTTCATACTTCGGAAAATCAAATGCTGAGACGTATTTTAGTAAAACTTGAATTCTGAAGAAAACCAGAGAAAAAAATATCCTCTTATTCATGGAAAAATCTAAATGGCTTTTTAATTAGAGTGAACAGTTAGTTAATTTATTATCCAAAACAGGAGACTGGAGAGTAAAAGGAGAGAACACGCAGGGAAACTGTTTTAAGCAGGAATATTCCAGCAAAAAGGAGCATTTTAACCTCCTCTTCACAGAAGAAAAAAAAATCAAATTGACATCAGCCTTTTGTCAGCCATAGTTTATCCCTGGAGACAATGGAGTAGCGAATTAAAGTTCATCAAGGAAAGAAAATAAGAACTAAAGACTACATATCGGACCAGATTGACTTCAAATGCCAGGGGAGTGGGGGGGGGGCTGTAATAAAAAAGCAAAAACTCCGGAAGTATGCCAAGAGAATATGCAGATACACCACAAATAAAATAGTTCACAAAAACCACAATCTGATTTTTTTAAATTATAGAACCCAAACCAAATATTTGATCATATACACATGGGATCGTGCTTATGTCACTGACAGCTTACAAAGATTTTCAGATAGCTAATAAGTGAAATCCAATATTGTACTAAGTACAAGGGATTCCCATTGTATAAAATAGTATTTAGAAAACTTAAAAATAAGGGACACCTGGGTGGCTCAGTCTGTTGGGTGCCGGACTCTTGATTTTGGCTCAGGTCTTGATCTCATGGTGATGGGATCAAGTCCCCATGCTGGGCTCCATGCTGGTAGCGAGCTGGCTTGGGATTTTCTTTCTCCCTCTCCTTCTGCCCCTCCCCAGCTCCCGCTCACTCTCTCCCTCCCTAATAATAATAATAATAATAATAATAAGAAGAAGAAGAAGAAGAAGAAGAAGAAGAAGAAGAAGAAGAAGAAGAATGACGAATATAAGCCAAGAATAGGTAAGTGAGAAGTAGAAAAGGAGTCTCATACTTGATATTTGACAAGGAAGAATTCAGACCAGGAAGCACTGAAAAAGACAAAGGTTACTTTATAAAGCTGAAAGGTATATAAAGCTGACAGTTAACAATGAAAATATAACAATTACGATCATTATTTATCATGTTTCCCAAACCACTGCAACACCTTTCTTAAGAGCAGGGGATATAGAATTGCATATACTTTGAGGAATAGAATCAAGCTAATTGTAGAAGAGATGAACACATGTGTGTCAATTCAAGACAGGTCAAGGAATAGAGACCTAAACCACACAACTAACAATGCAGATTATTTATAGATATGCATCAACACTGCCACACAAATAGCAGAGCACACCTGTTCTTTCCAAGTGTATGTGAAATATTACTCTAGTTTTAGGCAAAGAAAACCCTAATGAATTACAAAAGGTGCAAATAACCCAAAGAGCATTCTCTGATTAATATATAGCATAATGAATTTTAAATAAAAGGCCTTTTTCTTAGAAAGTAAAAAAGAAAAAAAAAAAGCTATGGAAATATATTCTAGGCGAGGTCTCACCTTGCAGGCATGGTGCAGATGTGCTGACACGGCCCAACCACAGGCTGTCCGCGGGCCGAGCACAGCGATCGCAGATAGGTCTCCCTGTGGAGAGGTGAGGCTGCGAGCTGCGCACCGGTCCCCTCTCGCCTCTCCCCTTCCCGCCACTGCGCCCCCTGGCGGGGAGCGGCACTGTCCGCAGGCTCAGTAGATGGGGCATCACTGAAGGGCTACCCACACTTTACAGCCGGCCTAGGGTCAATGCTCATGCAGACGATGTGATGCAGCAGCAGAGGTTCAGCATCCCTACCAACTCCACCTTCTTCTGCCAGCACCACGGAGCCACGGAGTCGACAAGGTCCACGCGGACCTTTCCAGGGTCCACCTTGGGGGTGAGATCCCCCCACCCCGTATTCAGAACCTAAACCAGCACCTGCTCACCCGCTCAGGAACTGAACCATTTCAGTGCGACCGCTGTGGGGCACAGTTGACCAGGGCTTACCTGCTGAAGGTGTGCGGCTTGGGGGGTGATTGGAAACACTGTTGCATAATGGTGCCGCTTTCAATTCCTTCGGGAACAGAAGCCCCCCAGGAGGGTGTGTCCCAGCGCGTTTTCCGCAAGCCTCGGGTCGAGGAGTGCAAATCCTGGGGCGCCAGCTTCTCCAGCTCTGGGTTTCCAATCGTGCACCTGAGGAGTCGGAGCCCTGAAGCAAACTCCTTCCAGAGCAGGGATTTCCTAGCAGCGGACGACAAAAACCAGAGCAAGAAGAGACCCTTCTTCATGATCTTGGAGAACACACGTTTGAAAGTAGCTGCTCATTTAAAAGCCTGCAATTTTGCACGTCTCCTCCACCCAGAATTGTGAAAGCCCTTTCCCCCCGCGTATCTTGGTGGGATGGCAGAAAAAGAGGAGGAAATGTCAGAGCATCCTATGATCAGTGCTTATGCTGAAGCAATCAGAGATACCCCCCACCCTCCACCACCACACACAAGAAATCAGAGCTCTCTTCTATAACCATTGAGTAATTTCATGCTTTTACTTCATTTTCAGTTTTTGGAAAGTGCCTGTGCTTCATCTTGTACATTTAAATTATTACTTTTGCCCGGGGTGGGGCACCTGGATGGCTAAGTCGGTTAAGCCTCTGACTTCAGCTCAGGTCATGATCTCACTGACCATGAGTTGAGCCCCGTGTTGGGCTCTGTGCTGACAGCTCAGACCCTGGACTCTTCAGATTCTGTGTGTGTGTGTGCCTCTTTCTGCCTCTGCCCTGCTCACACTCTGTCTCTCTCTCTCTCTCAAAAATACATACAGATTAAAAACATATTATTTTTTAAACAAAAAAAAGGTTTTGGGAAAGAATCTCCCTTTTTACTTTGTAAGCCCCGCAACTGATGTTTTATTTTTCATGACTGAAGGATTCCTTCTGTAAGTTCACAATAATATGATGCTGAAACATAATTGAAACTATGGTAAGTAAGGAGAACCAGTTGACTTAACCCATAAATCAGTGTCTTCTTCCATTGTTAAAAGTAGGCTAATGAGATCATTAGGTAAAGAGGAATTCAGATGGTTATTGACCTTCCTGAGACAAAAATACAACAGAAAGAAAATTACTGAACAGAACTGAACAGATAGCCTAAATAGATATTTATTCCCTACTGTAAATTGTACAGTATTTTGTACAATATTTTGTAAAGCCTGGTGGTTTTGGAAACATTTACAGTAAGCTTTCTTAAAAATTATAGGGGTGCATGCTTCTTAATTTTTTAAAATATTTATTTGTGTGTTGTTTTTTTTTTAAGAGAGAGACACACACACAGAGTACAAGCAGGGGAGAGGCAGACAGAGAGAGGGAGACATAGAATCTGAGGCATGCCCCAAGCTCCGAGCTGTCAGTACAGAACCCAATGCCAGAGCTCAACCCCACCAACTGTGAGATCATGACCTGAGCTGAAGTTGGCACTTACAACGGAGCCACCCAGGCGTCCCAGTGGGTTACATATTTCTGAAATCTAATGTACTTTTTTTAAAAGTTTGTCTTTCTATTATTTGTCATGATGAAAATCTAGTGTTGGGATTGGCATTCCCTGAACTTTTTTTTTTTTTTTAATGTTTTTTATTTATTTCTGAGAGAGAGAGATAGCATGAACAGGGGAGGGTCAGAGAGACAGGGAGACACAGACTCTGAAACAGACTCCAGGCTGTGAGCTGGCTGTCAGCACAGAGCCCGACGCTGTGCTTGAACCCACGAGAGTGAGATCATGACCTGAGATGAAGTCTGATGCTTAACCGACTGAGCCACCCAGGCGTCCCCCCTGAACTTTTTTAGTACCATGCCAAATAATCTCTTTCTTCTGTGAAAGGAGGCAGAGAACCATGATTGAGAAGAGTCAGGCTGTTGCATGAAATGACCAGGAGTGGAAAACGAATCATAAACATCCCAGCTTTGCAGAAACTCTTTTAATATAGCTTTTCTGATTAAAACTGTTGTTTACCTGACCTTTGAATGTTAATGCCCGGTTAATTAGGTCATTGCCTAAATCATGAACAATATTTTCTCTTGCAAAAATACTGGCATAATGTCATATAAATGAAAAAATATTGGCAATAGTCTGTATTTTACATATAGCCATATGAATGATTAGAGATCTTCTTCATGTGCTGATTTGGACAAAATAAAGAATTCTCTGTTAAGGCTAAAAAACAGACACACACACAAACAAACAAACAAAAACTCAAACTATATTCTAGGGGAAATAGAATCCAATTAGCCAGAGGAAATAGAGAAAATGTTAAAGAGCACCTTCATAAAACCCAACAGGATTCAACCGCCTTCACGGGGAAATATTTTATATAGATTTTTCTCATATTTGTGGTAGAAACACAGCTGGGAAAATGAACTGGTTTCTCTCAACATCCTCTGAGTCCTGGACAGTAGCCACTATTATGTCTTTTGTTTCCTCATTTCTAGTTCTTTTGTTTTACATTGAAAGATTTAACTTTGGTGATTTCTGTTTTTATGAATTTATTTAAGTTATGATTCTCTATGATCTCTACAATAAAATTTGGAAAATTACTTAACTCTTTAGTGTCCTAATGACCAAAAAGTGCAAATATGGTTAATAGGTATGGAGATAGGGCTCTAGGTGACCCATAATATTTGAGAAAATTTAGTCCATAGAGAATTTTCATGCATCCTGTATAACAATAAACATCTTTAACAATCAACATGTCAGTGAAAAACAGTGCATGAGTATCCATTTTAGATATCCATTAATTATACTTTGAATATTTATTATTTAATGAATTGTCCAGGTATGCATATAAATTTGTTATTGAAGAAATATATTTTTGCTTGGGACATTCCCCAGAATTTACTATTTTGGAAAATTATGTCAGTAACTAAGTACTTGAGCCACCAACTCAAGAAACGTGTTAGTTTCATTTTTTGTTGTCGCATTTGTTATTCTTCTGTACATAACAATATTTTTGAAAACTTCTTTCATAAAGTTTAAGATTGGCATTTCTTTAAATAATTGAATTTATTTTCATATCTTTGTGCACTTTTCTTACTATGCCAAAACATTGTTTTTAATGAAGCAAGGAAACTGTCAAAATTAAGTAAATATTTTGCCTACATTTACTAAAAATATTTGAAAAGACATATTTTGCTTCAGACATACAGAAGGAAACTATTGAATATTATCTTTGTAATGTTTAAAAATCTACTAATCATCAAGACAAAAGCATCAGTTGTATGGAAAAAATAGCAGGAAGTAATAACCCTGATAAACCATGGAATATTGGAGCAAAATTAATCTTACTAAATGTGAAAAGGATTATTAATACACTGATAAAAAATTCAAGTGAAGTTATTTCTCTGTCCAAGTGAGCATTGATACTGTTTTAAGAAGAATCAATGAGATGTCAAAACATTTCAAAAATAACCATGTAACAGACAAATTCTTATTACAAGTCATTGAAATCATCTTGTGTGACAAATGATGTTTAACCAATAGCATCTATAAGCTGCTTATGGAATGTAAAAGTCATAGAGGAAATGCTATTTTAACATTGTTACTTATGAAGGATACAAAGGGTTGGTAGTATAGGTACTCCTTAAAAATCAGTTTATAGAAAAAAATAATGTCTTTTACCAATGTCATTGTTTCTATAGCAGAGGGAGCAACAATTATAATTGGTCCACAACATGGATTTATAGCACTTTTGGAGATAACATAAAAAATGTTAGTTATTCATTTCATTATTACTGATAACATTTATTTATTAGAAGATCTGAGTAACATACTTGTCGAATCATAGATGACATGACAGGAGTGCTATCAATTAATATAACATCAATCTTTTGAATGACAGGTTATTTGCTAAACTCCAACAATAATAAGATGTTAACATCTTATCTACATAAAAGTAACATGGGTCTTCAAGAGAAATTATTTAAATATCTAATGTTTGTTATATTATAATAATCACATTTTACGCCTTTGGTTAAAAATTAAGGATACTATTTTCACATCTCGTTAAAATGTACTAAAACATTAAATGATCGTCAGTCACTTTTAACTAAAAGAGAAAAATGATTAATGGATAAAATAAAGTCATACACTTCTATGGGACTACTGAAAACAGTAGGTGCAAGGAAGATTTGGTTGAGTAAACAGAGAGAAGTAGAAATGATGTACATGTGAACAGAGAACCGTGCCATCTTCTATAGATTCGGTATGCAGAGCGGTGATCTGCAATAGACTGGAGAATGGAAATGTGCACGACTGAGAAGACATAAATCAAGCTTTGAGTGGCAGCCTAAGCTAGAGGGGTGGGTTGATATCTGGACAGCCCCAAATGGGAAAATAAATCGCTTAACCACAATGTTCCTCTGTCACCCTCCCATCAGACTAAAACCAAGGAAGCACTAGAGAAGTGAAGAGGTAGTAAATCAAGGAGAATTTATGTAATGTCTCATATTTTCAAGATGCTTGAATTCTGGGGTCCTAGCAAAATTGAATCCACATTTGAAGAAAAACTGACACGGGAACAATCCCCTCTAGGCTCAAACCATATAAGGTCAAAAGTTTAGCCTTTTGATGGCATAGAATTTAAAGAGTTGACTTTAAATGTACTCAATTTTGGGGCGCCTGGGTGGCTTAGTCGGTTAAGCGTCCGACTTTCGCTTAGGTCATGATCTCATGGTTCGTGGGTTCGAGCCCCGCGTCGGGCTCTGTGCTGACTGCCAGCTCAGAGCCTGGACCCTCCTTCAGATTCTGTGTCTCCCTCTCTCTCTGACCCTCCCCTGCTCGCGCTGTCTCTCTCTCTCCTAGAAATAAATAAAACATTAAAAAAATTTTTTTTAATGTACTCAATTTTAAATAAAAATGTGATTCGGTCCCAGATCAGACCAACCATGGAGGAATCTAAATAATCAGGTCCTCATCATAACAGCCATCTGCTACAGAAGAAGTCTTGTGATTTCTGTGAAAATGATAAATATAATTAAAAAAAATACTCCATTCTGCATTCTGCCCTCCCCCCTTAAACAATATCTGGATAAAATACAAAATAAAATAAACAGAAAGAAACAAGAAAATGCAATTCTAATAAGAGGGGAAAAGGAGCCAAGAGAAGCAAATTCTGAGAACCTAGTCATTGGAATTAATGTAACGGACTTCAAAACAAGTATGAAAAGTGTGTGTGCATGTGTGTGTGTGTGTGTGTGTGTGTATAATATAGAAATAAATGGGTGAAGAGATACAGAATTTTATAAAAGAAATGAAAACCCTAAAAAGGGTTAAAAAATCAGGGGCACCTGCTCTGTCTTTTAAGCATCTGACTCTTGGTTTCAGCTCAGGTCATGATCTCACTGTTTTGTAAGTTCAAGCCCCTCACTGGACTCTGTGCTGACAGTGCAGAGCCTGCTTGGGATTCTCTCTCTCTCTCTCTCTCTCTCTCTCTGCCCCTCCCCGACTTATGCTTTTCTGTCTCTCTCAAAATAAATATCTTAAAACATATAAAAAGGTGGAGCACCTGGGTGGCTCATTCGGTAGGGCGTCCAACTTTGGCTCAGGTCATGATCTGGCTGTTCGTGGATTCAAGCCTTGCATTGGGTTCACTGCTGACAGCTGAGGGCCTGGAGCCTGCTTTGGACTGTGTCTCCCTCTCCCTCTGCCCCTCCCTGCCTCAAGCTCTGTTTCTTTCTCTCTCTCAAAAATAGATATTAAAAAATTAAAAAAATTAAAAGGAATAAAAAATCAGAAAATAGTAAGATGAAATATCTGAAATAAAAATATTGGAAAGGCTTAGCAGTAAATTGTACATTACAGAAGAAAGGACCAGTGTAGAGGCAGATTAAGAACTGGTCAGCTTGAAAATACCCCCCTTGAAGCTCACAGAGAAAAACAACTGAAAAGAAAGTGTGGAGTCAATGACCTGTGGGACAATACCAAACAGCCAACATTATGTGTGATTTGAGCCCCCCATAGATAAGAGAGAGCCCAGGGAACAATGTTTTTTGAAAACTAATAGATATAATTTCGATAACTATAATGGAAAATATCAATCCAGATCCAAATCCCAGTGACTCCCAAAAATAATGATTAGAAAGAAAATATCACTTAGATGGATTCAAGTCAAATTTATGGAAACCAGAAAAGAGGGAGGAAATCTTAAAAACAAAACAAAACAGTAAGAAACACACTGCATACTGGAGGGAAACCATACAGTGAGGTATGGCTTCTCTTTATAAAAAGTGAAGCCAGAACACAATAGAATGACGCCTTTAAAATGCTGAAAGAAAAATACTCTAAACCCAGGCAAACTATCTTTGAGACTGAAAGGAAATAATATGGAGACATTTTTAGATAAGTGAAATTGAATTTGTCACCAATTGTCATATACTATATGAAATAAAAAATTTTCAAACTGAAGAAAAATAATATCATATTGAAAAACTGATTTAGAGACAGAAGTGAAGAATGGTGGAAATAGGAAATATGGGCATAAAAGAGTATTCTTTTTCATAAAGATGTATGTTAAGTGTCAACTGACTATTTTTAACTTAATTTTGATGTCCGGTATAGTTATAATACCATATATATTAGTGTAAGGTGTACAATATAGTGATTCAACAATGTCATACATCACCCAGTGCTCATCACAAGTGCGCTCCTTTATCCCCATCCCCCCCCCCCACCTTCCCTCTGTTAACCATCAGTGTGTTCTCAGAGCTATTTCTTGGTTTGCCTCTGTCTCTCTCGCTCTGTCTCTCTCTGTTTTCCCCCCCTATTTCTGTTCCCCTTTTTTGTGTTTTAAATTCCATATATGAGTGAAATCATACAGTATTTGTCTTTCTCTGACTTATTTCACTTGGAATAATACTTTTAATTCCATCCATATCATTGCAAATAGCAAGATTTCATTGATTTTTATGGCTGAATAATATTCCACTACACGCGCGCGCACACACACACACACACACATATGATATTGATCTATCAATGGGTTACATCAATAGATGTTACTTGCTATTGTAATAATGTTGCTGGAAACACAGGGGTGCATGTATAACAGACACATGAAAAGATGCTCAACATCACTCATCATCAGGGAAATGTAAATCAAAACCACAATGAGATATCACCTCACATCTATCAGAACGGCTAAAATTAAAACCACAAGAAACAACTGTTGGCGAGGATTTGGAGAAAAGGGAACACTAGTGCACCGTTGGTGGGAATGTAAGCTGGTGCAGCCACTGTGGAAAACAGTATGGAAGTTCCTTTTAAAGTTAGAAATAGAACTATGATATGATCCAGTAGTTGCACTACTGGGTATTTACCCCCAAATACTAAACTACTAATTCATGTATTTTTATTTTTAACTTTTTCATTTTGAAATAATTTCAGACCCATGAAACCGTTGCAAACAGTACAAAGAACTTTTCTATATCTGTCACCAGCATCCGCATACATCCATGCCTATGTTTACAACTATTTTTATATCTGTGTACCTGTATGCATATTGTATGTTTCCTAGAGATAATAAATCACCACGGGCTGGGAGGTTCAAAGCAACAAACATTTAATCTCTCACACTTCTGGAGGCGAGGAGTAAACAACAACAACAGCAAAAATCAAGGCATTGGCAGAGTTAGCTCTTCCTGGAGGTTCTGAGAGAATATATCTCATGCCTTCTAGTGGTTCTGGTGAATTCTGACAGGCCTAGGTTCGTGTTTTCCTTCTAATATCTGCCACCATTTTCACATAGTCTCTTCCTTTGTATGTGTCTGTGTCTAAGTCTGTCTCATTGGATTGAGAGCTCATCCTAATTATAGGATGATCTGATCTTGAGGTCCATAGGTGAGGACCCTATTTCCAAGTAAAGCTGTATTCACAGGTGAAGAGTTTAGGACTTGGACACATCTTTTAAATCCACTACACTATTAAATCCACTACAGTGTGCTATCTGGCACCTCAAAATTCATATGTGCCCTATTTCCATAATTCATACATTCCATCTCAATATTACCAAATATTTCAATCAATTGACGCTAAGTCCTAAATCTTATCTATCATTAGCTTGTAAAATCTCAAATCTCATCTTTTAAGTCACTTATCAGATATAAGGTAGGTGAGACTCTATGTATGATTCATCCTAGAGAAAATTCCTCCCCGTTTGCAGACTTATGAGAATAGAAAGTGAGTTATCTGCTATCAAAATAAAATGGTATGACAAATGTGAAATTAATAAATTTTTAATTATTTAGTAATTAAATAAATAATTAAAGTGGAGTCTAAAGGGGGGCTGGTAGTGGGAGTTCTAATTCTCTACTACTTGTTGTCAATTGCAGATTCAACAGGAAGAGACCCACCTTGCAGATCGAGACTACTTAACCATCTCTGCAAAACTAAGACTTTCTCTTCTCCCAGCCAATGAGAGATAGTCATAGCTTAGCCAATGAAAAACCACAATACTTCCAGCTTCCAGTTTATATCAACGGATTTTTTTGCTTATAACAACCCCTCCCAACTCTGATCTTTCCTCTACAAAAGAGGGCTCCTCTCCTTTGTTCTACAGATTTGTCTGTGGTTTTGGCATGGCTTGCTTGTCCCTGATTGGAATTCTCTGCTGATCCTGAATAAACCCATTTTTGCTGGTAAAATAACTGGCAGACTTATTTTTAAGGTTAGCACATGCTTAGGATAGCTATTTCCATTCCAAAAGGGCAGAAATCAAAAGAATAATGGTGTCATTGGTGCCCAGCAGGTTGAAGTTTTGTACCTTTCAAAGCCTGAAAATAGTTCTCTGTGGCTTGATG
This sequence comes from Crocuta crocuta, assembly GCF_008692635.1. Taxonomy (NCBI): domain Eukaryota; kingdom Metazoa; phylum Chordata; class Mammalia; order Carnivora; family Hyaenidae; genus Crocuta; species Crocuta crocuta. The sequence continues at coordinate 40,446 of NW_027530353.1, read as the reverse complement.
CTGTGCTGTCTGGGCCCATGAGGCCTGCTTGGTCCTCCCTCCTGGTCTAGCCTCATCTCTCTGGCCTCTGTCTTTTTCCTGAAGCTCTTAGAATTATTCTTCCTTTTCTCTGATAGGCAGCAAATGTTTATAGATTCACCATTCCATTTCCTGCCTCTGGAATGCCCAGAAAGTTGACAGTCTTAGTATATTTCATCCCATCTCTGTTCCTTAGTGCTTTAGTGGTATAATGTCCTCAGAACCCTTGCAGATTTTGTTTTTATGTCAAGACAATTGGTCCCATCATACAAGAGTGCTTTCCTTATATCTGTTATATCTGTCCTGAGAAATCCCATCTTTTCCTTGTTTTTACCAAGATTAATTAGATTCATGACTCTCACACCTAATGCCTTCCCCAAAAGCTTTCCAGCCACACTCTTGACCTTCTCTCCACAGTAGCTTTACCAACAATGGACTTCCAAGTTTTAGCATCTTTAGCAATCAGAATGGGCTGAAAATGTACAAAATCATCAAGTTGTGGTTCTTCTTGCTTAATGGATTGTCCTCAATCTTTCTTTTCCTTTTCACGTTTTCCTATAAGCAGGAAGGCACAACCAGGCTGCATCCTCAACACTTTGCTTGGAGATCTCCTCAGCTAAAATCCAAGTTCTTCTCTGACAAGTTCTGCTTTACACCCAACAACCAATTCAGCCCACCGCCTCCCCTTTATAACAAGGACCACCTTTCCTTCTGTTCCTAATAACACATTCCTTCCTCCCTTCCAAGATCTCAACAGAAACGTCTTTAATATTTACATTTCTACCAGTATTGTGATCGTGACAATATATTTATTCTCTAACAAAATGGAAGCTTTCTCTCTCATCTTCCTAATGTTCTTCTGAACCCTCACTATTACAAGTATTATTAAGTGTTCAAGTCTCTACCAACTATCTCTCCAAGGTAACCTAGGCTTTTTCAGTCATCCCCCTCAACATTCTTCCATTTTCTACCACTACCCAATTCCAAAGCCAATTCTATATCTTCAGGATTTTGTGACAGCAGCTTCTCAGTGCCAACATCTACTTATTTCCTAGGGCTGCCATAACAAATCACTACAAACTGGGCAGCTTAAAACAACAGAATTTTATTCTTTCAGAGTTGTTCTGGAGGTTGGATTTCCAAAATCAAGTTGTTAGCAAGGCTGGTTCCTTCTGGAAGCTCTCAGGGAGCATCATTCTATGTCTTCTGGTGGCTGCTGGTACTCTTTGGCTTTCCTTGACTCTGGCTACCCTTCCATCTTTTCTTTCTTTTTCACCTGAGTGTTTCTGTGTCTTAAATCTGTGTCTTTTAAATTTTTTTTTTTAATGTTTTATTTATTTCTAGGAGAGAGATAGAGACAGCATGAGCAGGGGAGGGTCAGAGAGAGAGGGAATCACAGACTCTGAAACAGGCCCCAGGCTCTGAGCTGGCAGTCAGCACAGAGCCCGATGCGGGGCTCGAACCCACGAACCGCGAGATCATGACCCAAGCAAAAGGCGGACGCTTAACCGACTAAGCCACCCAGGCGCCCCAAATCTGTGTCTTTTAAAGACACATATCATTGTGTTTAGCATCCACTCAATTGACCAACATCCGCAAAGACCCTATTTTCAAATAAGATGGTAAGACAAGTACCAAGGATTAGGATGTGGACACATTTCTTTTAGAGCCAATATTCGACCCATTACACATATATGTATATCTCCATGTGTTCGTGTATTTAAGTGTATGTATTACAGTATCATTATTTGTTAGAAATCCTTCAACCAGTCTCTACTGTATCTACCCTAGTTGTGTAACACAAAACCAGAGACTCTGTTATAGAGTATCAGAACTGTTTGATCCTTAGAAATTTGGTAGAAATTCCCATCTGTAGTTATATAGTAAAATTTTCTGTCATCCATAGACAGTAGTTGTTTAGGTTTCCTAGCTCTAATGGGTTAATTGCCTTAGTCTGTATTTTACTAAGAAATTATCCCTTCCAATGTGGTGTTCATGTTTATGTACACAGAGGTCTTCAAAATAGCTTCTTAAGATCTAAAAATATGCATATTTTCTTCTATATCAATGGTTATTTGTCCTTCTTGCTTATTTCTTATTTTATACATTTGTGCTTTAGTAATATGTTTTTAAAAAATAAGCAAGTTAGGCATTGATATATATTTAATAATATTTTTCAAACACCAAGATTTTAATTTACTTATGAAGTCTATTCTTTTTCTATTTTCTGTCACTTTAGTTTTCTCTTTTATTATTTTCTTTTTTGCACTTTCTTCTTGCTTACTTTGTTGTTCCTTTTCTAGCTTTTTCGGCTGGGAGCTTAATTCATTTATATGCATTTCCATTATATTTTTTACTTACAAAAATGTATAGTCATATCAAATTTCCTCTGATCAATGCTTTTAATATATTCTATAGACTCTGATGTATTGATTTTCCATTATCATTTTTGTTAGAAATTTAATCATNGACCTGAGCCGAAGTCAGACGCTTAACCGACTGAGCCACCCAGGCACCCCTGTATATCTCCTTTAATACAAACATCGTTTTACAGAGAGTGACAAATGATGTTTTTTAAACAAAATTATAAACATGTGTTATGGAGTTTATAAAGTACTTGGAAGTAAACTAAATAAGACTGCAGCACAAATAATGGGAGAAAATATAAGTGGAATTATAGTATTTTAAGATTTATTCATTATACAAAAAGTGATATCATATTAACTCAAGGCATATTGGGAGAATTTAAAAGTGGTATTGCATTTTCTACAGGATTTACTTAAAAACAAGCAAACAAACCCCCAGGGATACAACTAAAAAGTAATAGAGTACATGAAAAGAATACTGAAAATTAGAATTTGATGAATCAAAACAAGATTGTGAAGGAGAAAGTAAATAAAACAAATGGTAAACAAACTGAAAGATGGTAAAATTAAATTCAACCACACACATAATTGCGTTAAATATGGTTGGACTAAACAATTAAAAAACAATTGAAAGCCTAATTAAAAAAAGAGATTGTGAGGGAGCCTGGGTTGCTCAGTACCCTTTCCCCTCTGGAGCTGCACCCCTCTCTCTCTCTCTTAAAATGAATAAATAAATAATAAAGTCAATGTAATTGTATAACACAGTAATTAGACAGTGAGCATCTCAGGAGGTAAGTGAACTCTCTCTGCCCCTCCCTTGCTCATGCTCTGTGCGCATCTGTCTCTGTCTCAAAATAAATAAATACTAAAAAAAGAAAAGAAATTGGAACTACTAAATACAATTGATAGAGCAAGTGGCAGTTTATATTATGTGAAAAGGAAAACTGTGATTTCACATTTACCTCCCTTGATGAAAGCCTGAAACAAGAAAGTCATCTTATCAAATACCTATCCATTTTTCTTGTGCTCTAGTTTCTTCATTATATGTGACTATAATGGTAGATTTAAAAATCTTGTCTAAAAAAGGCTTTTTACGCCTCTGTCAACTTTCTATGACTCATGACATTATGAAAAATTTAAAATACGTAGGAATTACCTGAGGATCTTGTTACAAGGGGGATTTCTGGTTCTACTCACAGAGATTCTGATTCAGTGGATCACCTATGGCTGATGTTGCTGCTGTATGGACCACACCCTGAGGAGTATGGGTCCAATTCACAGACTACACTTTATTCCTAATTGGTTCTATGTAACTCTGATGCAGCGTGCACTTGGATTCCACTTTTGCTCATGGTTTCTGTAACCTCTAAGAATTCACATCATAAATTATTTCTCTCTTTAAAAAGCTCTCTTTTTTAGCTCTTCCCTCTAAGACTGGAACCATCTTGTTAAGCAACAGCAATAACACTATCCGCATTCTCACCTTCCTTTCTCGCTACTGTTTCTCTCTGCCTGCCCATCCTTACCTTTCTCAACCAAGCTTCTTACAGGCATGGTCTGCTCTTTGACCTCCCCTTATCTTTGTCTGATAACTCAAGGCTTTTAATCTGCCATAATTCACGATGTAGTGCAGTAATTGACAAAATCATCTGATGCTCAACGTCCTGCCAGAGACGATGGGCTCATGCAGTTCTTATTTCACTAAACCTTAGCTTGATTACGTTATTATTTATACTGTGGGCCACACACTCATTAAAACTCTGTTCTCTTGGCCCTCGCTACCAATGTCTCTTATCTTCTTACCCTTTAAGTTCTCACTTTTCTGCCTTTCCCACAAAATCCTCCACCTCTTCCTTTGCTGATAACACATCAAATTCTCCTACATCCTGTCTTTAGCCCCTGCTTTTCTTCGTTTTGTTCTGTCTGACTTCCCACTTTTGGTCTGACATCCTTCCTGAGTTTTGGACTCCGGTGCAGAAGCATTACTCTGGATTTCCATAATCAAGCTTAGCATAATTAATCATTTCCTTCCCAAGCCTACTCTTCCTATCTTACCATGTAGAACCATTCCATTGTAACTTTAATTATGAAAACCAGATATATGGCATTCATTCTAGCTTCCCACCATTCTGAGCATTCTTACCTCCTCAGTGCTTCTCTCCTAAGTCCTGTTCTCACCAGCTTTATATTTACTAGTGAGTGAGCGTCATTTCTCATTTGGACAATTACTGTGTCCTTCTAATTGTTTTCTTTCCCTCTTCTTATGTTTGGCTTCTCAATTCTACCTTACACATTATAGACAGATGAAATACTTATAATAGGAATTATAATCACTTACTAACATTCATCCAAGGTCCATCTACTTTATATTCATTAGCTTGGCACATGTTGAAAGTCCCTATTTCTCCAGATACATTTGTGAATACATCTTATTTTGCACTCTGCCTGTGAGAGTGAAGAAACACTTCTGCATTTTGCCACTAAACCTCTGCCTACTTAGAATATACTTTGCTTCATTTCTTCTTGTTAAAAATTTTAATATAGAAAAATTTACAGTTGTATAACAGAAATATCTGTCAAGAATTAAGCAATGTTGCCATTGTCTCATACTTGCAATATATATTATAAACTCTAGGCTCGTATATATGAAATACTTGTTCAGAGCCTAAAGTTGATAATTGGATTATCCTGTGTCACCTTTTTGCTACCAACTAGCTGTGTGGCCATAGTCTTTTGACTTAAACTTGCAGTGTCTAAATTTCCTCATCCATAAAGTAAGGATAATAGGAATTAAACGTTAAATTTCTCTGGATATTCAGAAAATAAGACTTCTATAAAAATTTTAGAAATACTTTGTCCTTGGGCCACCTGGGTGGCTCTGTCAGTTAAGCATCTGACTTCAGCTTAGGTCATGATCTCGCAGTTCATGAGTTCAAGCCCCGCATCGGGCTCTGTGCTGACAGCTCAGAGCCTGGAGCCTGCTTCGCATTCTGTGTCTCCCTCTCTCTCTCTGCTCCTCCCTGGCTCACACTCTGTCTCTTTTTCTCTCAAAAATAAATAGACATTAAAAAAAAAGAAATACTTAGCCATTAGGTTTTTTTTAAATTGGGTTTATGTTAAATTTTTAGATTAGAACTTAAAAATGCTCATTCCATTTCTGCTTTTTACTTTCATTGTGATAGAATTGTTACTCTTTACCTGTCTGGTTTCTACACCTTCAAAATGAACTTAATCATTGTGCAATCTTCAGAATGATGTAAGAATTAAATAAAGTACATTTTGTAAAGTATTTGGAAAAGGTGCTTGACACGTTGAGGACACTCAGTAAATGTTGGCTTTGATGATGATGATGATGATGATGAATTTTATCAGCATTGCATTTCCTTATTAATTAAATGAGCTATCTCATTTTTTGCTTCATCTTTTATGTACTTTAGTAATGTCTTTTTTATAATTTTTTTCCCAAAATTATTTTTCTAAGTAGACATTATTGATGGGAAAAAGCTTACTCGCACTTTTATTTTTCTATAAAGCTACTGCTTTTGCAGTGCTGTTGGTATTCCCATTTTAAAATGTATCCAGCAAATCAGCATGCTCTACGATTTGTCTGTAGAGCCCTTTGAATTGGAAAAATTAACTTTTTCTTTTCAAATCTTTTACTACTTCTTTTTTTGCTTGTTTTATTGTCTTGTATTCCTAATGAAAAATGGTGACAAGATGCTGTCCTTGGCCAACGTTCAGTCTGGTTGTTTGCAAGAAGGCCTTGACCTTGGCCCCAATCCATGCATAGCCTAGTTTTAACAAGAACCCTTCTGTTTAGAGAGAATCTTACCCTCACCTGTTATGTGATTAGTCTCAGTATCTAGTCAAATACATCATCCTCTCCTCCTCATATCTGGTCATCCATCCTGAGCAGCCTCAGCAAGAATTCCCTCTTAACATTTGTTGTCTCTTCTTAGTAAATTTTCATCCTCTGAACCACATCCCCACTCCTCACCTTTTTCCTCGGTACAAATCCTTAGCTGTTGTATTGTATTCCGAATTGAGCCCAGTTCTATACAGAGGTCTGTTTTCCCATATTGCAAGTTTCTGAACAAAATCAGTCTCTATCCCTTTAGGGAGGGTCTGGGGCTGGTTCTGTTTGATAATAAACCCCTAACTGTTACAATGCTTATAACTGGCTTCCACCTGGATTTAATTGGGACACTTCTAAAATGGAATATGATCTGTGAGCTTTACTGTAGGTTTTGTAAAAACTGTTTTTCATTTCAAGATTTTTTTCTCCTCTGCTCAGAACTTTTATCATTGATATATATTAAATGTCTCAAAATATTTTATCATTAATGTTTATTAATTTTTCTGTATATTTTCTTGGATTCCCTGATCATGGTCTTTTCTAGGTAAATCTGTTAATGGGATGATGTACATGAATGGATTTATAATTTTAAAATATTGTCTGCACACCTGGGGCCAAAGTTGCCATGTAATGTTTTTTTGGTAGTTTTAAGTTGCTATCCTCTATTTAGGATTTTTGCATCTACGCTTATATTATATTGGGTCATAATATTTTCTCTTAGAATATTCTATTATGAATATTATGAATATGAATATTTTATTCCTAAAAATTCTATTTTTTCCTCTACTTGTCTTATTTTGATATCAATGTTACAGTACACTCATGTAATGAAATAGACAGCCTCATTCCTTTTCACAGTCTCTGAATCATTTTGCAATTATTTTTCTCATCTTTTTTTAAAAATTATTTTAATTTTTTAAAAAAATTTAATGCTTATTTATTTTTGAGAGAGAGAGACAGTACAAGCGGCGGAGGGTTAGAAACAGAGGGAGACACAGAATCCAAAGCAGGTTCCAAGCTCTGAGCTGTCAGCACAGACATCGGACACAGGGCCTGAACCCATGAACCATGAGATGATTACCTGAGCCAAAGATGGACATCCAACCGACTGAGCCACCTAGGTGCCCCTTTTTCTCATCTTTCTTGTAGTTGGCAAACTTGTTTATAAAACTGTCTGAAACTAGCTCTTTTGGTTAAAAAGTAGAGGTGACAACAATATCATTTCTTTTTTGTTGCTGTTGTTTACTTACACTTTCTGCTCCTTTAAAAATACTTTTAATTTGTAAATTTCTAAACATCTTTTCATAACAAAATAAATAAGTTCAAAATGAGCTATTGGCATAATTCATTCAAAGTATTCTATAATAATTAGAAATATTCTAGCTATGGTCATGCCCCAGTTGTACTTCTCATAGTATTTATTTAGACGTTTCTATTCTTATTTAATTAATTCTGTCTGCAGTTTATCCTTTTGATGAGTTTTGGTATGGCTGCTTCTGCTGTGGTTTTTATATGGTTGCCTTTAGAACAAGTTTTGCTTGTAGAGGATGAAGGACATTGCAAATTGCTAAGTTGTATCCATTCCACATCACCATTTCTAAGAGAGCTCCAGTTTGTTTAGTCGTCTATTCTTTTTCATACCATGAGAAGCTAACCTTAACCTCACCTACAACGATGGACCTTGTCAGAACAGGGACAGTCTATCTTCCCAGAGAGAGACACAATCTCAAATTTGGTCCACTGCTATGCCAGCTGACATTTGAAAGGGGGTTGAGCACAATTGTTGGTTGCTTCGTAGGTTTTGTGTGTGATCTAGTGAAAGCTATATTTTTTTCAGGGATTTGTCCTGCATAAATGAATGAGAGGTCTGGGGATAATGTGGTATCTAACTATCTGTGAAGATAAAGCCAACACGTGGCTGGGAAGAATCAGGGGAACTGGAGATACGGACCTGAACTCACTGGAGGAAACAGCCTTGAAACCCATTTTAACTCTTCTTTCACACATGAAGGAAGGTTAATAATTATTGTTATGTTTTTATGTGGCCAGACTATGATGACTAGTTGTTTGGTCAAACACTAGTCTAGATGCTTCTATGAAGTGTGATTTAGATGTCATCAGTTAAAATAATTTGACTTTAGTTGAAGGAGATTATTCTCCATAATGTGGGTGGGCTTTGTCTAAATAGTTAAAGGCATTAAGTGCAAAGATAGAGGTTTCTCAGAAAAGAAAGAATTCTACTTTCATTTTTTAAAAAATGTTTTATTTATTTCTGAGAGAGAGAGAGAGAGACAGCGTGAGCAAGGGAGGTCAGAGAGAGAGGGAGACACAGAATCTGAAACAGGCTCCAGGCTCTGAGCTGGCTGTCAGCACAAAGCCCAATGCGGGGCTCGAACCCACGAACTGTGAGATCGTGACCTGAGCTGAAGTTGGATGGTTAACCAACTGAGCCACCCAGGCGCCCCAAAAGAATTCTACTTTCAGAATGCAACAAAGAAACTCTGCATGAGTTTCCATTCTTTGGATGTAAGATGGGAACATCAACTTCTACCTGTATCTCCAGGCTGCCACTTTGCCCCAAATTTCATACTTGCCACCAACCCCTACAATTGTGAATCAGTTCCTTAAATTTCTTTCTATCTCTCTATTTCTCTCTCTCTTTTTATCTCTATCTCTAATATACATCTAATCTATACCTATATCTGTATTATAGAAAGAGAGGTAAATAAACTTTAGCATTAACATTGGATTTAAAGGATATTTTTATGCTAAGGTTATTATTTAGAGCCTTAGGTCTTTTATTAGCCACTGCTGAAATTTAAAACAATATATAGAAAAGCAATTCCAGAATAACAGGGTTAGCAACCTCCAAAAATTTACTTCACTATAAAAGCATGAGAATACTGGTAAAAATTATTAAAATCAACCTTTACAGAATTCTGGAAATTAACCAAAGACTGGCAATAGTCCAAGGGATATTAATTCAAGAAAAATAGCTGATTCTCAGTAAGATCGAGTTTTAAGGAATGTTAAATTGCCCATTTCCCCTTCTGCTGTGCCCAGCTCCAAGGGAAACTTCCAAAACCAACAGTCTTATAATAATGGTAGCCATGAAAAACAGCAGCCAAATACTTAATGGAGAGAAAACAGTTTTGGAGCTTTCCCAACCACCCAAATAATTGTTATTATTTCACATATCTGGCAGCTCCTTGAAAATACCGCATACCAGGCTTATTTGTATTAGAAGTGATTTAGAGTTTGCTCAATTTCTTTTCCGTGGCATGTTTGGGAAAAATCAGTGTCAATTGGTTTAACGTTGCAACTGCCTCAGGTGGTAATGTAGCTTGGGCTAACAAGAAACTAACTAAGAAACTTAAAAGGAAAAGCTGTGGCATGAGATAAGCATAAAGAGCTTTAAAAAGTTTTGACATATTCTTGGGAATCTAGAAAACCACATTCAGGCACAGAGCTGTGCACATGCTGAAGACAGATCTGAGATTGTCCTAATCTCTTTCCTCTGGCTGACCTTGAAGCTCTGTGGAAGTAGGAGTTGAAGAATAGGATAATGTTATAAACTGTTTGCCAGAGCATTGAATGCACACATATCCTCAGCAAAGATTGGGTCTTTTTTCAAGAAAATTAATATTGATACTGTTAGTTGGCCACTGACCTAATGAAGACTCTTCAGTGGTCACATATGATGAAGAATATAGACTTTGCAGAATTAATATAAGCAAGTCACTGAACAGGGGCGCCTGGGTGGGTCAGTCAGTTAAGCATCCCACTTTGGTTCAGATCATGATCTCTCCGTTCATGGGTTCCACCCCATGTAGGGCTCTGTGCTGATAGTTCAGAGCCTGGAGCCTGCTTCAGATTCTGTCTCCCTCTCTATCTGACCCTCCCCTGCTCATGCTGTCTTTCTCTCTCAGAAATAAATAAAACATTTTTAAAAAATTTTTAAAAGAAGAAAAGAAAGTCACTGAACAAACAGTAACAACTACATGAAAAAAATATGACAACAACAATAAACTCTGGAAGAGAGGGATCTGATTTCCAGAGTTGTCACATTATGTCACAGTAAGAAACTAAAAATACCTGGAAATTAAAGAATACATCTAATGGGTCAAAGAATAAATTGCATAGGGAATTAGAAAAATATTTTGAGGTAATTTGAAATGAAAACAGAACATTGCAAAAGTTATGTGATGTAGCTACTGCAGTGTGAAGAGAGAAATGTGTAGCAGTAACTTTTATATTTTAAAAACTCTAAAATCCAATAATCTAACATTCTACTTTTAGAAACCAGAAGGAAAAGAACTAACAAAAAATCAAGCAAGCAGAAGGAAGGTAGAAATAAAGATTAGGATGAAAATAAAGAAAATAAAATAAATGAAAAAATACTGTATCAAAAAATCCAAAAATTGGTTCTTGAAAAGACCAACAAAATTGACAGACCTTTATTTGACTGACCAAGATAATCATAAGAAGACTGAAATCATTAAAATCAGGAATGAAATATAATAATATAGAACATTATTATTGACCTTAAAGGAAAATAAAAACAGAGTAAAATGAAACGCTATGACTAATTGCCTATGAATAAATTATATAGCCTAGATAAAAAGGAAAAATTACTATAAATGCATAAACAACCATTACTGAATCAAAAAGGATTAGAAATATGAAAAGAGTGATAAGTAAAGATATTTAATTAATAATTAATTTTTAAAAATGCCAAAAGAAATTTCCATGCCTAGATGGCTTTATTGATTAATTCTACTAAATGTTTAAAGAAAAGTTAATACCATTCCTTTACAAAATTGCCCCAAAGGTAGAATGATAGAAGCACTGGTGAAACAGTTCTTGTCCCGTAAATTCAGGATCAAGACAAGAATATCTGATCTTTCTATGTACACTCAACATTATACCAAAGATTTTTACCTAGGGCAAAAAGACAAAAAAGAGATAAAAGACATTGAGATTGGAAGAGGAGTAAAACTATTTGTAGATGAGTTAACCAGGTATATATAATATCCTAAGGACACCATTAACACTATTAGAACTCATACATTCAATCAAGGTTGAAAAATACATTATCAATTTACAAAATATTATAATTACATTTTTATACCTTAACAATAAACAATCCAAAAATGAAATTAAACAATTTTATTTATAGTAGCATTCAAATGAATATAATACTTCCAAATAAATCTAAGTCTTATGCACTGAAAACTCAAAACATTGTTTAAAAAATTAAAGTAAGTCTGAATAAAGGAAAAGATAGCCCATATTTATTGATCAAAAAACTTAAAATTGTTAAAGATGAATATACTTCCCAAATTGGTCAAAAGATTCGATCTACCTCTATCAAAATTTAGCTGTCACTTTTACAAAAAATGATAAGCTGAACTGAAAATTCATAGAGAGATGCAAGAGGTGAAGAATAGTAAAAATAATAGTGAAAAATAAGAATGAAGGTGGGTGGTTAATATTTATGACTTACAAATTTACTACAAAGCTAGGTAATCAAAATAGTACTACTATAAGAATAGACATACATAGATCAGTAAAATAAAATTGAGATTTCAGAAACAAATGCTTACCCTTATAATCACTTAATTATTGAAAAGTGTTTCTAGACAATTAAAATGAGGAAAGAAAAATATTTTCCAAAAACTTGTGTTGGAACAATTATATATCTATAAGAAAGAATGAAGATTGATCCCTACTTGAGATGGATTCAAAATGGATCATTGAATTAAATGTAAGAGCTAAAATAAAATATTTAGAAGAAAATATAAAAATAAATCTTTTATCCTAAGATGAGACAATTTTGTCTTAGATATGACACCAAAGTCACAACTGACAAAAAATGAATGTGAATATGAGTTTGATAACTGAATCTTATCAAAATTAACAGTTTGGTGCTTCAAAAGACACCCTCAATGAAGTGCACAGACAACCCACAGAAAGGGGGAAATTATTTGCTAGTGATATATATCAGATAAGAGACATTTATCCAGAATATAGAAATAACTTATCCACACAGCAATTAAAAGATCAACAATCCACTTAAAATAAATGGGCCAAATATCTGAATAGACATTTATCCCCCCCAACCAAAAAAAATCAGAAAATCCAATGGTAAATGTGTACATTGATGAACTCTTTTGTATGTCTAAAACTACCTTAATATTTTTTTCATTCGTCAATACTTATTTTATTGAGTGTCGATCTCTGAATTGATTGTTATTTTACCCTATTATTTAAAAAAACATTCCAATAACTTCCAGCATCTACATATCCTGATTGGATGAGATACTCTTATTGTGAAGTTTGTTCCCATTTAAATGACCTACATATTTCTCCAGTACTTTAATTTAATTTAATTTAATTAATTTAAAAAATGTTAATGTTTATTTTTGGAAAGAAAGACAAGTTGTGAGTGGGGAAGGGGTAGAGAGAGAGAGAGAGAGAGAGAGAGAGAGGGAGACACAGAATCTGAAGCAGGCTCCAGGCTCTGAGCTGTCAGCACAGAGCCTGATGTGGGGCTCAAACTCGAGAACAGTGAGATCGTGACCTAGGCTGAAGTCGGATGCTTAACCGACTGAGCCACCCAGGCGTCCCTCCACAAGTTTTAATGAATTTCATTTTGCTTGTTTTGTTCATTGTCACTAGGTATGTCCAGGTATGAATTTGGTTTATTTATCTTTTTCAGGACACAGTGTGCTTTATTCTGTCTTAGCATATATGTTTTTCCTCAATTCCAAAAAGTTCCCAGTGTTTATTTTTAATGTTGTCTCTTCAGATGCCTTAGTTTTGTGAAAGAAAAGTGTTAGGGAGTCCTGGCTCCCTCACATTCATGGATGGTTTGAGTGACTAATTCCCCATGTGGTTGTGAAAACTCCAACCATTGAGCTATTTCTGTTTTCCATGTACTTCTGAGAGTTTGGCTCCAATTACTACTTCTGTCTTCTCAATTGATGATATATTTTTGTTTTTATCTGACACCTGGAAATTTGCTTCATTTCTTTGATATTCACATATTTGTATTAGTGTGTGTATATAAATTATTGTATTCTATACTACATATCTATGCCATTGGTGTGTAAATAATGTGGACAGTAGAGTGATTTCCACTCTATCCACCACATTGATTTTTTATTGTTTTTCTCCCTGAGTACTCTACCCACCTTTTAAGACTCAGTCATCCTTTGATTTCATCACAATAGTCATCTCTTGGGAAGCAGGCCATTTCTGAACTTCTCCTCTGTGTTCCCTTGGGTCATTACGCGTACTTCTAATAGTATATTATATCTACACAACAATCTATTACTTCAGCGTGTCTGCACTGCAAAATTACGTTTTGCCAGGCATTAAAAATAAATTTTCAGTATCCTTACAAAAATTAAATGTTCTTTTTACTAAACACAAAGAACTCCATCTGATCTATATATTTTTAAGCTTCTAAAATCACTAATACTAAGTAAATAGTTAATATTATAGAGATTCTATTGTAGAAAAAGTTAATATGTTAGAATTATAATGTCATATCTCTACAATAATCTTTGTTTTCCTGTAGGCAATCAATCTCTCAGGAGTGTAGGTAAAAGATCGTTCATGAGGGATGGCCTCAACTTCCAGACCAATTTAACTTCAAAGCTTCTGATATTGGTTATTTCTCAGGGGTTGTGATTTTTTTCCTCTATCACAACCACAGTGGGTCTAAAGGTAATAATTTCCTGGGCAGGAATCCAATTTTGTAACTATCTCTGTCAGCATGCCGATTTTGTATTGTGCCTTATAAGACTCAGTAGGATCCATCAACATCAGCTCAGATAGTTCTACCCCAATACTTAAATGTGTTCTTAAACTAAGGCATTAGAGACAAAGTTAACAACTGGAAATACTACAATAAATTTCTGAGATAAGCATTTTGAAATTTACTGACAAATATAATTATTTGTATATATCATGCAGGTTTGCTTTTTACTTTACTTGCCAATGTCTTTGTGAAGGATCATAACTCTTTCTACTCTACTGATATTCTTATTAATTTCATTTCATTCTCTAGGTAGACTACTTTCCTTGGTTTCATGGTCCATAATAAGGTTGAATAAAGCATGGTAGGTAGACTTGAAAGGTATTTCTATATTTAAGGAGGCAGTATGTTTAAGGAGGCAGTAAAAAAAGATAAAGTGGTAGGAAAGACTAAAGTGAAAGACATCAATAAGATATTATTACTGAAGAAATATGGCTTGGGGCTCACAAAGACCACCGATGATGAAAGCTCATGTAATCACACATACTTACAGGACACACAAAATGTGAACTCAATAATAGTAGAAGTAATTATTAGAGATATTTATTTCCAAGGCTGAACATGTTTTAGCTTTTGTTGAGCACATCGCTACCTTTCTATAGCAGAAGGTTTTATGCTATACCTAAGCAGAGACACGTGGGAAATCTTAAAGAAGCATTTCTTGGATAAGATGAAATGAGATTCTATTTTCTTACACCCTAAAGGTGGATCTATACCTCTTATTTTTATCCTTTTCCTATTTCTAGAAATAATATTAACACAAAACACTGCACATTAATAAGGTTAAACTGAGTACCATTTATCCACAATTAAGAAAAATCAAATGGTGAGGAAACTAAATGTTATATTAGAGATTTACAAGCAAGAGTTTGACTTAAGCTTCATATAAATTTGATATAAATTTGACATATTAATTTGATTTTTCTCATCCATCCCTCTCTTTTTCTTGCAAAAGGAGTATAGATGATATACATTGTGGGTGTTTGTGCATATTTGCCAGATGCAACAATTCAACATTTTACTTTATAGTGAGGCAAAAGAAAAATAGACCCCCTTTGACTGAAGTGAATGGCATACACACCAAATCTTTAGTCTTGGACTTCCTTTTTTAATAATTTCATAAGCTTTGTTTGAATGTTGCAACCAATCATGTAACAAAATTTAAAAAAATGATTTTTTAATGAAGTCAGTTCCATGTAGTGACCATTAACAATTTATTAAATCTGAATTGTAGAATAAGCAATTACAATTTTATTTCCAACTGCAAGTATTAATTTGAACATCAAACATATTTGACGGGTACCTGGGTGGCTCAGTCAGTTGAGCATCTGAGTCAATTTCATCTCAGGTCATGATCCCAGGGTCATAGAATTAAGCCCTTCCTTGGTCTCCATGCAAAGCATGGAGTCTGCTTAAGCTTCTCCCTTTGTCTCCCTCTGCTCCTCTCTCTCTCTCTCTCAGACAAATACAAAACAAAACAAAAACACTAAAAAAGCATTTGAGCCATATTGTAAGGGAAACATTGAAAAGAAGCAAATTGACAATTCAGATTTCATGGGGTGCCTGTGTGGCTCAGTTGGTTAAACGTCTGACTTTGGCTCATGTCATGATCTCATGGTTCATGGGTTTGAGCCCCACCTTGGGCCTCTGTGCTGACAGCTTGGAGCCTGGATCCTGCTTTAGATTCTCTCTCTCTGCCCCTTCCCCACTTGCTCTCTCTCTCTCTTTCTCAAAAATAAATAAATATTAAATAATTAAAAAAAGAAAACTTTATTTAAAAAAGAAAAGAAGAAAACTGACAATTCAGACTTCATGATCAAGATGATCTAATGTGTAGTTGATATGATTCAGGAGTTCTTCTCAAGTGAGAAAGATATCAAGCCTATAGACTTTTTCTTATCAATCTAGAAGTATAAGTTATTAATATAGGAAATTCCCTTTGGCTATATCAGCATCTATTTATAAATGAAACCTATATCTCTTATATTTTCACATATCTTAAACTTGAATCAGGTAACTTGACTAAATGGAAGTACACTAAGACTGAATAAGAACATATATGCAACTTTCTTTTCATTTCAAGTCTCCTTGAATGGAAGCCTGGAGGCCCTTGAAACACTTCCTCAGCAGCAAATACGGCTCTCTGAGTCTAGGAAGACTCAGTTGCTTGAGTTCATGAAGCAAAGTACTAGAGATAAGAGGGCTGCTTGGAAGGTTCTCTGGAGATATGTGGAGGGTCCCTTTTGGCTATTATTAAGCTAAGCATTGATTAATGTGTGAGGAAACCACATCCAAGACTGGGGAGAGGCCAACTGAAGAAAACTGAAAAACTGGTAAGACTGTCTGAAGTCCACACAGGGCCCAAAATAGTGTAAGCATCACTGGCAAAAAAAACCAAACCAAACCAAACCAAACAAAACAAAAAAAAAACACAAAAAACAACTTTATATAAGTAGTGGAACACACTCTAGAGCCATTAATACTTATCAGTTATGAGCGTTGACAGATATTCAAGAATCACACCTGTTTGATAAGAACAAGAGGTATGAAAACTAGGAAAAAGATTAAATACCTAGAATGGGCTAAATGATGAAACAGAGAAAGAAATTAAAATCAATAGAATTTATATCTAGAAAGACAGAACAAAAAAATAAAGAAGTTATTACACCTATAAAACAAGAGCAGGTGTTATACACAAGAAACAATCATCAATCTTGCAAAAAGTATATGTAATTGCAGAAAAAAATATCACTGAAATAGTTGGGTAATGTAGGATGCATGCTTGAAGACTGGTAGCACAGAAGTAGTATAATTTAAGGAGAGAGTTTAAAGAATAATTGAAAAGAGTTTTATTGACTTATGTGAATCAAATTCCCCTGTTAAAAAATAGAAAATTTTAGGGGCGCCTGGGTGGCTTAGTCGGTTAAACGTCCGACTTTCGCTTAGGTCATGATCTCACGGTCCGTGGGTTCGAGCCCCACGTCGGGCTCTGTGCTGACTGCCAGCTCAGAGCCTGGAGCCTGTTTCAGTCTGTGACTCCCTCTCTCTCTGACCCTCCCCTGCTCACGCTGTCTCTCTCTCTCTCCTAGAAATAAAATAAAACATAAAAAAAATTTAAAAAAAATAGAAAATTTTGGTATAATTACAAAGGCGTAAAACTGTTACTCTCTCACGCCCCCACCCCTGGCCAACCCTGGGAAGTATTTAAAAGCAACAAAGTTAATGTGAGACAAAATGCAATTACTATTGACACTAGAAAACATTTAAAATGGCAACCGCAAATGTGCAAAACTGCCAAAAGCAGTGGATATTGAAGAGGAAGACCTATAAAAGTAAACAGGAGAAGACACTGCTTGCTCTTTTCAGAATCAGCCATTAAAGAATGCTTCTTGGAGGCAAGATCCACAGGGATACATCATCTAAATTACTTGTTTATAATGAGAGTGGGGTCCAAGAGCTGGCAGTAGAAGTTCCCCTAAACCCAGTTTGGTTCCAAAAAGCATAGGAAGTAGAGATAAATAACTCACAGCCAACCCTTATTTCCAAAAGCCTATCCATAGCTGTGGCTAAGTGGAAATATTGAGGTTTCACACTGTAAACCTCTGCAGTTGCTTTTCTCCACTAAATAGATCTGAATATATTCCTCTACTGACTGACTATTTTGCACCAACTAGAGTGGGCCATGTGAAACTTTAACTTATATTTTGCTAACAAGAACTCTTAGAATGCAGCCTTCCCAGCATGGCCACTTCCTCCTTACTAATATCAAAAGCAATCCAGTGTCCCTCTGAGCCCTTGGATTTTTAAGGTGTGAGGTTCACACAAGCCACTATGTTTGCCTTCTACTCCTCCTCAAGTTGCATAGGATAGGACACAGTAATCCCTTAGATTAGTCTCCATAAAGCCCCTCTCCTTGATTTGAGATACTGAGGAATATCCTCATTACTTACAAATTGGGAGGGAGCAGGGGGTATGGGATTTGAAGCTTACCAAAAGATCACTGCAGAAAAACCTCCCTTATAGTATTCTCCTTTTATCTCCATTCCTTTTACAGCCTAAATTTGGGGAGGGACTTATGAGTTACAAGGAATATAATGGGTTCTTTTTTATCTACTTTCAGCAATCTGAAAGGTGGTCTGTCTCAGAACTCACTTTGGTGTGTTATATCTATTGTATATGGGTGTCTCTAAAAAATAAATTTAATAATAAGACTTTTGTGAAATAGTCCATAGACAATATGAAGGACCAGCAGAGAAGAGGAGGCATTAGGCTACATAAACATGAGAGAGAGACCACTCACTATAAATCACCTATGCTGAGTAAGGATGTACTACTGGACTGAGTACATCAAAACACCGTAGGACATTAAGAGAACAGAGAATTCTCGGTGGTAACTAAGATATGGTGGGCAGTGTAATTGCCTCCCAGACATCCTACAATAACATCTGAGTAGCAGAACTGTGAGTTAGATGGATAGACCCCATCACTCCGTCTCTAGCCCTCTTTTTCTATCTGCACATCACAGTAATTGATGTAGGGCTGAGTGCCCCACCTACTTGTAGTCAACCATCAGCAAGAAGTCTGGACATCTTGACTGTTTCAAGGTTGACATATACCTTTGGTCTGGAGTAGAGCTAGGGGCTCCTGTGCAGGTGCTGAGCATATGACCCTAGGAACTGTTACCATTCATCTGGCAGCCACGTGAGGGCCTTAATCAAAATAAAACTGTTAATTTAGAAGACAAAGCAGAAAGACATAAAGGAGGTAGTTCTTCAGTGATGTCACTGACCTGATGTATCAAATCCAATCTGACTGGAGTTACAGGAGTCAGAATTTATTTCATTTAGCTTTACATTAGTTTTCTGTGACTTAAAATCAAAAGACCAGTTTCCTTGGTGCTATAGCCAGCCTGGAGGTTGGTGATTTCTGAGTCCAGTGGCAGTAGAAATACTAAAAGATGAGCTAAAATGATGACTCAGTCACTGATATTGGCATCTATGAGGGTGAAGTGACTAAATCACTATCCACTACTGTCTTCATGCTGGAAGTAAATGAAGAAAGGAAATCATTGATATACCAATGGCTACATAATTCATACCTTAGAACCTTTAGAACTAAGGTGATGAGCAGCTGGAGAGAGAGGGGAAAAGAAAACATGATTTTTGAAAAATAGTGACTATGGTCCTTGGTTTGAGATTCCAAATTGAGGAAATTGAACACTAGAGATTTTATTTCACTTTCTCGAGGTTATATACTAGAAAAGCAGATCAAGGATTCAAATTAATGTCTACCAAACCCAAAAGATAACACTTTACCTTCTGAATAATTAGTTTCCTAAAACCAGGAAGAGTCAAGCATTCATGGGCATATTTCGGGGCTGCATGGAGCGGATTTTCTCATCATTTACTGATTCTTTTCCAACTGAGAGAATCTATGTTTCTATTTTAGTCTCTAACATGTATCTGGCAGTTTCCATAGACAGTTTTGACACTGTTCTCTGAAATAGCTTGTTGTCATATAACTTACTGATTGCTGTCATCGTTTTCTTTACTGGAATACAAGGAAGAAGTCAGAGATAGGATGGTGTGGTTGCTAAGGTAGATTGGTCAGTTTGGAGTGCACTGGTTCCTTGCTGTCATTGACTCATAAATTGTTCTCGTGGGTTTTGTTGTTGTTGTTATTGTTCTTTCTTTTCCTTTGCCTTTTCTTGGAAACTCTACACCTTCCTCTATGCATCTGCTATTAACACCAGATGTTGTCGAATCCGATTTTCTTATTTGGTATTTGAGTTTTTTTGTTTATTAGAACAACTGCCAACACTGCAAAATTCAGTGTAATCTTTCACATCTGAATTGCCCATATGCAATTTGGACAGCATGTGGATTATGCTTAGTGTAACTGTGACATGAATTCAGTTCCTTTGAAGTTAATTGTCAGCTCTTACAGCTATAGTGACTGCAGAATAGTCAGCAAAATGCTGCAATCACCATCATTAAGAAATTTTGAATGGCTGCCTTTAGATGCAGCATAAAGCTTATTGATGTGGGGGAAAAGAAGATCATTTCAGAATACTGAACACTTATCATGATACTATTGCCAAGTTCCTAATTATATCTTAAGGCATGGCTTTGTGAAAGAAACTGCATAGAACCGAATCAAATTCTGTTGGTAACAGGAATTGGCAGCAGCGTTAAAGCTAACGTGCACACACCATCCATTGTTGTTACTAATAATGTAATAAACTTGATTATTAAGTAACTCATAGACAGATGACTAAACAGAGAGGAGAGAAATTTTGACTTCCAATAACCAAGCGGGGAGGAAACTGTCAGTATCAAGATAAGAGCTCTGTCTGTTGCATAATGACAACACTGTCTACAGTTATACCAGTGAGTAGATAGAGGCTGAGCTGAAGGCAAGGTTCTTGTCAGATCTATAGCACCGGCTCAGAAAACACAGCAGTAATTGTGAGGCCAAGTACAAGCAAAAGAACTAGATGACAACACTACAAGCTTTACAAATAAAAACACTGTCTTATAAAAAATTCAAGTCATAGAGAGCAAATTGTACACTCTTAACTTCTAAATGCCATCTCTCTAAGAAATTGTTTGCACGCTTGTAGTCAAATATATGATGGACTTGTGCCTTGTGGTTTGGGCTGTTTTCTGACACTTTTCTAAAAGTAATAATCTAAACTCGCTGGTTGATATTTGCCCACGATTTCCATCTCATCTAGATGTGTACTTTTCAATCTCTTTACCATATGACTCAGGTTGGTATAGTAATGAGCTGACAGTTGTTTGTGTCTATGTGTGAATTCTACTATTTTAATAACAGTGCGCCATTTTCAATGCACATTCAGAGCTCAGATAGTATCAGGTTATCTCATTTAAATCTCTCAAACGACTTGTGAATTAAATGTTGCTATCCACCTATTGGTCAGATGAGAACCTTGGCAACCAGGTTAATAATTTATGCAAACATAAACAGGAAATGAGGGGAAGATCTGTAGGCTCAAGCCTACATCTATTACATGCAAATATGATCTGTCCTCAACTTTGTATGCAGCCTGCAAGATGGCCTTCACATTCTTCCTTCTAGATACTAAAAAGAGAAAGAAAGAAAGAAAGAAAGAAAGAAAGAAAGAAAGAAAGAAAGAAAGAAAGAAAGAAAGAAAGAAAGAAGAAAGAAAGAAAGAAAGAAAGAAAGAAAGAAAGAAAGAAAGAAAGAAAGAAAGAAAGAAAATGATTAGTGCACAGAATTTCAAGGAAGCAAATAATTTACATTTTTATCATTTTATTTTACTTTGTGAATTAGCTGATAAAATAGGGTGATATAAAAAATAACAAATATTAATATATTTGATCTTTATAGCAATAATAGGAAAATTCTATAATCCTGTAATAAATACTGATCTCCTTATTACATCTTTTCTCTTTTGACAAAAGTTGATATGCCCCATTTCAGGAGGTGGTGGTCTATGATAAGATACTGCAATTTAAGGAAAGGAAACTCTGGGCTGAGGCAGAAAAACTTACTTTTGAAATTACATATCATAAGGCAAGTATGAATGAAACTGCAGTGAAAACCAGGATAAAGAAAATGTGAGGCACAAATGTCATACTGTGGGAATATAATCAGTTATATAGTGTATAACTTGAGACATTATCAGAATGGGAATTGAAACACACAGGGAGTTAAAGAAAAAAAAATACAGATTCAGGTTCAAGGCCAAACCTCCAATCCGAGGTACAGACTTCAAAACTTCTGCCTTCTCAGAAATTAACTGCTATCACTTCACTAGTTTCATTTGCTGTTGGTTCCTTTCTATCACCAGTTAACCTGTTGAAAATCCTCCGATTTAAAATTTAATGAAAAGAATTTCTATGGATCACATTGATGGTGTTTTGGGTTAGTGGGTGTCCAGAGCTGACCACCAAAAAGGAATTCTTGACATGTTTCTTGTGCAAAACGTTGATTTTATTAATGCACAGGTACAGGACTCTTGGATAGGAAGAGCTGCCCCAGGACTTTGAAGAAAGATTGATTATATACTTGGGAGTTTGGGGAGGTAAAGGCAAGGGGAAGTTTCTAAAAGGATTTTCATAGGCTAAAGAAGACTCACACGATCCTGGAGGCCTAGCTATTGCCAGACTAGGGTTGTTTTTCCTTCCTAGCAAAAGCATTAAAATTAAGACAGTAGGGAGTTCCTGGAGAGATGTTATACTCTGCCTGCCTCAAGTATTTTCAATGGGCAGCAGGTTATATGGAAATTTGATTTCATCTGCCATTTCCTTCTGCCTTTATTTCCCACATTCACATCATCAGTGTTGGCGCCTGACTAATACTTGCCTTCACTGACTTGTCACTCCTCAATTTATGACTCCTCTGGCATTTCTGTAAAGCTTTTAATAAACCTTGGTAACGTTGATATCTTTATATAAGAGCAGTATTTTCCAGGGGCACCTGGGTGGCTCAGTTAAGTGTCCAACTCTTGGTTTTGGCTCAGGTCATGATCTCAAACTCATGAGTTTGAGCACCACACTGGGCTCTGTGCTGACATTGTGGAGCTTGCTTGGGATTCTCTGTCTCCCTCTCTCTCTCTGCCCACTTCCCTGCCCTCTCAAAAATAAGTAAATAAACATTAGAAAAAGAGTAAATAATAGCAACCTCTTCAAGGTTCTACCATGCTTGACTTCTCTTTGGCACTTGCCATTCTGAGATTTTCAGTTGCTTTAAAACTTTTTTAAATTAAAAACATTTATTAAAGTATAGTTGATATATAATATATTATATATTAGTTTCAGGTGTACCACATAGTGATTCAACAAATATATACATCAGATTGTGCTCACCATTATTAAGTATAGTTACCGTATATTCCCATACAAACATTACAATATTATTGACTCTATCCCCTATTCTGTACTCTTTATCCCTGGGGCTTATTTATTTTATAGCTGGAAGTCTGTACCTCTTAATCCTCTTCACCTATTTCACCTATCCCTCAACTCCTCCTGCCTGGTGACCACTATTTTGTTCTCTATATTTATGAGTCAGTTTCTCTTTTTGTTGTTCTCATACTTTATTCATTTGTTTTGTTCTTCAGATTCCGCATGTAAGTGAAGTCATGTGGTATTTGTCTCTTTCTGTGTGATTTATATCACTTAGCATAATATGCGTTAGGTCCATGTCATCACAAATAGCAAGACTTTATTCTTTTTCTATGGCTGTATAATGTTTCATCATGTATATATACCATACTCTCTTTATTCATTCATCTATCAATGAACACTTAGATTGCTTCCATATCTTGGCCATCGTTAATAATGCTCCAATAAACATTGGTGTGAACATATATTTTTTGAATTAGTGTTTTTGTTTTCCACAGGTAAATACCCCAAAGTGGGTATTCCTACTCTTAATTTTTTGAGGAAACTCCCTACTGTTTTCCACAGCGGCTTGTATCAGTGTTTATTCCCACCAACAGTGCAGGAGGGTTCCTTTTTCTCCTCACCTTTGCCAACACTTGTTATTTCTTTTCTCTCTCTCTTTTAATGAGCTATTATTTATTTTTTAATTTATATCCAAGTTAGTTAGCATATAGTACAACAATGATTTTAGGAGTAGATTCTTGTAATTCGTCCCCTATGTATAACACCCAGTGCTCATCCCAACAAATGTGTTCCTTAATGCCCCCCACCCATTTAGCACATTCCTCCTCCCACAACCCCTCGAGGAACCCTCTGTTTGTTCTCTATATTTAAGAGTCTCTTATGTTTTGACCCTTCCCTGTTTTTATATTATTTTTGTTTCCCTTCCTGTATGTTAATCTGTTTTGTATCTTAAATTCCTCATATGAGTGAAGTCATATGATATTTTTCTTTCTCTGACTAAGTTCACTTAGCATAATACTCTCCAGCTCCATTCACAGAGTTGCAAATGGCAAGATTTCATTCTTTTTGATGGCTGAGTAATACTCCATTGTATATATATACCACATCTTCTTTATCCATTCATCTGTTGATGGACATTTGGGCTCTTTCCATACTTTGGCTATTGTTAATAGCATTGCTATAAACATTGGAATGCATGTGCCCTTTCAAAACAGCACACCTGTATCCTTTTCGATAAGTACCTAGTAGTACAATTAATTACTGGGTTGTAGGGTACTGCTATTTTTAATTTTTTGAGGAACCTCCAAACTGTTTTCCAGAGTGGCTGCACCAGTTTGCATTTCCACCAACTGTGCAAAAGAGACCCTCCTTCTCTGTATCCTCGCCAACATCAGTTGTTGCCTGAGCTGTTAATATTAGCCATTCTGATGAATGTGAGGTGGTATCTCATTGTGGTTTTGATTTCTATTTCCCTGATGATGAGTGATGTTGAGCATTTTTTTTTTCATGTGTCTGTTCACCTTCTGGATGTCTTCTTCGAGGTGTTTATTCATGTCTTTTGCCCATTTCTTCATTGGAATGTTTGTTTTTTGGGTGTTGAATTTTCTTTCCTTTTTGATATGAGCCATTCTATCTGGCTTGAGGTGATACCTCTGAGATGGTCTTTCCTTGGTCTTTCCTTGTGCCTACTACAGTAAAAGTTATTCTCTTTAATTCTCTCTCAGAGTATCTCTTTTTCATTTCATCCTTAAGGTTGGAGTCTTTTCATCTCAAATTATTTATTACATCAATGATCTCAGTTATCAACATATGCAAATGGCTCATTTCTTCTTTTTTTTTTAAATAGCTTATTGTCAAGTAGGTTTCCATATAACACCCAGTGTTCATCCCAACAAGTGCCCTCCTTCATGCCCATCATCCCCCTTCCTCTCCCCCCACCCCATCAGCCCTCAGTTTGTTCTCAGTATTTAAGAGTCTCTCATGGTTTGCCTCCCTCCTCCCAACTATTTCCCCCCTCCCCATGGTCCTCTGTTAAGTTTCTCCTGTTGCACTTATAAGTGAAAACATATGGTATCTGTCTTCTGCCTGACATATTTCCTTAGCATAAGACCCTTGAGTTCCATCCATGTTGGTACACATGGCCAGATTTCATTCTTTCTCATTGCTGTGTAGTATTACATTATATATATAAACCACAACTTCTTGATCCATTCATCAGTTGATGGACATTTAGGCTCTTTCCGTGATTTGGCTACTGTCGAAAGTGCTGCTATGAACATTGGGGTGCATGGGTCCCTATGCATCAGCACACCTGCATCCCTTGGGTAAATTCATAGCAGCACTATTGTGGGTCATAGGGGAGTTCTACTGTTAATTTTTTGAGGAACCTCCACACCGTTTTCCAGAGGGGCTGCAATGGCTCATTTCGTCAGTGAGTGATTATTGAAAGTCTGTAATGGGCCAGCACAAACATCATTCCTCAGGCTAGAACTATATCCTCTCACTTGTATATAGATGACTTTTAGTCCTCTTAAATTTCAGAGATCAAATCTTATTATCTTCCCCACCAAGCCTTCCCCTGAGTTTATCTTGTTTCAGAAAATACTATGAAAGTTGACGGATTACTCTAGGAATTGTTAAATACCATCCATATATCTTCAGGCCCTCTAATAGATATTTCTTCATATGTAATATTCACCCTCTTAAAGGCTACTTCACTGGTTTTTTAAAAGAATGCTCTTCTAGAAATGAAAATCTAATTATGCAACTATAGTCCTCAAGAGTTTCCCATTCACCTTAAAACAAAACCTTCCACTTTTTAAAATGGCACACAGGCACATGAGTGTTTAGGCCCCATTTCCTTTTTATATTGATCTGCTTAGTTCACACTCACCCTCCAGGTTAGCTAGACTGAATTATTCTTTGAAGGAACCGGGTGATTCTACCAGAATTTTAGTATTTTCATTTTACATCTTTACATTTCCTAAGCATTTCTTAAGAATTCTTTAGCTGTTATTATTATCATAAAATTATTCCCTCTACTACAACATAGCTAGTTTTGTTTTTATGTAAGAAACACATATTTCAATTCCATTGGTAGCTGCAGGTAGAGAATAATGCATTCAGTGACTTTGAAATTGTTGAGTAGAGAATGTAATTGGATATGCACCTGAAGATTGTTCTGGGTTTTAACACAAGTGAACTGGAAGACAAGTCACAGCACATATTACAGGGTTGGTGATTGAGGGAAAGAGCTGGTAGAAAGTCTGAGTAGAAGTGATGTGAGCAGGTGAGCTTGAAAAGATGAGGGCTTGTGTTAAGCGTGGATATACTTGTGTAAAGCAGATTAGCAAATGACTGAGTTTGGATTCTTGATAGTTGATGCAACTTTCCTTTTTTCTCTTAGAAATAATAGGACCTTTTAGAAAACGCATTGAATTTTAAAGTTGAAGTAACAGAAAACTAAGTCTACTCTCTCTACTCTTTAATGAGAAAGACTTTTGTTTAAAAATAAATTTAGGGGCGCCTGGGTGGCTCAGTTGGTTAAGCATCCAAATTCGGCTCAGGTCATGATCTCGTGGTTCGTGAGCTTGAGCCTTGTCAGGTCTTCCTCTCTTTCTGTCCCTCCCCCACTGATGCTTGCACTCTCTCTCTCTTAAAAATGAATAAACATTAACACAATTTAAAAACAAAAATAAATTTATAACATGATATACTATCATATATTAATATACAGAAGCACACACAATTTAATCTCTTTCTTGGAAAGGTATTGATATATAGAAGTTGTATAAAATATGAAGATGGCCCATCAAAGTCTATTAAATTTACTGAACTATCATTGGCAACAGAAGTTCTTCTCATCTNAATAGCCCCAGGAGATCATTTTATACATATACATATATATACTATATATGTATATATATATATATATAGTATCTTTAGCTTCTATTCAGGACCTATGCCACCTTTCTGTTCACTGCCCTTTGCCCTGCTTCAGTTCCATCACACTATTTATTCACTGTTCCCAATTCTCCTGTGCACATTCACATGTCTGCTTTTAATTTCCTTTTTTATTTGCCATGCTGCTACCTATAGCACTCTTAGAATTCTCTCTCATTGTAATAAATATTGATCATGTGACTTATAGAATTTTCTATAGGCAAACATCTCCAAAATGTTTATCTCTAGTTGGAACCAAATTCCAGACTTTTATTTTTGACAGCCAATTAAACATTCTTTTTGAACGTGTAACAGGTATGCCAGATTTAACATGTCCCAAATGGAAATCTTCATTTCTCCTTTAAATTTAGAGAGAACTTATCTAAAATAGCTTTCACCGAAATATCTGTTTTTCTGTATCTAAAACTGTTTTGGTATTTCATAGCACTGATGAATTTTTGTAATTATTATTATTTTACTTATTAAAGTGTCTGACATATGATAATATACTACCACTTTTGTTATTTATTACTGTTTCAGAAACTCACATAGAAACATAGAGTCTGAAACCTACCTTGATTATCCTTGTAGATGTATGAATTATGAATTGATAATGTTTGAGTAAGTGGTTCCTTTGCTTCTTTGGAGCTGGTTGAAGCTGCAGTCACCTGAAGGCTTCACTGAGGTGGACACATTCAAGAAGGCTCTCAGACAAGGGGCGCCTGGGGGGCTCAGTCGGTTAAAGGTCTTACTTTGGCTCAGGTCATGATCTCTTGGTTCGTGAGTTCGAGCCCCACATCGGGCTCTGTGCTAACAGCTCAGAGCCTGGAGCCTGCTTTGGATTCTGTCTCCCTCTCTCTCTGCCCCTACCCTACTCATGCTCTGTCTCTCTTTCAAAAATAAATAAACATTAAAAATTAAAAAAAAAAGTCTCTCAGTCACACACTTGATCTTAGCCTAAAGGCCTAGAAGCAATAAGTCTCTCAGTCATAAAGGCTGGTTGTTTATGTTGTCTCTCGGCTGAGGGCTCAGCGAGATCTATCAACTAGGACAACTCAGTTCTCCTGCACGTGGCATCTCTCCCTGTGGCTTAGGCTCATCTCAGCATGGCCATTGAGTTCCCAGAAAGAGTTCCTAGCACCACAGGCAGAGGTCATGGAAGATGCAAGGGGACACTTGCACCTCATTCTATCAGTCACAACAAGCCACAGGGGCAACCTGTGATTCAGGGCAGGGCAGAGCATGACTCTACCTCTCAATAGGAAGAATGGCAAATCATTTATAGCCATCAGATGAGGCCATCTGCCTCATCAGAATCATTTATTTTAATTCCCATATGCAAAATGTGTTCTCTTTCCTAGACCCTCTTGAATTCTCATCCTCTAATGGCATCATGATCGGGCTTAAGGTCCAGGATTTTTCATCTAAGTAAGATCCAACTGGAGGTGAAGTTCTTTGGATGCATTTTTTTTTCGGGTGCAGAGGTCTATCTGCCTCACTGTCCCTTAGTCTCAATACAAAATGGAGTGACAGAAACGGTATACGTACAAAGTACACTCCTGTTCAAAAATGAGGTCTTATATGCCCCCAAATTCATATGCTGAAGCACTAATCCTCAGTACCTCAGGATGTGATTTATTTGGACAGAAGGCCTTTAAAGATATGATTAAATTGAATGACAGCCATTAAGGTAGGTGTGCTAATCCACCACTTAATATAGGAAGGAAGTATGGAGAACATTCAGCCAAGCACATGCTAATGATTTCCCTGCTCCAGGGACAGAGAATGGTCCTTGGTTAGAAATCAGTTCTATTTAACAAGATCATTTCTCCATGAGTCTAGACTCCACCATCAATCAGGGTCCTTGGTGTTACCTTTCCATAGAAAATAGCCGCTTGCAATTGAGTAATTGTCTAAGCCTGATTCCTCACCATAGAAGTCTAGGGTCTAAAAGGCATCTTTTCATTTTGAACTGTATCCATCACTTTCGGTCCAAGTAAAAGAGCTCCTTTTAATACTGTTTAAATTTATAAGTATTGAGGCACCTGGATGGCTCAGTCAGTTGAGTATCTGACTTTGGCTTAGGTCATGAACTTGTGGTTCATGGATTCAAGCCCCACCCTGGGCTCTGTGCTTACAGTTCAGAGTCTGGAACTTGTTTGGGATTTTGTGTCTCCCTCTCCTTCTGTTCCTCCCCTACTCATACTCTGTCTCTCAAAATAAAGACTAAAAATTTTTAAATAAAAAATAATTTTCTATGTATCAAATTATAATCCACTTTATTATATTAAAGCAATAGCCATAAATCTTACTAGGTAGGCACCTCTCAATTATTCTTATATGTGTTATAGCCATGCCTTTGACTTAATATATACTGGATTTGATCTTTGCCCTGGAACCATTTCTCAAGTGGCCAATCTTGGATAGGTGGAGAAACTAGAAAAACTATCTTATTTTTTAACTCAGCAAGTCCTAGTTCATTAATTATCTAAATTTTCTTTGAAAACTGACCATTATTTTTAAGTTATTTTTTTTTTTGTCTTTCTTTCTGTGGGGTCATGTAATTTTTCATATTCGGTTAAAGTAAGCCAGATCATACTTAAAACATTCTGCCTGAAAACCTCCTGTTTAGATCCACAAGCTCATTTTATATATGTCTTTGTTTACATTTTTCTTCAAGTAACACTTAGCTAGTACTTACACTGTATATGAATTGGGATCTCTTTTATGACAATTTAAGTAGTAATTTTATGAGTAAATAGCCTGTTTTAAACCCTTCAGGCTGGAGCTTTATGCCTGGCCCCAAAGGCAAGGACCAATTTCTGTTTCAATTACACATTGATAAAGAACGAAAGATCCCAAAGTTAATGGTTTAAAGCATTCAATATCTCTCACAATTCTGTAGATTGACTAGCTATAGATTACTTATATTCTTCACACATAAAGATACATAGAGCTGCTCCCAACATTCACAGATTCCCATTTCACTGCAACCTTAGGTGCAGGTGACAGGTGGTGATGGGGGTGAGGGGGACGGAGTTGGGTCCAGGAACATCCAAGATGACTGACTTCAGGCAGTAGGTACTGGTCTCCGTTAAGAGTTAAACTAGGTTCCTTAACTAAGTTCCTACAGGGCACATTGGTTTCCATCCACTAGGACAAACCATGTGACTTAGACTTCTCATTTCATGACTGGGTTCCAAAGGGAGCATTCCAGGAAGTGAGGAAGGAATCTTCTAGATCTTCTAGAGTCCCTGACTTAGAAGCTACATTTCATTGCCCTCACTGTCAATTGAAGGAGCACTAATATTTCAAGATGTATTTTAATTATCCATTATCTGGGAAGTCTTTTTAATTCATCTATTAGATAATGACTTTCTTTTCAGTTTAATTAAATTATAATGCTCTTCATGCCCAGCATAGTTCTTGAATAATATATTCATTTCTATCTTCACTGGAATGCAAACAAGTTGAGAAAAAAGACTGTGTGTTTTACATATGCTTTTACCCAGTGTCTATCCTTGTGTCTTTTTCATTAGTCCTTAATAAAGAATTATGGAGTATTTGATATTTTAATTGCTGATATTTAACCGTGACTTAAAGGTAAGTTTATAAAATTTAGTGAAATAAGTTAACTTGTTGATTAAAGTACACATGTTCTAAAGGAACATTTTATATGTTTTTTTTAATGTTTATTTTTGAGATAGAGAGAGATAGAATATGAGCTGGGGAAGGGGCAGAGAGAGGGAGACATTTTATATGTTTTTAAATGGTTTTAGATTTACAGAAAAATTGTGGAGATAGTACAGACAGTTCCAGTATAACAGACATGAGTTTACTTAGTATGAACATTTGTCACAATTAAGAACCAATATCAAAGCATTATTAATTAAAGTCTATACTTTATTCAGATTATCCTACTTTTTACCTAATGTCTTTTTTTCTGTTCCAGGATCCCATCCAAGTTAACACATTATATATAGAGGCTTCTCTTGGTTGTGATAGTTTCTTACACCATCCCTGTTTTTGATGATTAGATGGTTTAGAAGCACCGACCAGGTATTTGTAGACTGCTTTCTGCTGTAATTCAGCTAATGTTTGCTTCATGGTTACACTGAGTTTGTGTGTTTTGCAGTGGAGGATCAAAAGATACAGTGTCATTTTATCACCTTGTATCAAGGGTACAACTTGGCTTATTGAGGATACTCTTGCTCACCTGGCTGAGGTAGAGTATTTCAGGTTTTTCCACTGGAATCTTTTTTCCCTCTCTTTCCACACTCTATTTCATGGGGAGAAGCCACAACGTGTAACCCATACTTACTGAGTGGAGATTTGAGTTTTGCTTCTTTGAGGTAGAATATCTACATCAATTATTTTCCATTTTTCTGACAGAAGATTGTCTATTATCTCCAATTTATGTGTTTATTCAATGACGTGTATATATCAGCAAGGACTCATGGATATATTATAATACTATTTTTATTACTTTTTTCCACATGAATAGTGCCAGTTTTGAGCATTAGGAGCTTTTTCAATTGGTTCTTGTGAGCCTTTGACTTACCTCTATTATTGCAGATTTTTATTTTTAAATAACTTCCTTACTTTCAGGCATTACAAGGCATTTTGGGCTTATTTGTGTATTTCCTGCCCTTGTCATAGAACCAGTCATTTCTCCAAGGAACTCTGATTCCTTTTATTAATCCTGGGGGCTAGAAATTGCTCCTGGGTGTCATTGCTTTTAGGCCCTGTAGCTCATAGCACAAAATGTCTGTATACAAACCCATGTTTGTGTAGATAGATACATGTTTGTATAGATAGATGCATATCTATAAATATTTCTCTTTTTTTGGTGTTTATTTTTGAGAGAGAAGTGTGAGCAGGGGAGAGGCAGAGTGAGAGGGAGACAGAGAATCTGACAGGTTCAGCACTATCAGTGCAAAGCCCAACGTGGGGCTTGAAACCACAAACCATGACATCATGACCTGAGCCAACGTCAGACCCTCAACTGACTGAGCTTCCCAGGCTCCCCTATGAGTATTTTTACATGCAACTATATGTACCTCTCTTAAGCTAAACATGAGTTCATGCAGATGTCTCCAACTCTAGTCCATTACTGTATAACCATTGAATGATCCTTCACTGGTTTACCTGTAATATCCAACATCAACAGTGAGAAACCCAGCTCCCACTGATGCCATCCATTTACTTAATTATTCAGTTTCAGAATACATTTGTAATGGCTTCAGAATTGCTAGCCTGGAACCTGTCAGAAACTATTTTATCAACTAGGGTACAGTGTGCTTTATAATTTGCATTTATAAAATTATGTATAATTTCTTTTGCCTGTAGTTCTATACACTCCCTTAATGTCCAAAGGTAATTAGGTCGGCAGCTTCTGTCCTCTTCTCCTTCAGTGCAGCTGTTTCATGCACCTGTAATACATTTCGATTGTTTTATAACATTCTGCATCCCATCCTGGGATCCCTAACCTCCTAAATGACTTTTTCTAAATTCCAATACATTAGGGTTCATTGTTATTGTATAACATTCCACGCATTTTTGACAAATACTCAGTATGCTATGTTCACCATTACAGTATCATACAGAATGGTTTCACCACCCTAAAAATCAAATCCCCTGTCCCCATCTATTCGATACTCTCAGCACAGCACCAGCTGATCGGGCATATAATTGAAATCAAACAGTTCACAGTCTCTCAGACTGGCTTCTTTAACTTGGTAACATGCATTTACATTTCATGGATGTCATTTGGAGTTTGATAGTTCTTTTCTTTTTATCTCTGGATACTAATTCATTGTGTGTTGTTTTATAGTTGTTACTCTCTTCACTTGTTGAAGGATATCTTGGCTGCTTCTAGTTTTCACAAATCATGAATAAAGCTGCTATTAACATTTACACGCAGGTTTCTATGCAGACATACATTTCACATCTATAGGATAAATACCTAGGAGCACAACTGCTGGATAAGGCTAAGTTTTGCTTTGTACAAAACTGCAATTTGGGGAAGATGATTTTAATATTTCTTTTAACTACAAGTATTTTTATTACAAATTATAGTAGAATTTATTATATTATAAATAAAAAAACATTCTATGGCTATAATAAAAATGTAAATAAATCAGATAAATACAAAGAGGGTAAAAGTTGTTTGTAATCCATCATTTATAGATAATCACACAAACTTTCATTCAATACTATTTTTATGTACATTCGTAACTTTTTCTAAAAATGATACACATGGCACTTTTGGCACTTTAAGCTTTGTGTTGACTCACACTAATCCAATACTTTTCATTAATAACAACTGAGGCACATAAAATACCATAATTTTTAGGGTTGGATCAACTCTTCAATTATATCTGTAGTCCCCAGTAAATTTATAGAAAACTAAGTTTTTCTGTATTTAGTTCTTTGTGACATATGCAGTATGGTAACATTTTATAATTTCCATTTATGAAATTCAATGATATTATGTCAAATCGTAAATATAAAATTGCCCCAAATTCCTCCCAAAATTCAAATGGTCTTCTTTAAAATCATTTTAATGGGATTCATATTCTTTCCATTTCAAGAAGTTTTTATATCGAAATGTTGATTTTTTTTACAATTATTCTTAGTATTTATATAACTTTTAGGTAAAACTGTGCTTACACTGAAAATTATTTGGAGAAATTAAAGGAGTGGGATGACTGAGAAAAATAAACTACATTAATAAACTACAAAAATAGTACTTTCTTATATTTACAAATGGATACTCCTTAACGGTTCATTTTAATGGTAAATGATAATATATTTTCTAATGTCATTTGCTTTTAGTGTATTTATGCCAATGTGCATATGTTGTTTTTCAAATTTTATAATTTGTTTCTTTTGATAAACAAGATTCACTTCAATTTTTTTTCAAAAAATCCCATTTTTTTCTAAAGAAAAAAACAAAAAAGCCTTCTAATAATTTAGAAAGCAGATGTGGTTGTGAAAGTTGAAGAAATTAGAAATGATTTGAAGTTAAGATCACTAAAGTTATTATAAGAGTCACAGAATAAACAAACATTGATTATCACATATTATGATAGTTTAATTAATTTAGAGCTGACTTGGACCATGACATTAAACAATATTGTGTGGGTTCATTTAGTCAGAGGAAAGAGACATCATAATGAGAAAAGACAATAACTTTAATGTACTTTACCTTCTCCATCTTAAAATGACTCATGGCGACACTACAAAAAATAAGTAATTCAGTAACATATTGTGGGCAGTCAAAATCCTATGATAAATATAAATGGACAAATGGTTTTTGTCCAGAAGAAATCCCTTAAATGTATACTAATGAAGGGTATTGAAGAATCCAAGTTTGGACCATTATTATTTATACTGTATTTCAAGTGTCCTGAATATTCCTAATACCAATGTATTGTGAATAATGAATAAATGTAAATAGTATTGCTTTTTAAGAATATTATTATGGCCAGAAAGAATGTTGGCCAAGAGAGATGTTGGTCATTCACTCTGGAAATGGCATTATTTGATATCTCCATTATCACTATTAACAATACACAGTTGGGTGGAAAGAATTTGACATCCAGTGATGAGTGGTATTAAATGAAAAGAAAGGTTAAAATTGCTTTTGAACATGCAAAGTATACATTCTCTTTTAAGACCCAGAGAAGTATCATGATTCATTTTCATTCTTGAGTAGTATTTTGAAATTATGGTCTTCAGAGAAAATATCAGAATCACCTATTTTATTGACAAAACATCTATGAGCCCAGTTAGAGCAAACATGCAATACATGAATGTCAGCAATATAAGAGTCCAGTTATACTACATTGGAGCTATTGGGGTATAATATGGATATGGGTGTTTTTAATCAGATCACCAAATCATTTTTTATGAGTTCTGCAGTTTGCTAAATTATGTTTTCTTAGTTATAAGTTAGAATACAAAGTTGTCAAATATGACATATTGATGCCCTGTGGACCAATCATCTGATCATATGGAAGAGGTGGGAGTCTGACGTTTGAGATGTTTTCTCCTGTCTAGGTGATTGCTGATTCTCCATGTTTAATGGTATTTGAGTTGACAAGGTAAGTAGAACTTTTGGCTTATGAGGTTCAGGACTTGACAAGGTTAAAAAGTCCCAATAAAATTCCTAGGATTTCAACTGGAGACATCATGGACTATTCAAAGGGCTGAGCTGAGTGACCCAGAGAGGAATCATATCAGTCTCTCATTGGATTATTAAGGTGATTTACCCTCAGAGTACTTTCCCACTGTTAGCAAAAATGAATAATTTCTGAAATAGAATAGCAAACAGAAACTACATAAACATAATTATATTTCTGAACATTAAAAAAATCAACTGCCTAGGAATTAGTCTAGCAAAAGTTATAAAAGACCTTATATGGGGAAATAATAAAATATAATTTATCATGAGAGAAAGAGTCAATGCAATGGTGGGGGGTGGGGAGCAGAGGGAGTGTGAGAGAAAGAGAGACAGAGAATTCTAAGCAGGCTCCATGCTGCCAGTGAAGAGCCCCACACAAGGCTCTGACTCATGGAACTGTGAGATCATGACCTAAGCTGAAACTAAGAGTTGGATGCCTACTGACTGAGCCACTCAGGTGCCCCTATGAGTATCTATATTTTAAATAGGTCAGTTATCCTCTTACTGATCTAAAAATTCAGTGCAATCATAATAAAAATGCTTAGCAAGTTGTTTTGTGGAAATTTGCAAGCTGCTCAAAGTTATTGTGAAATACAAAGAACCAAGAGTAGTGAAGACAATTGTGAAGAATGAAATGGACCACTTTCATTACCATAAAATCAATACTCACACTAAAGCTAGAACTAAAGCAGTGTGGTATTAGTACCAAAATAAACCACCAAACACAACAAAGAATCCAGAAACAAACCCCCAGAGTTGGGTGGAATGAGTTATATGACAATGACTACAAGTCAAGTGGGTTTGTAGCATCAGAAGCATCTGTAATTTGTGCCCACAGCAGAAGCACTTGTGAAACCCCAAAGCACCTGTTCCCTCTCAGCTCCTGGCTCTGCATGGTGATCCACTCTCATATATATGCGCCCAGAGCCCAGGGAAAACGCTTCCCCTTTGGAGTATCCATAAGAAAATGAACGATTCTGCATCTACCTTACACAGTATATGCACACACACAAATCGATATGTGGCTGATGGTGGATCTTAATGAGAAACGTGGAATAAAGCTTAGAGGAATTAGCACAGTTGATCTTACTGATGGTGGGACAGGAAAAGATTTCTTCAGATTACACAGAAAGCACTTGCTGTTGTGGAAAAACCTGGCAAGCCAGATCACATTCAAACAGAGATCTTTTCTTTATGAGAATTCATCATTAAAAAATTCAAAATTAGGCCACTGACTGGGATACATTATTGTTTGTACATATATCCAACAACTACAAAAAAAGCCATATCCAGAATAGATACAGAAAAACAAATCAATAATAAAAAAAAAGACAACCAAAAGAAGATGGGCAAATTACTTGCATAGTCATTTCATAAAAAGGACAAAAAGTCATTATTTTCATCAGAAAATATAAATTAAATCCTTGACATTTGTACACAGCAAAATGGGCAAAATTATAAATACCAAATGCTGGTGAGAATGTAAAACAATTGGAATGTTCACAGATGGCTGGTTAGAATGTAAATTGTACAAACACTTTGTCAAACTGTTTTCTGTTGTCTCTAGAAGATGAACATGTGCTTTGATCTAAAGCTTATACCTCTTAATACATACCCAACAGAACTGTACATGTATGTGCACAAAGCATATTCATAATAGTATTACACACTGTAGTTCCAAACTGGGTGAAAATGACATTTTCTTCTTTAAAAAAAATGCTTTTAGTGTTTGTTTATTTTTGAGAGACACAGAGAATGAGCAGTGAAGGGAAAGAGAAAAAGAGAGAGAGACAGACAGACAGAGAATCTGAAGCACGCTCCAGGCTCTGAGCTGTCAGCACAGAGCCCAATGCAGGGCTTGAACTTGTGAACTGTCAGATTGTGACCTGAGCCGAAGTCAGATGCTTAACTGACTGAGCCACCCAGGCGCCCCAAAAATGACATTTTCTAATGGATAAAAATGTTTAGTACACACATCAAGTGGAGTACTGCACAGCAAACAGAACAAACAAGCTATAGATACATGTAAAACATGGATGGATCTCACAAACAAATGTTGAATAAAAAGAAAAATACTTAAAATGATCAATATTTGTTGAACCTTATAATCAATTATTTGCATTATAATCAAGCATTTTTAGATAAGCAATCTAAAATAGTTTAGAGTTCTTTTTCCTTCCTATGACTTGACTTTTTCATGGTGAAGTCAATTATGAGTTATTTCACCTGTAGGATACTGTGAGATCAACAGTTTTTGTATATTATATGACCCTTAGGATATTAATGTACCATTATTTAGCATTTCTGAATATTTAATAATTTTTCTGGCTGCTCACTTCTAAGCTATGGCCCATTATGTTTGAACTCTAAAAGTTAAGGTAAATCGTGATTGTTAATTTA
Source organism: Crocuta crocuta (assembly GCF_008692635.1). Lineage (NCBI taxonomy): Eukaryota > Metazoa > Chordata > Mammalia > Carnivora > Hyaenidae > Crocuta > Crocuta crocuta. The sequence continues at coordinate 2,954 of NW_027530353.1, read as the reverse complement.
GAAGTAAATCATAAGCAGTTATGAAAAGTGACATACACAAGTGGACATAAATGCACTAACGTAAGGAAGATATATCACAGGAAATTGACTGTCAGATTGATACCAGAGGAAAATTATTTGTAAAAACAAATAAGCATTGCCCGTTCTTTTTAAAAAATTCACATGCTACATTTTTTCTATTGTCCCATTTTACATAATTTATCCACACAACAAAGAATAATTTTTGGTGAACAGGCAGTTTTAATTAAACAATACTCATTTGAACAATATGTAAAAGTGTAAAATATTTTTACGTAATACAAAAGATTTTTAAAAATGCAATAGTTTATAAGAATATCTACTTATTTTAATTAATTAATTCGAAAAATACATGTTATTCATTTGAAGTAAAGTTTTACAATTCTTAAATGGAAAATTTCTCTAATACATGGGAAAAATCTTGATTGTTTTTTGGAAAAAGATGAAGACATTAAAATTTAGTTATTTTCTAATAACAGAATGAACATTAAAAATGAAACTAAAAAGTCACACGGGCCACAAAATATTAGTTGTGGTAATTATTGTTTTTATCACTGTTATTTGTTGAAACATATTTTAATTGTATTTGTTACTTTCAAATGTGAGAAGTGAGAACAAACTTGGAGTGCAGAAATGTCATGTGAGTCCTTAAAAACATAACTGAGAGATAAATAGATAAAACAGAGTCAGGGGCACCTGGGTGGCTCAGTCAATTAAGCCACCAACTCTTCTTGATTTGGGCTCAGATCATGATTTCACAGTTGGTGACATCGAGCCTCGCGTCGGGCTCTGCACTGACAGCACAGAGCCTGCCTAGGATTCTCGCTCTCCCTCTCTTTCTATCTCTCACTCACTCTTGCATGCATATGCTTTCTCTTCTCTCTCTCTCTCAAAAGAAACATTTTAAAAAACAACAGAGTTCAAGGAATCCATCAATCTTAATAAATTGTGATTAATCTGAGTAATGAAATTATGGATTTTTTTCCTTTGTATTCCTTTGCAGTTTTTAATTTCTCTACAATGAGTAGAGAAAAACACAAAAATACACACTGCTAAAATAAATATATTTTTTAAATATTTGAGAGAGAGAGTGCAAGAGGGGGAGGGACAGAGAGAGAGAGAGACCACAGGTCTGAAGTGGGCTCTGTGCTGACAGCAGAGAGCCCAACATGGGACTCAAAATCATAAGCTGCAAGACGATGACCTGAGCTGAAGTCAGATGCCCTAAACACTGCTAAAATAAATATTAAACTTAATTCTACCCATCACATGCTTCCTTTGTTAAATTTTTAATCCCATGTTTAATCCATGTTGTAATTTATCATCATCAACTATTCAACAATTATTTATTAAGAGCTAATAAAATAGATACAGTTATAGAAACTAGGGAATAATTATGAATAAAATATTGTTCCTTTATCAGCTTGCTTACTATGTCATGAAGGAATTTAATATAAATCTCGAGTATGATGCTGGGTATGAAAAATATCATAATGCAATTAATACGAAGTGAAAGTCATGATTTTTGATGGCAGAGTAAAAACCACATCTTCCCAGAGAATAGGGCAGTAAACCAGACCTTGAAAAATGAATTCTTTTTCTACTGACAGAGTGTGGGTAGAAATTTATCTAAACTGAGAAAAGATTATTTCTTTTTCCATTAATGCTTATATTCAAAAAGTTTTATTTAACATGTACATTCCATCTCTCTGATGGAATAAAGGTGATGGGATTTTCCCATCTACTTTAGCCACTATTAGGTAAAGTTTAATTCCCCTCTTCTTAAGTCTGGTTGACCCTGGTCTTTTTTTCACCAATGGAATACAGTTGAAGCCAGAGCTGAGCCTTCAGTACATTTGCAGCCCCTCTCTCTGCTATTTGCAACGTGCACTTTTGCAATCCAGCTATCCAGTGAGGAGCTAAGGCACGTCAAAGTCATGTGTAGGACACATATAAATACATTAACCTAGCATTTCAGAAATCTAAATAATGGTTGAATTAGGGAAGAAGAAAAGCGTAGACTAGTCTGGAATGTTGCTGATCTTTTATGACTTTACCCAGGTGTTGCATATATGGGTGTTTCCTTTGGATAAATCACTGAGCTGTACAATTGTAATTGTAAACTTTTCATATGTGTCTTATAGTCAGTAAATGTTTGTAGAAAATAGATCTTTTTCATACCCATGCATAAAATATATGAAGAATGAGTCTCTTCGAAATAAATACATTTGTAATATGCATATGTACAGATATGTAATTATCAGTAGCAGACTTAGTGCAAACTGGATTGGGGAAAATTCATCGATCATTGAATTTATCTTGGGCAAAGGGAGAAAGGAATTAACATTGAGAGCCTGTGGTGTAGCAGCCATTTTGGGGGGGGATACTAAATGTGGCTTTTTGTCTTTTTTTATAATGACTTTAGAATTTCTTTTGAAATGGAAATTCAGCTTATTGTGAGACATTCTGAAATTGTGTGCAAATAGCAGTGTTTTGTACTTTAGTGATAGAAGAGTTGTGTGCTATATCAGTGTCCACCATGAGCCTTTAGAAGTGTGATGCTGCATTAAACTGGAAGCGGAATGGAGAGGGTGACGGAAGTGTAAGGCCAGTGTAGATTGCATTGTGCGTGTGTTGCAATGAGGTTACCACCCTGGTGTCTGCAGCTGACCCCTTGATAAAACAGAACAAAGCCCAAAACTCACAAGAGTCCAAGAATGATTTGAGGCTTAAATAAGAAGATGCTATTATAGTTTTAAGCTAACAAGGTTTGATTATTGTTTTGTTTTTTAGTTTTTGTTTTCCTTCTAGGGACCCTGTCTTCTGTTGTTACTTCTTCCATTTGTAACCACTCAACCACTCAATGTTGGTTCTCCTTATGGGTACCAGAAATTCCACCCCACCTTTTATTCTGAACTTTCTTTTTTTTTTTTTTT
>NW_027530352.1:1333265-1371952 GCF_008692635.1 Crocuta crocuta | reverse complement strand
AGAAAGAAAGAAAGAAAGAAAGAAAGAAAGAAAGAAAGAAACAACTAGTTGTAGAAAGGATATCATTTATTTTGTACACAACCCAAAAATTGTTGAAATCTTCCTAATACCCGTTTGGCAAAAACAAACAAACAAACAAACAAACCTGTAAGGAAATATGTTTTTTAATAATTGGTAGTCATGATGAGGTTTCCATGTAAAAAAGAAAATAAAATTAAACTAATCCAAAATTTAGAAAAAAGAAGGCACATTCTTTTCAAGAGCACACGACACGTTTACAAAATTTGACCATGTATACTGAGCCATAAAGCAAATCTTACCAAGTGTCAAGGTACTGAAATCATAGAGTACGTGTTATCTGACTCTAATGCAATTATGTTAGAAATAAAAAAATAATGTATATAATTTATATACTTAGGTCAAAAATAAATCATAATGGAAATTAAATAAAATTTTATATTGAATATAAGAACTATCATATTAAGATGTGTAGTATGAAGGGAAGCAGTGTTTAGAGAAAAGTATTTAGCCTTAGATATGGATATTTTAAAAAGGTTAAAAATAATGAGCTAAGCATCCAAGAACATTAAGGAACAATAAAAGAACCCAAAGAAAGTAGAAAGAATAGGATATCAAATATTAAGAAAATAGAAATCCATGTATTATATAGGATCAACAAAGACAAAGGTATTTCTTTGTTTTTTGTTTTTGTTTTAATTTTATTTACTTATTTATTTACCTATCTATTTATTTAACTTACATCCAAGTTAATTAACATATGGTACAGATTCCTTAATGCCCCTTGCCCACCCTGCCACCCACACCCCCTCCAGTAACCCTCTGTTTGTTCTCTGAATTTAAGAGTCTCCTATGTTTTGTCCCCTCCATTTTTATATTGATTTTGTTCCCTTCCCTTATGTTCATCTGTTTTGTATCTTAAATTCCTCATATGAGGGAAGTCATATATATGTTTTTCTCTAATTTCTAGTAGCAAAATACCCTCTAGTTCCATCCACGTAGTTGTAAACGGCAAGATTTCATTATTTTTGATTACCAAGTAATACTCCATTGTCTATATATATATATATATACACACATCACATCTTCTTTATCCATTCATCTATAGGTGGACATGTGGGCTCTTCCAATACTCTGGCTATCGTCGATAGCACTGCTGTAAACATTGGGGTGCATGTGACCCATTGAAACATCACATCTGTATCCCTTTGAGAAAAACCTAGTAGTGCGATTGCTGGGTCATAGACTACTTTTTTTAATTTTTGAGGAATCTCCATATTATTTTCCAGAGTGGCTGCACCAGTTAGCCCTCCCACCAACAGTGCAAAAGAGATCCTCTTTCTTCACATCCTCACCAACATCTGTTGTTGCATAAGTTGTTAATTTTAGCCACTCTGACTAGTATGAGTAGTATCTCATTGTGGTTTTGATTTGTATTTTTCTGATGATGAGTGATGTTGAGCATCTTTTCATGTGTCTATTAGCCATCTGGATGTCTTCTTTGGAGAAGTGTCCTTTTATGTCATTTTCCCTTTCTTCACTGGATTATTTGTTTTTTGGGTATTTGAATTTGATAAATTCTTTATAGATTTTGGAATAATAACCCTTTATCTGATTTGTCATTTGCAAATATCTTCTCCCATTCTGTTGGCTGCCTTTTAGTTTTGCTCCTTGTTTCCTTTGCTGTGCAGAAGCTTTTTTTTTTTTTTTTTAAATGAGATCCCAACAGTTCATTCTTACTTTTGTTTCCCTTGCTTCCAGAGACATGTTGAGAAGGAAGTTGCTGCAGCCAAGGTCAAAGAAGCTGCCAGCTTTCTCCTTGAGGATTTTTATGGCTTCCTGTCTTATATTTACGTCTTTCATCCATTTTGAATTTATTTTTGTGTATGATATAAGAAAGTGGGCCAGGTTCATTTTTCTGCATGTGGCTGTCCAATTTTTCCAAAACCATTTGCTGAAGAGACTGCCTTTATTCCAATATTCTTTCCTATTTTGTCAAAGATTAGTTGGCCATACACTTATGGGTCCATTTCTGGGTTCTCTATTCTGTTCCACTGATCTGAATGTCTGTTTTTGTGCCAGTACCATATTGTCTTGATGATTACAGCTTTTTAATACATCTTGAAGTCCAGGATTATGATGCCTCTAGTTTTGGTTTTCTTTTTCAGGATTGCTTTGGCTATTCAGGGTCTTTTCTGGTTCCATACAAATTTTAGGGCTGTTTTTTCTAGCTTTGTGAAGAATGCTGGTGTTATTTTGATAGGGATTGTATTGACTATGTAAGATTGCTGTGGATAGTATCAACATTTTGACAATATTTGTTCTTCCAATACATGAGCATGGAATATTTTTCCATTTTTTGTGTCTTCTTCAATTTCTTTCATAAGCTTTCTATAGTTTTCAGTGTGTAGATTTTTCACCTCTTTGGTTTGATTTATTCCTAGGTATTTTATGGTTTTTAGTATAATTGTAAATGGTTGAATTCCTTGATTTATCTTTCTGTTGCTTCATTATTTGTATATAGGAATGTACCTGATTTCCATGCAATGCTTTTATATCCTGTGACTTTGCTGAATTCATGGATCAGTTCAAGCAGTATTTTGGTGGAATCTTTTGGGTTTTCCATATAGAGTATTATGCCATATGTGAAGAGTGAAAACTTGACCTCCTCCTGGCCAATTTGGATGACTTTTTATCCTTTGTGTTGTCTGATTGCTGAGGCTAAGACTTCCAATACTATGTTGAATAACAGTGGTGAGAGTGGATTCCCTGTCGTGTTCTTGAACTTAGGGGGAAAGCTCTCAGTTTTTCCCTATTGAGGATGACTTAATAGGGTCATCCCTATTAAGGGATGGTGGGTCTTTCATACATGGCTTTTATGATCTTGAGATGTAATCCTTCTGTTCCTACAAACCCTCAAGAAAGGATGTTGTATTTTGTCAAATGCTTTCTGTGCATCTATTGAGAGGATCATGTGGTTCTTGTCCTTTCTTTTATTCATGTGGTGAATCACATTGATTGTTTTGCAGATATTGAACCAGGCCTGCAACCCAGGTATAAATCCCACTTGGTCATGGTGAATAATTCTTTAATGTATTGTTGGATCTGGTTGGCTAGTATCTCGTTGAGGATTTTTGCATCCATGTTCATCAGGGAAACTGGTCTGTAGCTCTTCTTTTTAGTGGGGTCTTTGGTTTTGGAATCAAGGTAATGCTGGGTTCATAGAAAGAGTTTGGAAGTTTTCCTTCCATTTCTATTCTTTGGAACAGCTTCAAAAGAATAGGAGTTAACTCTTCTTTAAATGTTTGGTGGAATTCCCCTGGAAAGCCATCTGGACCTGGACTCCTGTTTTTTAGGAGATTTTGACTACTAATTCAATTTCTTTACTGGTTATGGGTCTGTTTAAATTATCTATATCTTCTTGTTTCAGTTTTGGTAGTTTATATATTTCTAGGAATTTGTCCATTTCTTCCAGATTGCCCATTTTATTGGCATATAATTGCTCATAATATTCTCTTATTATTTGTATTTCTGCAGTATTGGTTGTGATCTCTCCTCTTTCATTCTTGAGTCTATTTCTCTGGGTCCTTTCCTTTTCCTTTTTGATCAAATTGGTAAGGGTTTATTAATTGTGTTAATTCTTTCAAAGAACCAGATCCTGGTTTCATTGATTTGTTCTACTGGAAGTTTTTTGTCTTTTTTGTTTTGTTTTGTTTATATAGCATTGATTTCTGCTCTAGTCTTTATCATTTCCTGTCTTCGGCTGGTTTGGAGTTTTATTTGCTGTTGTTTTTTCCAGCTCTTTAATGTGTAAGGCTAGGTTATGTATCTGAGACCTTTCTTCCTACTTTAGGAAGGCCTGGATTGCTATATACTTCTCTCTTATGACCACCTTTGCTGCATCCCAGAGGTTTGGGGCTGTAGTGTTATCATTTTCATTGGGTTCCATGTACTTTTAAATTTCCTCTTTAACTTCTTGATTAGTCCATTCATTCTTTATTTCTTTTTTTTTTTAAATGTTTTATTTATTTCTAGGAGAGAGAGAGACAGCGTGAGCAGGGGAGGGTCAGAGAGAGAGGGAGTTACAGACTCTGAAACAGGCTCCAGGCTCTGAGCTGGCAGTCAGCACAGAGCCCGACGCGGGGCTCGAACCCACGAACCGCGAGATCATGACCTAAGTGAAAGTCGGACGCTTAACCGACTAAGCCACCCAGGCGCCCCATTCCATTCATTCTTTAGTAAGATATTCTTTAGCTTCCAAGTGTTTGTTGTCTTTCCAAATTTTCTCTTGTGATTGATTTTGAGTTTCATAGCATTGTGGTCTGAAAATATGCAAGGTATGATCTTGATCTTTATGTACTTGTTAAGGGCTTATTTGTGTCCTAGTAAGTGTTCTATTCTGGAGAATGTTCCATGTGCACTCGAGAAGAATGTATATTCTGCTTCTTTAGGATGAAATGTTCTGAACGTATCTGTCAAGTCCATTTGGTCCAGTGTGTCATTCAAAGCCATTGTTACCTTGTTGATTTTCTGTTTAGATGATCTGTCCATTGCTGTAAGTGGAGTGTTGAAGTTCCTTACTATTAAGGTATTATTATCAATTAGTCTATGTTTGTGATTAATTGATTTATATATTTGGGTGCTTCACATTTGGAGAATAAATGTTTACAGTTGTTAGATCTTCTTTGTGTATAGACCTCTTAATTATGATATAATGCCCTTCTTCATCTCTTGTTACAGTTTTTATTTTAAAATCTAGATTGTCTGATATACGTATGACTACTCCGGCTTTCTTTTGGTTACCATTAGCATGACAGATGGTTCTCCATCCCCTTACTTTCAATCTGAAAGTGTCTTTAGGTCTAAACTGGGTCTCTTGTAAACAGCATATAGATGGATCTTGTTTTCTTTTCCATTTCTTACCCTGTGTATTTTGATTGGAGCATTTAGTCCATTGATATTTAGAGTAGGTACTGAAAAATAGGAATTTATTGCCATTATGTTGCCTGTAGAGTTGGAGTTTCTGGTGGTGGTCTCTGGTCCTTTCTAGTCTTTGTTGATTTTGGTCCTTTTTGTTTTGTTTCGTCTTTTCTCTCCTCAGAGAGTCTCCCTTAAAATTTCTTGCAGGGCTGGTTTAGTGATCACAATCTCCTTTAGTTTTTGTTTGTCTGGGAAACTTTTTATCTCTTCTTCTATTTTGAATGACAGTCTTTCTGGATAAAGAATTCTTGGCTGCCTATTTTTCTGATTCAGCACATTGAATATATTCTGTCACTCCTTTCTGGCCTGGTAAGTTTCTGTGGATAGGTTTGCTGTGAACCTGATCTGTCTTCCCTTGTACTAAGGACTTTTCCCCCCCTTGCTGCTTTCATGGTTCTTTCCTTGTCTGAGTATTTTGTTAATTTGACAAAATTTATTAATGATATGCCTTGCTGATGGTTGGTTTTGCTGAGTCTAATGGAAGTTCTCTGTGCTTCATGGATTTTGATGTCTGTGTTTTTCCCCAGGTTAGGAAAGTTTTCCACTATGGTTGCTCACATAAACCTTCTATCCCTTTTTCTCTCTCTCAATTTTCTGAGACCCCTATTTGGATGTTATTCCTTTGTAATGATTCGCTGAGTTCTCTAATTCTTTTTTTTTTTTTTTTTACAAATAGTTCATTGTCAAATTAGTTTCCACATAACACTCAGTGCTCATCCCCACAAGTGCCCTCCTCCATGCCCATCCCTCCTCCCCCCCACATCCATCAGTCCTCAGTTTTTGTCAGCATTCAAGAGTCTCTCATGGTTTGCCTCTCTCCCTCTCCCCCACCATTTCCCCCCTTCTTCTCCCCCTTGTTCCTCCATCAAGTTCCTCCTAATCCTCCTATACGTGCAAACGTATGGTATTTGTGAGTTCTCTAATTCTTATATCATGCTCTTTTGTCTTAGTTTCCCTCTTTTTTTCCCCCTGCTTCATTATTCTCCATAAGTTTGTCTTTTATACCACTGATTTGCTGCTCTCCCTCATCCATCCTTGCCCCATGGCATCCATTTGAGATTGCAACTCAGTTATAGCATTTTAAGTTTCATCCTGACTAGATTTTACTTTTTTATCTCTGCAGAAAGGGATTCTATGTTTTTTTAAAATCCCAGTTAGTAATCTTATTATTGTGATTCTAAATTCTGATTCAGACATCTTGCTTGTAACTGTGTTGATTAAGTGCCTAGTTCTCATTTCTTCTTGTTCTTTCTTTTGGGTGAATTCCTTTGTTTTGTCATTTTGGTGGAAGAAAAAGAATGAATAAAATAAAAATAAATAAAAATTAAAAACAACACAAAAAATTCAAATAAAGGATTCTAGATCCTAGGTGTGTTTTGGCCTGGTTGTTGAAAGATGCTTGATAGAATACAGGAAAAAGGGAAAGAAAATAAAAGAAAAATAAAGGAAAATGCTTGAAAATTCAAAAAATTAATACAATAAAAGAGAATAAAATGAAATAATGAAAGTAAAATAGAATTTTAAAAATTTACAAAAATTAAAAAATATAGCAGAAAAAATTAAACATCTTTTTATAAAAATGGAAAATAAATGTTTTCTCTTTCTGTTTTCAAGAATAAAAAAGAAAAAAGGGACAAAACGAATAGATGGACCAGCGAACAGAATGAAGTATGAATGAAATTACATCTAGTTTCCCGTATAAGTCAGCCTATGAAGAACTTTGTAGACCATAAACTAAGTAGGCGGAGAGGCTTGTGGTGTTCTTCTAAAGCACCGTTGACCCAGTTGGATGGGGTTTGGTGTAGCAACTCTGTTCTCCACTAGATGGTGCTGCTTAGCTTATGGGGTGGATCATTATGGTACACGTAGGCGTGTTTGCACATGCTAAGAGGAGTGAAAAGGTGTCACCCATCTATCCAGTCTCTAGTTTTAGAACTCTGTGCTCACTCCAACCAACACTCAAGCATCCCTCCTTTGTCTCCAACTTCCGTCCACTTCCCACTTCTATACTGTCCGTGACCAAGCCATAAGGCTGCCAGGCATCACCTCCCTTCTGAGTTTTATCTCAGATGTGGCTGTGTTTCCAAACCCCTTACTTCTGAGGGACTGTGGCTTTGACCTGCTTAGACCCTCTAGGGGAGGCTTTTGCTGAGCAATGGCTGGGTGCCCACTAGACCCCTGGAACATTCACAGATCGTGCTGCTGCCGATGCCCAGAGACTGTGGCTGGACACCAGGCTGCCTCAGAAAAAGTTCACACAATCATGTAGCAGCAGCATTTCAGGGATTTTAGTAAATCACAACACACATCTGGTGCCAGGCTTTACCCTTAACATCTTTGTCCCAACACCAGCGAGCATGGCTGTTCTCTGGGATCTGCTGGTATCTTTGGCTGTGGGGGCCCACACAGCATCTACCAAATGTCTTCCCAGTAGGGGAACCGCCTCTCCCTGTGTAGCCTGAGGACCCCTTTAACCTTGCTCTCCACTCCTGGGGGTTCGTCCTTCTCACCAGAGCTCTACCAGGTATCAGGCTGCAGAGTTTCAGACTCTGTGCTCCCCATTTGTATCATCTTCACGGAATTTAAATGCTCTCCTTTCTCCTTTCTTGTTAAGTCCCTTGTGGGTGTTTCCAGTCTTTCTCTTTCTCTCCAGCTGCTTTCAGAGGGAGTGCTTTTGCTGTACTGTCCCCCCATCTCTGTCCTGTTGCCGCAAGCAAACACAGCTCCCTGACCTCCATGCCTTCTCTCTTCCCAAGTTCACTTCTGCCCACCGTGAACCGGCCAAGTTCTGTGGTTCAGATTGTGCAGATTGACGTGTTAACCCTCAAATCAGTTTTCTAAAGGTGCAAGACGGTTTGGTGTTGATCTGGCTGCATTTCAGGGATGCGAGAGGCAAATAGCTTCCATGTTGTTCTGCCATCTTGGCCCCCTCTCGACAAAGATATTTCTTTGATAAGCCTAATAAAATCGACAAACTTCTAGTGTAATTGGTAAGAAAAATAAGACAAAAATACAAATGCCAATATTAGGAATTAAAAAGAACTACAGATTCTACAAGCATTAAAAATTTAATAAGTGGGCATTAACTTTATTTCAATATTCTGAAAATTCAGATGAAATGGATAAATTCCTAGAAAAATATATCAAAATAATTCAAGAAGAAATAGCAAAACTGAATACTCTTCAGCCACTAAAGATAATGGTTGGTGGTCTAAATTTTTCCCAGAAAGAAAACTTCAGGCCCAGACGGCTTCAGGCCCAGGGTCACCTTAATGTTTGGGATAGTAGGAGAAAGATTGAAGATTTTTTAAAATTAAAAAAAAATTTTAATGTTTATTTATTTTTGAGAGAGGGACAGACCGTGAGTGGGGGAGGGGCAGAGAGAGAGGGAGACACACAATCTAAAGCAGCTCCAGGCTCCGGGCTGTCAGCACCAGAACCTGTGGGGCTTGAACTCACAGGCTCTGAGATCATGACCTGAGCCAAAGTCCAACAGTTAACCGAATGAGCCACCCAGGTGTCCCGAAGATTTTTAAAAAATGTTTATTTTTCAGAAAGAGAGTGCAAGGGGAGGAGGAGCAGAGACAGAGAAAGACAGAGATTCTGAAGTAGGCTCAGCACTGTCAATGCAAAGCCCAACATCGGGCTAGAACCCACAAACCATGCGATCATGACCTGGGCTGAAGTCTGATGCTCAACCGACTAAGCCGCCCAGCTGCCCTGAGAAAGATGACTTATAGGCCAATTTTATTAATGAACATAGATGGAAAAATTCTAGTAAAAATGTTCAGAAACCCAAACCAGCAATATATAAAAAAGATAAAACATCATAACCAACAAGCCTTCATTCTAGAAATGGAAAGTCCATTTAACATTAAAAAAATTAAGATAACTCTCCACCAAAACATATTCAAAGAGAAAAATCATATTATCACCTCAATAGGCACAACAGTTTAAGAAAATTACATCTATTCATAACGAAAACTCATAGCAAAATAGGAAAATTACCTATCTTATCTGAGAAAGAGCATGCAAACCAAACCAGCCAAAACAAAACCTACAACAAATATCCATAATGGCGAAACACTGAACACTTTTCTTTGATACTGGAAGTAAGATAATGGTGCCTCCAATTACACTTCTACTCAACACTGTACTGGACAGCCTCCCTAGGACACTAAAGCAAGAAAAGGAAATAAAAAAATATAACAGTTGCAAAAAAAGAATAAAATGTTTTCATTATTTGAAGGTATATTGTATGCATAAAACATTCAAAAGAACACAGATAAATTATAAGAATCTATGAAAATTAAACAGAATTGCTGGATATACAATCAATCGTTTTAAAAGTCATTTATTCTGAGGACACTGGGTGGCTCAGTCAGTTGTTTATTCAGCTCCTGATTCTAGCTCATGTCTTATTTCATGGTTTGTGGGATTGAGACTCAGGGTGTGCTGTCAGCACAGAGCCCGCTCAGGATTCTCTCTCTCCATCAATCTCTGCCCTCCCTCACACCAAATAACAAATAATTTTTTTAAAAAGTCATTTATTCTTATACCAGCAGGGAAAAAAAGAATATTGAAATTTTGTAAAGATAAAAACTTACAATCGTACAAAATACAAAATATCTAGGAATAAATCTAACAAAAGATGCAGTGATTATCTACGGAGAAAATTATAAATCTCTACTGAGAGACATTAAGTAGATCTGTAAGTAGAAAGCTATATCTTGTTCTCAGTTTGGGAGCTCAATAGTATAAAGATGTCAATTCACTCCCAATTAATTCATAGACAAAGTACAATCTAAACCAAACTCCCAAAGTTCTTTTGGAGGGACTTTGTTTTTGTTTTGTTCTGTTTACATCATAAAAATGTATTCTAAAATTTATTTGGAACTACAAAAGACCAAAAAAAGATAAAATATTCTTGAAGAGGAATAAGATAAGGGAAAATCTGTCCTAACAAATATCTAGACTTAGTGCAAGGTTGTAATAATTATTATTTTCTTAGCAAGAAGCATGAGCAGGGGGAGGGGCAGAGAGAGAGGGAGGGACAGAGGATCTGATGCAGACTCTGCACTGACAGCAGCCAGCTTGATGTGGGGCTCCAACTCAGGACGACCTGAGCCAAAGTCAGACACTCAACAGACTGAGCCACCCAGGTGGCCTGCAAAGTTATAATTATTAAGATAGTGTGACAGAAAAAAATACATCAATACAAGAGTAGAGGTCTGGAAACACATAAACATACACAGTAACACTTGAAAAGTGATATTGTAGGGGTGCCTGGAGTTAAGCACCTGACTCTTGATTTTGGCTAGTAGCTTGAATAGTAGCTTCCTGAAATTCTGTGTAACTGCTTCTTGAAGTGTCAAGGTATTAGACTGGAGATCTGGTATTAAACTTGCATGTCTCTGAACTGACAACATTTTTGAAGCTCCAACCTTCTCTATTAACTGTCACAAAGAGTTTCATGTTATTAAACGTACTTATCATCCCACACTTGTCTCTCTTATCTAGAACAAATTCCACTTTAACTGAGTTCTGAAACTAGACACTTTCAAACATGCTATCCTTTGTAATTACTGCAGTGCGGAGCCTACTTGAGATTCTCTCTCTCTGCTCCTCCCCTGCTTGCTCTCTCTCTCTCTCTAAACTAAATAAATAAAACTTAAAAAAAAAAAAAAAGAAAAGAAAAGTGACATTGTATATCAGTAGGGGAAGGACAAACTTTTCTGTGTGTGTTACTGGGGTAATTTGGAGCCCATATTATAAGTATAAATTGGCCTCTTGCCCATAGTATAGACAAAACAATCAATTCCAGGCAGATTAAAAATGTATTTAAGTGGCAATGTAAGAAAAACGTTTTTATGTTTTGAGGTAATTTTCGTTATTGATAATGAACCCAGTAACCTTAAAATACCTAAGCAGTGCAACATATTAACATGATAATTGCAGCAAAATTGTGGATATTAGTATTCAGGTCAGTAAAATTTGTAGGAAACAAAATTTGCTATTGGATTGTAGCCTTGAGTCTTACTATTTTGTTTAGAGTGATGACTTGATTCCACCCTGTTCAACAGGAAACACAGCTTAGTGAGAGAAGAGAGCCAGAGAAGGGGCAGGGGAGCTGGAGGTTACAGCAGATCTGTGAATTCAGCCACACAGGACCTAGCTGCTGCAAAGCCTTCTTTTAGCTCCGTCCACATCATTACACTAAGTGAAATAAGTTAGTCAGAGAAAGACAAATACCATATGATTTCACTCATGTGTGGAATTTAAGAAACAAAACAAACAAACCTAATTTAAAAAAAGAGACAAACCAAGAAACAGACTCTTAAGCACAAAGAACATGACAGTGANTTTCCAGAGGGGTGGTGGGTGGGGTCATGGGGGGAATAGGGGATGGGGACTAAGGAGTGCACTAGTTGTGATGAGCACCAGATGTTGAATGGAATCATTGAATCACTATATTGTACACCTGAAACTAACATTACACTGTATGCTAACTCACTGGAATTTAAATTAAAACTTAAAAAAAAAAAAACCAAAACCAAAGACATGTTTTAAACAATCTCCATGTGTAAGAGCAAAAACCTCATGGATTGGACTGTATTTGTGACTAATTGTATGGTAATTTTAATTTCTGTTATGGGGAAAGTGCAAAATATTCCAACAAAGGGTTTTAATGTAGACTTTTTTTTTGCACCCATGTTGTTGACTGATAAAAGTGTAAGAGTCTAATCATGGCACTGAATAAATGTAAATGTGTCTTTAAAAAAAAATGGGAGGGTGCACCTGGCTGGCTCAGTCAGTAGGGCATGTGACTCTTGATCTCGGGGTTGAGTTCGAGCCCCATGTTGGGTAGAGAGATTACTCGAAAATAAAATCTTAGAAAAGAGCAAACAATAAAGTTTTTTTGAAAGATAACACAGGAAAAAAATCTTCAGGATCTTGGGGTAGTGTGGATTTTTTTCAACAAAACACAAAAAGCATCACCCAAAAAGAAAATCATTGGTATTTCAAACTACATTAAAAGTAGGGGTGCCTGGGTGGCTCAGTCAATTAAGTGTCCAACTCTTGATTTCGTCTCAGGTCTTGACCTCATGGTTTGTGAGTTTGAGCCCCATGTCGGGCTCTGCGCTGACAGTGTGGAGCGTGGTTGGGATTCTCTCTCTTTCCCTTTCTCCCTCTACCCCTCTGCTACTCATGCTATCTCTGTCTCTCTCAAAATAAATAAACTTAAAAATTTTTTTCTAAAAGAATATTGTCCAAAGGCACGATAAATAATGAAAAGACAAACCATCAAAATGGGATATATGTAATACACATATAACAAAGGCCTTCTTTGCAGAATAGATAAGAACTTCTACAAATCAAAAACAAAATGAATGCAATTGGGGCACCTGGGTGGCTCAGTCGGTAAGCATCCGACTTCGGTCATGATCTCACAGTTCATGAGTTCAAGCCCCATGTCGAGTTCTGTGCTGACAGCTTGAAGCCTGGAGCCTATTTTGGATTCTGTGTCTCCCTCTCTCTCTGCCCCTCCCCTGCTCATGCTCTGTCTCTCTCTCTCTCAAAAATAAAATGAAGATTAAAAAAATTTTTTTAAAAGACTGCAATATACAAGAAAAATGAACAAAGATTTTAATAGTACTTCACAAAAGAGAATTTTCAAATGGTCAATAAACACAAAAAGAGGGCTCAACTTTGCAATTGGGGAAATGAAAATTAAAACTACACTAACATACCACTACACCTACCAGAATGACTAAAATTAAAACAACTGAAAATACCAAGTGTTTATGGGGAGTGATGGAAACTCTCATATTACTAATGGTTCAGTCACATTGGAAAACAGTGGCATTTGCTAATGAAATAGAAAATACACACACAATAACTTACCAGTCCTACTTCTGAGTCTCAACATGAAAGAAATGTGTGCATATATTCTCCAAGATACATGGAGAAGGATGTACATCACAGTATTATTCATAGTAGCTTCAAATTGGAAACCCAAATGTTCATCAAAAATAAAATGATAAATTACACGTTTATATCTTACATAAATAAATTATAGTGGTACAATATCATGTCATGGCAGATAAGACAAAATGCAAATGAACAAAGTAAAACTACTTGTAAAAACATAACACCAGTATGTTAAGGGACCACACACACACACACACACACACACACACACACACGTGTATCCAAATATATGCAATGTGACTTCATTCAAATAACATTCCCCAACAGGGGTGCCTGGATGGCTCAGTTATTGAGCATCTAACTCTTGGTTCTGGCTCAGGTCACTATCCCAGGGTCTTGAGATCAAGTCCCACATCAGGTTCCGTGCTGAGCGTGGAGCCTGCTTAAAATTCTCTCTCTTTCTCTCTCTCACCCTCTGCCCCTCTACCCCACTCCTGTGCCCTCTCACCCTCTCTCTAAAATTAAAAATATTTTTAAAAGTTAACATCCCCCAATAGGCAACTAAAGTCTATTGTTTAGGAAAGTGAGAAAGATGTTACAGGAGTAAGAGGAGTCCATGCCTTTGGTGGGGAGAGAACTAGAATCAGAAAGAATCACATGACACGCCAGGCAGCCGAAACAGGACATAAAGGGAAATTTATTGCTTCAAACGGCTGTATTAGAACAGAGGAAATCTTAAATCAATAACCAAACCTGCAACTTTAGATCTAGAAAAAGTAGAACAAGCTAAACCCAAGGCAAAGAGAAGAAACTAATAACAATTACATTAGAAAATCAATGAAGCAGAACACAAAACACTAGAGGAATCAATGAAACCACAAGAGGGTTCTTTGACGAGATCATCAAATTGACAAACGTTTAGGCAGACAGACCCAGAGGAAGAGAGAAAATACCTATCACAAAAATTGGGAATGAAAAAGGAGACATTATCGTCAATCTCACACACATTAAAAGGATTGAAAGTGATACTTTAAACAACTATATGCCAACAGATAAGATAACAGAAGTGACATGGACAGATTCCTGGAGGAATATGAATTGCCCAAAGTGATTCATGAAGAAATAGAAAACCTGAATAAGCCTATGACAAGTAAAGATATTGAATTAGTAGGTAAAATTAGTATTTCCACAAGGAAAGCCCGGATGGCTTCACTGATGAATTCTACTGGACATTTTGAGAAAAACTAATATCAATCCTTTATAAATGGTTACACACCAAGTGGGATTTATCATAGGAATACAAGATTGATTTAACATCAAAAATCAATTTATATATTGATAAAGTAAGAGATAAAAACCACATGATCATCTCAAAAGATACAGAAAGAGCATTTGACAAAAATATCCAACAGTTCTTGATAATTAAAATTAAAAAACTAAGAACATATGGAAATGTCTTCGATCTATTCTGCAAAAAACCCACAGCTAACATTATACTTGATGAAAGACTGGCTGTTTTCCCCCAAGATCAGAAACAAGGCAAGGATGTCTTCTCTTACAACTTCCATTCAACACTATATTGAAGGTTCTACTCAGGCAGATTAAGCTAAATAAATACATACAAGCCATTAAGATTGGAAAGGAAAAGTCCAACTATGTGCAGAAAACATGATCTTATATTTAGAACATCCTAAGAGATTTAATGAAAAGTTTCCAGAGTTAACAGCTAAGTTCAGCAAAGGTACAGATATAAGAATAATAACAGAAATCAATTGTGTTTCTAAATGCTAGCAATAAACCATTCAAAAAAGAAATTATAAAAGTAATTCCATTCAGAATACCATCAAAAAGAATAAAACACCGAGGAATAAATTAAACAAAAGAAGTGCCAGGCTTGTGCACTGAAAACTTAAAACATTAAAGGAAATTAAAGCTTCTAATAAGGAAAAAGACATCTCACATTAATGGATCAGAATACTTAAAATTGTTAAGATGGAAATTCTCCCTAAATTGATCTACAGGTTTAATGCAACCCCTATCCAAAAATCAGAAACTGACAAGCTGATTCTAAAATCGTGATGGAAATGCTAAAGACCCAGAGTGGTCAAAGCAATTTTAAAAAGAACCAAGTTGGAGGACTCACATGTCCCCATTTCAAATTTACTGCAAATCTACAGCCATCAAGACAGTGTGGTGCTGACGTAAGGACAGACACAGATACCAATGGAAGAAAACTGAGAGTCCAAAAATAAATCGTGTGTGTGTGTGTGTGTGTGTGTGTGTGTGTGTGTGGCCAGCTGATTTTCAACAAAGGTACCAAAACCATAAGAGTTGAAAGAATAGGGTTTGGTTTTTTTTTTTAACAAATGCTGGCGGGACAACTGAATAGCCACATCCAAAAGAAAGAAATGGTACCCCTGCCCCACACCACATAAAAAATTTAAAGACGTGAATCACAGACCTAAATGTACTTGGTAAAACTATACAACTTTTAGAAGAAAACCATAGGGAATGAGTTGGAGGATTTCAGGGCTGATCAAAGATAAGATAAAATAAGGCCACAAGATGGCAGTAACGTGCACAGGCTTTGGTGAGAGACCCAGAGGGTAGGCGAGGGGAGGCTTTCCAGGCCTTGCGCTGCCTATCCACAGGCAGGGCCGGTGACCTCAGGGGAGAAGAGCCAGGGAATGGCGAAGGGAGCGGGGGACTGGAGAGAGGCTGATGCATCAGGGTGACGTCGGCTCAGCAGCACAGTAGAGAGCATGTGCCAGAGAGTTCAAGGTGTAGGCGAGCCTGAGGTCCTCAGGGCACCACGGCTTGTTCTGTCTACGGCTAATGAACGCTGTCGGCTTCATAAGGTAAGCAAAGCAGTCTTTATAGGACTCAATTCTGCCCATTTGGGCTATGTTTAAAGCCACTGAATGTACAAGAATTTGAGTTTGGCCCCACCAGCTTTTCAGCTAATGGGTCTCTGCCTGCTCTTAAAAGATAAACAACCTAGGGGTGTCTGGGTGGCTCAGTCGGTTAAGTGGCCAACTTTGGCTCATGTCATGATCTTACAGTTCACGAGTATGAGCCCCGTGTCAGGCTCTGTGTTGACTCGGAGCTTGGAGCCTGCTTCGGATTCTGTGTTTCCTTCTCTCTCTCTCTCTGCCCCTCCCCCACTTGCACTCTGTCTCTCTCAAAAATAAACATTTAAAAAATTTTTTAAAAAACAAAAACAACACTAAAAAATAGATAAAAATGAACCATCTAGAGATGAATACACAGGGACATCTTGGGTTCATTTACACTTTTAAAAAGTAATAAATCTTTGTGACATTGGGTCAGGCAATATTCCTTAGATACCATACCAAGTGAAAAAAAGCACAAGTGACAAATGACAAAATTGGGGCTCCCGGGGGGCTCAGTCAGTTGAGTATCCGACACTGATTTCAGCTCAGCCCATAATCTCAGGGTTGTGGGATCAAAGCCCTAAGATGGACTCTGCACGGTGTGGTGCCTGCTTAAGATTTTCTCTCTCTCCGCCTGCCCCTCCCCTGCTCGCAAGCACATGCATTCTCTCTCTCTTTCCCTCTTTAAAATACAAAAGAAAAAAAGACAAAATTGATCAATTTTGCTATTAAAATAAAAAACTCTTACACTTGAAATGACACCACCAGGAAAGTGAAAAGACAACACGCAAACCTCAAGAAAATGTTTGTAAATGATGTACCTGATGAGGATTTTGTGTCAAGAATGTATAAAAAACTCTTAAAACTCAGTAACAAAGCAAATAACCCAAATAAAAAATAAAGGATTTGAGTAGACATTTCTACAAACAAGATATATGAATGGTCAGTACACACGTGAACAGAAGTTCAACATCATTAGTCAAGAAAGAAACTCAAATCAAAACCACAGTGAGACAGCCCCGCACATCCCTGAGGATGGCTGTTATAACAAATACAAATAATACCAGGCTTTCATGAGGATGTTGAGAAACAGAGACCAACATGCATTTGCTGGTGGGACTTTTGGAAACAATTTGGCAGATTCTCAATGTGTTAAACGCCAAATTTCTGTATGATTCAGCAGTGGCATTCCTGGGTCTCTACTCCCAAGCACTGGAAACGTATGTCCACACAAAAACGTGTACACAAGTATTCATTTGGCTACTGTGAAAACAACCTGAATGTCCATCAGTTGATTTGTGGATGAACATAACATGCATATCTACACAACAGAAGACGATTTGGCAATAAAAAGGAATGATGTACCGACGCATGCTGCAATGTAGATAAGTGAAATACCGCGCTAAGTGAAAGAAGCCATAAAAGGCCACATATCACAGAATCCCTTTTATGTAAAATGCCCAGAATTGGCAGATGCATAGAAATAGAAAGTAGATTAGTGGCTTCCAGGGGTCAGAGTCGAGATGTGGATGCGGAATCCGGAATGACTGGTGATCGACATGAGGTTTCTTCTGGGGTGATGGAAAGAGTCTAAAATTATTGTGATGACAGCTGCCTATCTCTGTAGATATACCAAAGACTATTGACTGGGACACTTAAGTCAGATCCATTTTATAGTATTTAAATCATACGTTAATAAAGCTATTTTCAAAAATGGGAAAGGAGGGGCGCCTGGGTGGCTCACTCGGTTAAGCATCCGACTATGGCTCAGGTCATGATCTTGCAGACCATGGATTGGAGTCCTGCGCTGGGCTCTGTGCGGACACCCTGGAGCCTCGAGCCTGCTTTGAGTTTGTGTCTCCCTCTCTTTCTGCCCCTCCCTTGCTTGCACTCTGTCTCTCTCAAAATTAATCAATTTTTAAAAAGATAAGGAGGTACATAAGAGAATTCTGGGGTGCTAGAAGGCAAGGTACAGTTACTGACTTGGGTTAAACTAGTATTTGTAAGTGTTAAACTTTTATGTTTTATGAACTCTTCTGCATGTACCTTATATGACATAACAAAAATAGTGGGGAAACTGGTCTCTTAAATATGGCTTTTCAATGAAATCAGTCAGGCAGAGAAAGACAAATACCGCAGGATTTTACTCATATGTAGAATTTAAGAAACAAAACATAATCATATGAGAGGGGGAGGAAAAAAAGATGGGGAAACAAACCATGAGAGACTCTTAAATAGAGAACAAACTGAGGGTTGATGGAGTGGGGTGAGCGGTGAAGTGGGTTATATGGGTGATGGGCAATGAGGAGGGCACTTGTTGGGATGGGCACTGGGTGTTGTATGTAAGTGATGAACCACAGAATTCTACTCCTGAAACCAATCTTGCATTGTATGTTAACTAACTAGAATTTAAATAAAAACTTGGAAAGAAAAATACATACATACATACATACATATGTACATAAATAAGGCTTTTCAAAGCATATGCCCTCCTCATGTACTATGATATATAATGTAAATAAAGATTGCCCTTCCGGTAGGAGCAGACACCCTCTGATACCAGCTAAAACCAGTGCATAAGGTCAGACATCAATGCCTTTGCCTAAGTTCCCCAAATTGCCTCTGGATTGTCTTCCAGTGACAAGAAATGGAGGGGTTTGAGTTACAGGTTTAATTTTTTAAAGTATATTTATTTATTTTTGAGAGTGAGAGAGAGAGCGCGCTCCCACACAAGCAAATGGGGGAGGGACCAAGGCAGAGGGGAGATAGAGAATCCCAACCAGGCTCCACATGATCCGTGCAGAGTCTCTAACTCAAGGCTTGATCCCACAAACCATGAGATCATGACCTGAGCTGACATCAAGCGTCAGATGCTTAACTGATTGAGCCCCCCAAGTGCTCCAAAATTTTTTAAATTGTTTTTCTTTTAAGTAATCCCTATGCCCAACATGGGGCTCAAACTCATGACCTTGAGATCAAGAGTCATACGCTCTACCAACTGAGCCAGCCAGGCACTCCTCTGGGGTTATATTTTAATGATAAGTGCTTCCTGTGTGTGATGCATGAGGAATAATGATGAGATTAATGATTGAGTATTTTGTCACCTACAGGACAAAACACTAAAGAAAAAGACATTTTCTCCAGGACATCTTTCCATTGTAAATTTCCTATCTTTCTCTATCACTGATTTCTTAAAACCTTTCCTTTGGAAATAAGGTTTAAAATAAAAATAAAATAGACCTGGGTTGGGTCTGTTTTCAAAACGGACTCACATAAATTTGCAAAAATAGTTGCGGGTCCTCTGTCTCCTTCAACTAGCTTCTCCTACTAATGACACCTTAGATCACTGTATTACTGTATTATAATATCAAAACCAGGAAGCTGATGTTGCTACAATACTGTTGGGTACATACTTTATCCCACAGTCACCAGTTATACATGCACCCATTTTCATGCACGTGTGTGTGTGTGTGTGTGTGTTCTATGAGATTTTATTCCATGTATAGACTTGTGTAGCTACCACCACATCAAGATACGTAACTCTTCCATCATCACCAAGGACCTGACTCGGTGGAACTCCCAAGGAACTCGCCCCCACTGTGCCTACCCTTTGGCAACCACTCATTTATTTCTTCCCTACCCTCAATCCCATTTTGCAAGTGACACATAAAAGGAATCATACAGCATTAGATTGACTTTTGAACTGTCCAGATCTCTCTCATTAATGGAAAAAAAATGTCTCAGCTCCACGTAGTCTCCAGCTATTTTTCTCCTCACCTTCGCAGTCAGAAATACTTTTTGGGATTGCCGTTTCTATACACCTAACAGCTCACTATTTTCTATCCTACATTTCTGCTCATGCTTTCTGTTTCCACTGTTCACTCATCCTTCCACGACCTGGTCTTTAAATGTTGTAGTTACTCAAGGTTCTAGTCTACATCTTCTTTTGACATTTCCTCCTAAAGGATCTCATCCATACCTACGGCCCCAGAACACTCATAACTCAAACACACACACACACACACACACACACACACACACACACACACACACACACGTGCGCATGCGCGCACGCAGACTGGCGCCACAAGCCATTTCTGTATAGTTAACTGCCTTTTGGACATATCCTTCNCAGATCTCTCTCATTAATGGAAAAAAAATGTCTCAGCTCCACGTAGTCTCCAGCTATTTTTCTCCTCACCTTCGCAGTCAGAAATACTTTTTGGGATTGCCGTTTCTATACACCTAACAGCTCACTATTTTCTATCCTACATTTCTGCTCATGCTTTCTGTTTCCACTGTTCACTCATCCTTCCACGACCTGGTCTTTAAATGTTGTAGTTACTCAAGGTTCTAGTCTACATCTTCTTTTGACATTTCCTCCTAAAGGATCTCATCCATACCTACGGCCCCAGAACACTCATAACTCAAACACACACACACACACACACACACACACACACACACACACACACGTGCGCATGCGCGCACGCAGACTGGCGCCACAAGCCATTTCTGTATAGTTAACTGCCTTTTGGACATATCCTTCAGGATAGCTTAAGGACACCTGAAACTTAGCATGTCCAAAATTCAACTTGGCACATCTCACCCATCCCCAAACCTTCATACAGCCACCACGGCCCCCTATTAGTGGGCACCTCCTTTCCTCTCGCCATCCCATATTCAATTCAAATCCATCCATTTTACCATTTTACATATAGAAAGTGTATTTCACAGCCATCCTCCTCTACGACCTCACCCAAACTACCATCATCTCCCTCTGGACCACTGTCAGAGTCCCCTACACGATCACCCTGCTGTCACTAAATCATTCTTTCTACCATGGCCGGAATAACATTTAAGATGGACATTTCAAGATAATCTCATCCTGCCAATCCTCCTACCTCTCAAATATGCATCAATCTCCCGTCATTGTTTCCAGAAGGGCAAGTACCTAACATGGCCGGGAACACAGTGACCCCAATCACTTCCTCCAGCTCATTTTTATCTATACTGTTTCTCCCAACACCTGGCCATTTTTCATTTCCTCAAAGCACAGCCCTGTACCCAGAATATTTTGTTTTGATCCCATCTGCTTAAATTTTGCTCTCTTACCCTTTAGACCTCAGCTCAATCATCTCCACTGGGAAATTCCCTGACTTTCCAGAGAAGGTCAATACTTCCTATAATACAGTCTCATAGCACCATGTACCTTTCTTTCATATGACTTATTAAACCTATAATCACATCTTTAATGATGAGACTGATTAATTTTCTGTGCCCCCTAAAAAAAAACTGAAAACCACACAGGGAAGGAACCATGTGTGCACAAGTTTGCTACTGCACCCCCAAGAACCTAGCACTCGTGAGGACCCCAATTAATATTTGTTGAAAGAAGAAATGAATATTGCACTTAATGACCCACAATAGTGATTTATACAAAACCTTTTTCGTGAACTTGGGATTTAAATGTGTGAATATTCCTAGAATAGCTTATAACAGCTTCATGTTTACTTGAGAACTAGGCATGCACCCAAATATTATGCTGACATTTTAAAAAGGAAATGTCCTACAGAGAGTATCCCCAACATGACCAGGCAGCAGTCTACAATTTTTTTGTACTGCACATGACCTGTCCCCACAGAAACAAGCTGCAGATGGCAAGTAAGCTCCAGCCCAGCCCTCAATGCCTTATATACCTCCCGACGGAGTCAGCATTTCACTGTAGGAACTTTAAGGCTGACTGCACTTCTGAATCAGGAAGTCAGGGCACCTCTCAGTCCAGAGCAGCCCTCAGCTCTAAACCCTTCGGGGTTTGAACTCCCCATGGGCTCCTTCAGCCCTGACCCTTTAGGATTTCTCATGGCCCTAAGGCTTTTTGAGCCCTAAGCAAAGCAGGAGGCAATGTATGGACAGGAGCAAGTTCCAAAATCAGGAAGATCTGCTGGTACCCAGAGACAACAGTAATGGAAATCTGCAGGAAAGAAGATGTCACCAGTGAAGGGCTGGGCAGAGTGGGCAGGGGGTGGCAGAGAGAGGGTTCTGGCAGGTAGAATTTCAGGACAGGCAGGCTGTGGAAGAGGCAAGCTCGACACCCCAGTGACTGACTGAGTTGTGAATCCCAGGCTCCTGAGACGGCACACATATCCCCAAATCATCTTAGCTTCATGAGATTCGCCCCATCCTCAACCACGAGTTTTCAGTTCTTGTACCTTTTCATCAGAAGCAGTAAAGACAAGGTACCAAACATATCAATCCTAAACTCTGTAAGAAAATAAAGAAACTGTAAACCATACCTTTGTTCCATTCCTGCTAGGAAGGGGTCAAACAGCCCAAAACAGCTCCTTAGAGAAAGCAGAAACAGAGGGAGATTGAAATCTTTTGTATGATGTTTAGAACCTCTAGAATGACTCCAGCCTGTAAATTTCGATTTGCATGGTAACAAATTTGATTTGATCTCTTTGAAGCCGGAAAACCTTTTCAAAAGCAATTATGAAAGCACAGGAGGTGAGGGAGACTTCTGGAAGCACAGACACTGAGCCAGCTGATGTGAATTTCAGTTTTATTCATATATCTGCCAACCTTCACCCACCCACACGGCTCCACCCATTATGGTCTGGCAAGTGGAGGGTGACGTTTAGATAAACTTCAATTCCCTGAAAGCACCAGAGGGTAGGATGTACGTGGGTGTGTGTGTGGGGGGTTATGGGGTATGTGTGTATGTGTGTGTGTGTGTGTGTGTGTGTGTGTGTGTATGTGTGTGTGTGGTGGGTGTGGAGTGAGATGTGTACGGGGGTAGTAGCTGTGGGGATGTATGATGTGTAGGGGGTGGTAGTGGGTGGGTAGACAGGGGTATGGGGTATGTGGGTAGAGGTGTGTGTATGGGGGAGATGTGTATGTGAGGGCTGGGGGGTATGTGAGTGTGTGTGTGGGTGTGTGTGAGGGTGTGGTGATGGGGGGTAGGGGGAGTAGGGATGTGTGGGTGTGTGAGAGTGTGTGTATATGGATATGTGGGTGTGTGTGGAGGGGGTGTGGGTGTATGTAGGGGATGGGGGAATGTAAGTGTTTATGGGTGTGGGTGGGTATATGGGTATGGTTGGGTGGATGTGGGGAGGTATGTATGTGGGAAGACATGTGTTGGGTGTGTCTGTGTATGTGTATATGTGCAGGCACATAAATGAGGTGAGAGGGGACAGAGCATCAAAGAGGAATTAATACCCCCCATAACTTTCTGTACTCTTCTGAGTCAGCCTGTCACATACGCGTCCATACACCATATTTAATACAGTAGGAATAAGTGCTTTATTAGAGAATAAAGGGTATCTGTAGACTATTTTCCATCAAGGTGTAGAGTTTAGCTCTGGCCCCGGGTCATCCCTGATTCCTACACCCTTCTGACTGCGATTTTGTCTCCCCAGCCCCTGGAGCCCAGGCTGGTGCCAGTTCAGGGTCCAAACCCAGATCTCCTGGCAAGTCTGGGATCTTCTCCATTGTTGATTTCCCCTATTTGACAAATTCCCTGTCTCTCGGCTGGTCACTATCCCAGCACTTGCTAGCAGGTCTTGTACGATTCTTCAAACAAGGACAATAAAGTAAACAATAAAGGACTATCAGACAATTTGTTTGCCCATCGGTTTAAAAACCCTCAAGTTCTTCCTCCTTCATTGAAATCACTCCATTTCTTTTTTCTTTTAAGTTTTATTTATTTATTTTTGAGAGAGAGTGAGAGCAGGCATGGGGGAGGGGCAGAGAGAGGGGGAGAGAAAGAATCCCAAGCAGGCTCTGTGCTGACAGTGCAGGGCTCAGACCCACGGACTGTGAAATCATGACCTGAGCCAAAACCAAGAGTTGGACACTTACCCGACTGAGCCACCCAGGCGCCCTTCACTCACTTCATTTCTAACTGACTCTTCTTTCTCCTGAATTCCTGGAGAATTCTGCCCCTCACAAATTGTACTTGAAGGGAGGAATACTAAATTCTCTAAATATGTTCTTTCTGCTAGTCGAGTCTCTCTGTAACACTGTAAGCTTCTGGAGTGAAAGCAGTGTGACTAAGGACTCACATCCCCTAGGGTGCTTACGATGGCGTGGAGGGACCAACTCAATGGCAAATCATCAGTGAAGTGGCAAGTCAGCTTTAACCTGTTCTAAGAGGAGAAATGCCTGTTACTAGGATAAAGGAAGGATATAGGCATAAGGCACTCCCAGGTAACACCTGGCCCTGAAAGTGTTCTTCTCCTTCCCAAATCAAGAAAGTCTCTCAAATTCTTCCTTTCCTCGTTTTATGACATATCACATCATACTTTTTAAAAACTGAAGTATAACATATAGTAAGGTGCACTAATCTTAAATGTACAGCTTTATGATTTTTTAAAATTTAAATAGGCTTCACACCCAGTGCAGAGCCCAATATGGGACTTGAACTCGTGACCCTGAGATCAAGACCTGAGCCAAGATCAAGAGTCAGATGCCTAACGGACTGAGCCAACCAGGCGCCCCCATGATGTCTTACGTAGATATACACCTATGCAACTGCCTCCCACATCAAAGTATAGAACGTTGGTGGTACCCCAGCCAACTCTTGCCCTACCAATACCCACTCCAGTACCAACCACTCTTCTGACCTCTATCACTACAGGTTAGTTTTGCCTACTCTTGAATTTCATATAAATGGAATCGTACAGTTATATGTCTGGGCTCTTTCTCTTACATTATGACTATGACATTTGTCCATATTATTGTACATAGCAGTTGGGTGTTCCTTTCCACTACTTCCTACTATTCCATTGTATAAATATGCTACATTTTCTTTATCCTACTATTGTTAGGTATTTGGACTGTTCCTTGTTATTGTCTATTATGATTAAATATGCTATGAATATTTTTGCACATAACTTTTGGTGGATGTAAGTGCTCATTTCTGTTGGGGACATACCCAGAGATGGCATTTCTGGGTCAAGTGGTATATAAACATTCAACTTTGATAGGTATTGTCAAACAATTTTCCAAAGAGACTCTACCAATTTACACTCACAACAGCTAATGTAAGAGTTCTTTTGCACTGTCACAGGCTTTTTGCACCATTTTTGCAGTGTTATTTGGCATGTAACTAGTCAACTGGACATTTCCAGTTGTGCACTGAGCAGCTATGAACTTTCATGAATGGTTTACCAGCCCTACCACAAGCATATGGACAGCTCAAGACAACTAGCACCCAAAGGTATGCTATGAGGGTCAGATGCATCACAAAAGTGAATCTAGATCAGGTAGACAAAGGAGAACAGAACAGATGGTAACAAGTGTGTTTTTTCACTCCTGGCTAACGGCGACTCGAGCCTCTGAGAGAGGACCAAGAGCTGGCTCATACCAGAACCACACTCTCTAGGGTTTGTATTTTATTGCTCGTGGCTGTACATCTATTACATGTTTCATAAATTTTACACAAGCCTCACTTAGGGAAAGGAGGCAGGAAACTGCCAGAAGAAACTGGCACAATTGCCATGGGAACCCGCATTGCCTGCCAACACGGAGGGACTTTAGAGAAACCAAGGAAGTCGAACAAATAAGAGAAATTAAAGAGGGTACAAGAACCGCTACACACGAGGGAAATTGGGTATTGGAAACAATAACAAGTTGAGTGCTTAGGGTGAAGATAGCTCCCCAAGATGGGCTTAGTACACAGGGTAGAACTTAAATAAACACGTTTTTCATTAGTGCATTGAGGTACACATGGTCACTTTAATAGCGGGACACTGGACTATCTTGAGGAGAAAACAGGTCGGGTGATAGCTTTTTCGCCTGTTTAAGTACTGACAGAGAAAGAAACTAGGATTCTGGAGAAGGAGGTTCTTGAATGAGCATGACCAGAGGGGAGGCAGGGGGAAGGTGGCTGGGAAAGCAGGTGCATGCGGGCTCCCAAGATGGGGAGGGGGAAGGACTTCCAAGGACAGCGTGTGCCCTCTGGAGAGAAGTGATATCACCCCTCCAGCAAAGAGAGCCCCACATAAGGTGAATAGAACTTGGGAAACACAGGGAAAGATGCATCCTCTATCTGGGCCAGGATGGGCTATAAGGAGGAGTGATGTCAGGAGACCATTGGCCAAAGAAAATTGGACCTTGAGGGGTCCATTTATACAAAACCCTTTGGAATTAAAAAGAAAAGAAAAAAAACCCTAGGAGGGGCATTAGACCTCCCATGAGGTATGGGATGGGGAGTTAGAAATTTAAGTCTCAAAGGACAAAGTGACCTGCAGGAAGATGTGGTAGAGACAGAACAGGAAAATGAACAGAGAGCAGCAAGGGAACAAACAGCCATAAGAAACAGAACTGCGGGTGCCACAGAAGTGCACAATCAGAAGACGCCTTAAGTAGCAGAGTGACCAAACCGCATTTAGAATCTGTGAATGAGGAAATCAATTTAAGGAATCTCATCGCCCCTCGCCAAAAAAAGAACACAGAAGAGAGAGAAATGATGAAACACAAAATAAACAGGAGGAAACTATGAGAATAAATAAGAATTTGCCTTCAGAGGGAAAAAAGAGAACGAAATGAAAAGGAGCGATCGAAGAAATAATAAGAAAACTTCTTTTCCAGCTGAAGAAAAACCAGATTCCACAGTTAAAGGATCTAACGGTTGTCGGTCAGGAATACTGAAAAAAGACAGACTACAGACTATCTGCTGACACAAGTAACTAAAAAAATCCCACAAGCTTCCAGACCACTCCTCTACCCAGCCTACTCCCTCTACTGATGGACGTCCTCCAAAACAGCACCTGGCCAGAGAAAAGAAACCTGCTCATTTGCAAACGAAATGCTGGGGGGATTTGGAGGGTAATGGGGGGGTGCATTCTACAGCCTGATGGTGACTCAAGCGTGGCTATAAAAGGAAGATCTCTTCAAACTGGCCTGACTCAGAATACACATTTCAGCTGTGCTCCCCTGAGAGTCCCTTCCCCAGTACCCTCATCCTCTCTCTCTCTCTCTCTCTCTCTCAAACTCTGGTTAGAAACCACTGTAACAGAACACTGCACCTTGCATAGAAGTGCGCCAGCCTTCTCCCGGGGAAGAGTTGTGTTCTGCCTGCTCTCACCCACACTGCACTCCTTTTCTCTAGATCTCTCAGCACGGTCCGTCTAAACCTCCCTGAGATGATAGCCTCTTCTGGTAACTCTACCCGCTCTCTTCTTCTTTTTCATCTGCCAAGTTTCTTGTTACTCTTACTCCTCCTCTCCACTTCCTAAATCTTCTTGCCCCATGACCATCTATCTGGTTTCTCCCACCAACGCCTGGAATGAAGGCCATCCAGGAAGGTGCGATAAGCACCTGCCAAGCATTACTGTACCAGCCTCACGGTTACGCTCAGTACTGATGCCCAAATTCTCCCTGAAACTTTCCACTGTCTAGAAATCGGTGAATAAAATACATTGGTTCCTGGGCCTCCAGAGCTGTTTGCTCTGTTTTCTTCTGGTTTTGTTTCCTCCTTCTCCTCTGCCTCACTTAAATGTTCCTGTTCCCCAGGCTTCCTTCCCTCATTGCTCTTTTCAGAGACTGGATCCGCCTCATTCATTTGTTGCCAGAAATCAGAACCTCCTCGAGTAAAAAGAAGGGCTTGTGAGAAGGGTGCAGAGATATCTAAAAAAAATCCAAGCACAGGATCCTATCCGGTCTCATGCAGGTCTGGAACCCCTTACTTTTTGCCCCCACTTAGAGAACACTTAACTCCCATTTCCTTGTGTTTCCATGGCATGTAGAATAGAAAGACTAATCTGAATGGCCAGACACACATTCACATGGCCATGTGCTTCAGTGGGTCAAGCCTCAGGACTGGGGGTTTGTGAAGGGGGCAGGCATGGGTTCTTTTTTAGGCGATTGGTTGGGCTCAGAATTTCCCCTAAAAGCCCAGTTGTATGTGTAGGCACAACAGAACACGGCCAGTCCCCAAACAGAAGTCCCGGACAGAGGGTTGGGGGCCTCATGAGAGCCTTGGTTTTCAGTCATGTTCTGTAACATGTATTTTATCAAAGAAGCCTATGCTGGGATTTATAGGGTACAGCACTGACTAATAAAATCATTATTTCCACCCATCTGGAAGTGGCTCTTTGTGTGTGTGCCCAATTTCCCAGAACCTAGAAGACTCTTTCTCTAAGCAGCATTAGTGGACGCTGAATTCATTCTAGGACTGTGCTCAATGAGGGGCTCCAAACAGCAAGCACTCTGTCTGCTTTGCATCGCCTGTGTCAGGCAAAGAGCCTGGACCAGAGGCACACAGTAAATGGTTAATAAATATCAGCTCAACAAACAGAGCTGTAGCATGTTCCTTTCTTGGGAGTATTAACTGGTCTGCTTCCAGGACCAGCACACATCCTTTTAACCCTGCTTCCATCTTCCTTTCCTACAAACCCCGAAGGCCATTTCCATCTCATTCCCTGCTTTCGGGAAGAATCTCATGCATAAGTGTCAGTTTTTAAGGATTTTGAAATTTGGAGATAAAAAAACAGATATGGAACAATGGCTCATCAAGATTAATGGTGCCCTTTGCCAGTCAGGAAAAAACAATTCTAATGAGATTGTTTCACTGAGTTAGTTTAATTTGTATATTTATACAAGATTTATGATCGACTGGATGGAAAAAGGCTGGCAAACAGCTACTTTTTGTTCTGTTTGTGGCCTGTCCTAATCGCTGCCTCCCATCATCAGAAGTGAACCCAACAAGGGAAGCACGGTTCCTCTTCCTGTGGAGCACTGTTGGGTTGTTCCTCTTCCTGTCTGGGCCAAGAAGAAAGTCAGGAGGGAGGGAAATACTTCTCCAGTCATCCTTGACTTGCATACACCATGTGTTTCTCTCCATCTCCATTGTGACTGATTTCAGCCGCTACCTTCCCATCAGGTATAACGGACCAAACTTATCAGGCTAACCACTAGCCAGGCAGCTCTGTCACCCATAACTCTGTCCCTCGTAGCTCTTGCTTTTAAAGTCTACACGAGAAGCCCACTACGTGTCAAGGCATTTGGTCTCTATGCTCAAGAGAGGACTTCCAGCACCAAGGACACATCAGTTCAGCTAACAATCCAAAATCCTTAGGGCAGCCTCTAATGTACCTCCCAGAGTGTGCCTCCCTCTCCAGCCTTATCTCCCACTGCTCACCCCAATCCTCTGACCGCTCTGGCCAGTGTGACATTCTTAGAGTCTTCCTGCTCCTCTGTGGACTTGTGCACATCAGCTGTCCCCCCTGCTTTAATATTCCCACTCCCTATCTTTGCCTGGCTAGCTCCCAATCACTCCTCAGATTTCATTTCAAATGCCACTTCACCTAGAATTCTTTGACACCCAAAGTTTTGGTTAAATTCCACTATAAGCTTCTATAGCATGGTGGAGTCTGCATTTCTCCATCTTAACATCCAGCACACCTATTATTACTTATTCAACGTCTGTCTTCATGTTTGAACATGAAGCTAAATGAGAGCAGGGGGTGTGGCTGTCTTGTTGATTATTGTATCCCCAACACCTAGCATGGGATATATTTTTTGGAAGAATGCATGAATGAATGAGAGATGCATTACATGCTATCAAAACAACTAAGCAATCATCACAGGAAAATGAGGATCAGGCTTTTTTCCAATCTATACTAACATAATTTCTAGAGGAAATTTAGTCAAAACCAGATGGCAAGTTCATAGAAAGAGCCAGATGTTTGTAAAGGGCAGGTGTGTTTACAGAAAATAGTTAAGGAGAGCATAATGGCTTTTAAGTGAACCCCTGTTGAGTCTACAGTTTTACAGTATTAAATACAAATTTAGGACATGACAGTACCCAATAACTCTGATCCTGGGATACAGTTCACACTTTGAGGAAATGTTTGTTATATTAAATTGATGTCGCACATTTTCAGTTGAGTAAAGGCGTGGCATGATAGAAACAAACAATAGCTTCTGTGATGAGTTAAAATCAGCTCATCTCATAAATCAACATGGCCTGGGCCTAGGGATCAAGGCTTTCTACAAATAAAAATTTGACCTGGATGAGAAAACAATCAAGCTTTTTAAAGTCATAGATGCATAGAGTAGAAATGGACCTGAAATTATCCAGTCCAACCCTCCCACCCCACTCTCCAACCCCTCCTCCACCCATGTTATATTATACAGGAAGCAGATGCCCTATGAGTCTAAGTCACTTCTCTAAGGTTACATGTCCTGTTAGTAGCAAATTGGGTAACAGAAACCAGACGCCTATGTCAGTGGAACTGAATGCTTTTGCATCTTGATTCCATCAACTCTAATTTTATGGACTTTATAAGCCTTCTCCAAACCATGGCTTAACAAATGGTTTTATGGAAACTCTTACTTTCCTCTAGTCTTGGATCCTGATTCACTAAAGAGCATACCCTGAATAAAACTAAGCCTTTAGATGCTGCTAACCCCAATAACACCTTCCCCTTACCACTTACACTGCTCAAAGGCTTAGGAGGTAATAATAGTAGTGGCTGGAAAAGTTACTTTGAGTAACGCCTTGACATAATATTCTGTTCCGAGGCATTACATAACATAGCCCCCTTTTGTCCATTCTAAGCCCTGGGAAAACTAGTCTCTCTGCCGTCAAAGAATATTTGAAAACTTCTGTGTCTAAAAAAACCACTCAAGATGATCTGACAATTCCATCCCTGTGTATATAGCTAAGAGAGCTGAAGGCAAAGAGGGGCCCAAACAGATACTTGTACATCAATGTCGAGTGCGGCATCTGTCACAAGAGCCAAAAGGTGAAAATGACCCAAGTGTCCATCAGCAGATGAGCTGATCACAAAATGTGGTGTATATCTACGCAGTGGAACATTGTTTGGCCAAATAACCGAATGATATTCTGCTAGATGCTACAACATGGATATAACTGGAAAATAGTGTGCTAAGTGAAATAAACCTGACACAAAAGAACACATATCATAGAATTCCACTTCTGGGAGATACTCAAAAATAGGCAAATCGAGACAGG
This sequence comes from Crocuta crocuta, assembly GCF_008692635.1. Lineage (NCBI taxonomy): Eukaryota > Metazoa > Chordata > Mammalia > Carnivora > Hyaenidae > Crocuta > Crocuta crocuta. The sequence continues at coordinate 1,341,145 of NW_027530352.1, read as the reverse complement.
ATGTAGGACAGCTGCCCTGTTTAATGGGTACACAGTTTCTGCCCAGGATGATGAAAAAGTTCAGGAAGCAGATCGTGGTGGTGGTTTCATAACCTTGTAAATGTACTTAATGCCACTGACTCTACACTTAAAAATGATTAAGATGCAGGGTGACTGGGTGGCTCAGTCAGTTAAGTGTCCAGCTCTTGATTTCAGCTCAGGTCATGATCCCAGGCTTGTGGGATCAAGCCCCATGGAGGCTACATGCTGAGCATGGAGCCTATTTAATATTCCCTCTCTTCCTTCCTGACTTGTGTGCACTTTCTCTCTCTCTCTCTCTGAAAAAAAAAAAAAAGATTAAAGCGCTAAATTTTATGTTCTACATATTTGGCCACACACACACACACACACACAACTCAACAGCTTCCAGTCCCAGCCAAGATGGAATCCTAAAATATGTTCAAATAAACTGCAGGAAGGTAGAAAAAGAGAAACAAACAAGAAACAGAACACAAAAAACAGAAAAAAACCCAGAATGGCCAGGATAAGCTCTAGCATATTGACAACTACCTTAAATGTGAGAAAACTAAATGACAGAAAATTAGTGGAGAGAATTAAAAAACAACAACCATGATCCAATCACATGCTGTCTATAAAAATGTGACACAGGTAGGTTGAAAGTAAAAACAAAAACAAAACAAAAACCAGAAAAACATAAACGGTATATACATTAAACGGAAAGAGCAGGATTTGACTTCATAATATCAATTTAATAAGTCATCATTAATTTTAAGACACACTTTAAAAATTTCACTCATGGAATGAAAAAGCCAATATATAAGTAAGGCTAACTGGATTTATATTACAATTCTCCAAACAAGCCGACATCAATAAAGCACATTACCGCATTCAGTTTCCCTTGTAATGAAACACAAGCGTCCCCTTTCTGTAGTGCACAGAGACCAAAACACGCGTGCATGAGGACAGACAACAGACACATGCTCTCTTCCTTTATTGTGACACTTGGCCGTGTGATGTCAAATGCCCTGTGCAGGATGCCTGTCTCGGTGGCCACAGTCAGGCTAGGATGGACCCCACTGTTGTGTGTCCTGGGCAGTGAATTACAGGAAAAGTCACGGTACAGACCTTCCCTGCTTTCTATGGACGGAAGTATGGGGGCAGAAAAGAATTTTAATTAGTTTGTAGAACTACATTCAGCTCCAAGAAGCAGCGGAAGAGTTCTCTTGGTTTCCCACTCGAATTCATCAACAGTTCCTTGACCTGATGCCCTGTTCTGATGCATAAGACAAGGAACCATCTAGCATCTGAATGAGAGAAGTGTTTTCATCACCCACCACCCTCCTCATTTATGCCTTCAAGACTGTGGTGCTGGCCATTATCTTCTTTCCTTATGAGACCTAATCCATTTCTAGTTTCCAAACTACCGAGAATGTAATGACCGGAACTCAATTACATGAACATGGGGAGGCAGGATGTTTTTAGTTTCAAAGACGTAAATTTGGTGTGTGAATATAATTTCCAGGGTCAGGAGTGAAAGGTAAAATTGTGAGGAAAAAAAACCCCAGTGCAATGTATCCTTCCAGAGAGAAACTTCAGGAAGAATATTAGATATTGACTACTATTTAGTGGGTGCCACCGGCCACGAATATGGGTCTCCTGTTCAAATGGCAAGGTTTTGTGTCAAGGTTATGCATCCTGAGGTTATAGCCTATGATGCAGTAAAGGCATTTCTAGCCATTCACCTTCCTGGTGATCTTTCCAAGGACTGAGAAGACTTTAAGAATATACTAACCATGGGGCGCCTGGGTGGCTTAGTCGGTTGGGCGTCCGACTTTCGCTTAGGTCATGATCTCGCGGTTCGTGGGTTCGAGCCCCGCGTCGGGCTCTGTGCTGACTGCCAGCTCAGAGCCTGGAGCCTGTTTCAGTCTGTGACTCCCTCTCTCTCTGACCCTCCCCTGCTCATGCCGTCTCTCTCTCTCTCTCTCTCCTAGAAATAAATAAAAAATATTAAAAAAAAAAAAAAGAATATACTAACTGTGTGGGGGTCAATTAGGGTCAGCAATTTTGGAGGTCATAACAAATATAAGGGAAATTATTTTTTGTGGGATATTTACTTCTGGGGAAGCTACAATAAACAAATGGTGTGTATTTGAAGAGTCCCTAGAACCAGACTTGTTTGCAGAGACAAATGTATTATCCTCTATCATTCCAGCAGTTTCGATCTTCAATTACATTTTTCTAGTGGGAGATATCTGACCAGATGTCTTCCAGTCTGGAAATGAAGAGAATGCATTCACTTAAGGAAAGTGGTGGATTGTATTTTCCAAAGATGGCCACAGCTTTCCACAGGCTGTGCGTAGAGTGTGACTGACCTTCCTCCCTCAAGGTGTGTGGCGTCTGTGTTCCTGCCTTGTATCTGAGTGGGAGCCTGTGACTGCCCCACACAACAGACACGATGTGACTTCTGAAGCCTGGGGTAAGGTACCACCTGGCCTTCTCTCCTTCGGGCCTGTCCTCAAAGCCAGTCACCATTTCTGAGGAAGCTGGGACAAGTGAAAGAATCTCACGTCGGTGTCTGGTAAGCCCGGCCAACAGCTAAGCCGCCATCATTCCCAAGCTTTCCAAAGATTCTATCCCCAGCTGCTCCAGCCTTCCAGCTGAGGCTCCAGACAGCACGTAGCAGAAGCAAGCCATCCCTGGCGTGCCCTGTCTGGGAATGCCTGACCCACAGACTCTGTGAACATAATAAATGGTTGTTTTCGTCACTGAAAAAAAAATTGCTCAAGTCATGCTTAAATTAAGTTTCCATTAGTATAAAATGGGAGCATGACAAATACTGTGATGCTGAGAGGCTCGGTCACCGACACACAGCCCTAGTCCCAGCAGTACTAACCCAGTGCGGCACAGGGTCTATTGGAGAAAACACGGAATCCCCCAAACCCTCATCTCCCCACAGCACGGGCCAGGCATGGATGGTCTACCTGCAGTGAGGCCAGAGGCCAGTAGAGCATGGCCGGCTTCTTACAGTAATTTGGATGCACAAGAGGACCTGGTCTCAGGCCACGTTACACGTTTGGGCTGTTACAATCCTATGTTGACCTACAGAACACTTAGTTTCTCTAGGCCATGAGAAAGGAAAGATGGCATCTTGGGGCCCAGAGAGAAGAGTAGGGAAAATGCATATGGAGGGCCCACATCTACACTGAAGGTTGGAGTCTTTACATGGAGGATCGTGGAACAATCAAGAAGAGCCTCTGTATATCCAGAATGCTAACATCCACTGAAAGCCTTGCTGCCCCTCTGCAGACTAGCACGGGCCAGCTCAGCCTGGCAGAAGGAGAGAGGAGCCCAGCTCATTCAGATCTGTCTCCCATCAGATACAAAGGGAACACAGTGAGAATCTTCCCTAACCTTCTCTTCTGCCCTCCTCCCATCAAAACAAAATGGCCGCTTGCACCCTTCACATTGGCAGAATTTTAAAGATAAGCATTAGTCAGTGTTGGTGGGCCCGCTGGGAGAGGTGTATGCTCATCATAAACATAGGAGTATAAGCTGGCAGCTTGGCGGGGAAATCTGACAGTATCTATCAAATCAAAATATAAATGTCCTCTGACTCAGCAACTCTACTTCTATTCCAGTATAAGTTTTTTAAGAAATACTTTAGTACTGGTACAAAACGATGTCTATTGCAACAAAATACTAGAAATACCAATGGAGGAATAAGGAAGGAAATTATGGCACGTTCTTCTACTAACTACTATGTAATAGTTATAAATAAAGTAGATTTTAGAAAATATTTTTATTTATTTCTAGGAGAGAGAGAGAGAGACAACGTGAGCAGGGGAGGGTCAGAGAAAGAGGGAGATACAGACTCTGAAATAGGCTCCAGGCTCCGAGCTGGCAGTCAGCACAGAGCCCGACGCGGGGCTCGAACCCACGAACCGCGAGATCATGACCTAAGCGAAAGTCGGACGCTTAACCGACTAAGCCACCCGGGCGCCCCAATAAATAAAGTAGATTTATAGGTGTCCACATAAATAGGGCTCCACAACATATTTTTGTCCATTTACAATTTTCTGGAGTCTGTAAAAAATGACTACTTATAATTACCTTGGTTTAAAATTAACATCAAATTTAATCTTTTGGGGGGGGTATTTTGAGAGAGAGTGCGCGTGAACAGGGGAGGGACAGAGAGAGAGGGAGAGAGAAATCCCAAACAGGCTCCATGCTGTCAGCACAGAGCCCAACATGGAGCTCGATACCACGATCTGTGAGATCATGAACACGACCTGAGCCGAAATTAAGTCAGACGCTTCGCTGACTGAGGCCCCCAGGTGCCCTGACATCAAATTTCTTAACGCTCCAAAGTTAACACTGTGTGTGGATCGTGATGTACAGTTGCTCACCAGCAGGTGAAGTCTGGAATAGATCGATTACCTCTGAATCCCCAGAGCATCTTAGAATCTAGGACATTATAGTTACTCAAAACTGTTTAATAAATTAATGAAACAGTCAGGCTTGCAGCTCCAAGGCTCCTTCTGGTTCCAGTTCTTTGATTCAAACTGGGGGAAAACTGCCCTTTTTAATAAAATGGTCCCGACAATGCCTACCTCACAGAGCTGCTGCGATGATAAATAAAGCCATCCAAATTCTAGCAACTGTTTTGTTGTTCTTCACTGGATAAAATGACTTTTCTGCCAAGTTCGAAGTCACTCTGGATGTTTCAAAGAGATTTTTTCAATGTATTTGGAGGAGGAAGGGGGAGATGTAAAGGAGGGGACAGGAGGAGGGTCAAATATTAAAAATACTATCATAGATAAGGATGAAGAGGGGACTGACGGCAAGGGCCAAGGCTGGATGTGAGGCATGTTCAAAAGTAATGGTAACAGAGGGCACCTGGGTGGCTCAGTTGGTTGAGCATCCAGCTTTGGCTCAGGTCATGAGCTCAGGCCATGATATCACCATTTGTGGGTTCAAGCNCCCCCCCCCCCCCCCCCCATGTGTGCACATACTCTCTAAAATAAATGTTTAAAAAAGGTAAAAGAAAAAAGTAACGGCAATAGGAAAGGCTTTATACTTGTTAAAAGCTTTGAGCACATACACTAATAGGAAACTCCTGGAAACTTGACTGAAGCAAGAACATAAGCAAGAAACTCTTGACTTTGGGAATGTTCCATTCTGGTTCCTGACCTTGATCATAATTGATGGGAAACTAGACTTTCAATCTTGTTGGAGCAAAGAGAGTGTATGCACCTGCCGTTAGTTTCCTAGAGCTGCCCAAACAAGTTCAAGTTTAACCAGGTAGCTTAAAATAACAGAAATGTAACCCCTCATGGTAGTGGAGGCCAGGAGTCTGAAATCAAGGTGCTCGCAAGGTTGGGTCCTGCTGGGAGCGTGAAGTCCGTGCCTTTTTCCAACCTTCTGTAGATTTATCACCTCAGTCTCCTGCTCCGTCTTCACCTTCACTCTGTGTTTCTCCTCTGTGTCTTTTCCTGTGGCTCTGCCTTTGTCTTTTCCTTGTTATAAAGGCACTTGCTATTGGATTAGGGTCTACTACCTACATAATCCAGGATAGTCTCCTCTTAAGAGCCTTAATTATATCAGGGCATCTGGGTGGCTCAGTTGGTTAAGCATCCAACTTGGTATCAGCTAAGGTCATGACCTCAAGGTTTGTGAGTTCAAGCCCCGTGTTGGGCTCCATGCTGACAGAGCAAAGCCTACTTGGGATTCCTCTTTCCCTCACTCTCTCTGCCCCTTTCCCATTCATGCTCTGGCTCTCTCTCTCTCTTTCTCAAAATAAATAGATAAACTTTAAGAAGAATCCTTAATTATACCTACAAAGATCCTCTTCGTAAATTAGGTCACATTTGGAGGCTCCAGATAGACCTATCTTGTGGGGGCAGCCACCAACCTCCATGGCTTGCTTGTGTGGTTTTGGTGTTGGAAGAAGGCTACTATAACAGAAATATAAACTGAAGGGAAGTAAAAACTAAAAATAAAAAACGTAAAGTTTCCTGGGCAGTTTCAAAATAACAGATGTAAGTGGCTTGTGGTATCGTCTTCACAACTTTGTGGTAATCTCTTTAAAAACTGACCGAAGCCAGGAACATTGCTGAAGTGGTTACCGCATACTTAACCACTAAAGCTGATCACCTTCCCAATTTCTTTTCATGGAATTTAAACCAAATATTCTCACTTGTAACGTATGGACATATATAATTACTTGAGAGGACAAAAGCACAAATAAGCAGTGTGAGTTGGAGATATCATGTACTAAATTTAGATTCTGTTTCCAGTAAGGTGATGGGCTAAACACTTGAATTAATCCTCTTGTTAAAAACAACTAAAAATCTGACAATCTTAAGAGAGTCGATGTGCTGTCATGAATGTAAGGAATTCGTGAATCAGGGACTGAGTGCAGACAAGACTATAGCCAGACATTTCCCAAATGGNGGGGGATGGACACTGAGGTTTGCATTCATGGCCTCAAATGGGTCCAGAGACAGCCCAGAAAGTCTGTCAAGTTGGGGAGTCTAACAGCGATCTTCCCCCCAAAACTGATCCCAGAGGGTGAAACAATCAATTTAACAATGATGTAGGGGCACCTGGTGGCTCAGTCTGTTAAGCATCCCACTTCTGCTCAGGTCATGATCTCACCATTAAAATTGGAGCCCCACATGGTCTCTCTGTTGTCAGCACAGAGCCCATTTCCAGTGCTCTGTCCCCCACTGTTTCTGCCCCTCTCCTGCTTGTGGGTGTGTAGGGGGGGTGTATGCACGTGCAAGCTCGCTCTTTCTCTCTCAAAAATAAATAAACATTAGGGGCCCTGGGTGGCTCAGTCCATTGGGTGGCCAACTTCAGCTCAGGTCATGATCTCACAGCTCTGAGTTCGAGCCCCACATCAGGGTCTGTGCTGACAGCTCAGAGCCTGGAGCCTCCTTCAGATTCTGTGTCTCCCTGTCTCTCTGCCCCTTCCCCACTCACACTCTCTTTCTCTCTCTCTCAAACAAAGAAATAAATAAACATTAAAAAATTTTAAATTAACATTAAAATTATATTTAAAAAAAGGATGAATGTAGAAACAAACTGGTTTTGCTCCTCAATCCCCCACCCTCCCCATCTCAAGCACAGCTCCAGGAGACAGGAAAATCTATTAGCCCAAATCTTCATGCTAAGCGGATGGGAGAAAAAAACTAGAACCTGGCCTCCACGAGTATTTTCAGCCTGAATTCACACTAGCGAGGGGCACTGGACAAACCTCTTGCTGAACACGTAGTTTAGAGGGACCCTAGACTAATAGCTGCCATAAACCTGGAAAAAGCAAATGCCCGTCCCGTCTGGAGGACACGTCTAACTCAGCCGACGGTACCTTCTGCAGGCACAATTTGGAAGCGTGAGCAGCGCACCGCGCACAGTTACTGAAGCAAGGGCCGCCAAAAACAACAGACTGCATGAGAAATTCCATAATATTACCGTTCGTTCCGTTCTCTGTGCCTGGGGCCTGAAATCTGTGTCTTTGCATACTTACGCCCACGTAGCGTCTGCATAAAGGAGCTCTCAGGCGAACTATAACCATGAGAACACTGACACAGCCATACTAACAATAGAGAAAGCATGTGTAAGCAACAAATATTGCCAAAGAGATCATTTCCTAGAGATAAAAGGAGCGTCAGCAACCATAATTTTAAATTTACATGGGCTAATAATAGCCTCAAGATATACTGCCAAAAGTATAAGGAGTCACAGGCGAATTCAAAACCACAGATTTTTAAATACTCTCGGGAACTGACTGAATACGCAAGATTAAAGTGTATTTTAATTCGTCCAGAGGGCGCAGGCGCAGCAGGCACGCCAACAAGTGATGCCGGCTCACCTTGGGG
>NW_027530352.1:1320397-1332515 GCF_008692635.1 Crocuta crocuta | reverse complement strand
GGAGGAGCCACCGGAGAAGTCAGGCTGGGAGCCGCGTGGGGAGGCCCCTGCGCAGGGCCAAGCAGGGAGAACTGGAACCCAACTCGACAAGGGCTCCTCCCTGCCCCATTACCTGGGGATAAGGCTCCTCCCCGCTGCGGCTCCCACGGCGGATCGTCGGCCTGGAGGCCCGGCGCCGCTCGGCACCGTCAGGCTGGCCAATCCGGGACTCCAGCGCCGAAAGGAGCTCCGCGCACCGCACGGAGAAGGGCGCGCTGCTCCGGGCTCCAGGCGTCCCGCCTCGCCCAGCGCCCTGCGCAACGCCCCGCTCCCCACGTACCCCTTCCACTTGCTTCCCAGGCCCTGCGCCCGGTGCCCCGCCCTCCTCCCCACATACCCGTCCCCCCTTTTCCCTTTGCCTTGCGCACCGCACCCCCTCATCAGTCACCCCTTGCTCCCCTGGCCCTGCGCCCCCACGCGCACCCTCTCAACCCTGTTCCCGGCGCCCTCTGCTGGCCCCACTCTTCCAGGGAAAGGGCAGCACCCTCCCTCAGAGACAGAGAGAGTGCTGTACTGAGATGTTTCCAGCCCCCAGACTAACTTGAGCCATTGTCAGAGAAACAGTAGTCCCCAGAGGTACAAATAAATGTGGGGATATGTCAAAAGAAAATACATTAGTAAGGATGAAGGGGGCTTGAATATCACAATTACCAAACCTGACCTCATGGAGATTTTACACACGCACAAATGGCCAATGAACACATGAAAAAGCGCCCAACGTTACCATCAGTCAGCACAGAGATGTAAATTAAAACCAAAAAATGAATAGGAAACCAAAGCATTAAGAATGACTCACGTAGACAGGAAACTATCAACNAGGGGGAGAAGAAGGGGGGAAATGGTGGGGGAAAGGGAGAGAGGCAAACCATGAGAGACTCTTGAATGCTGACAAAAACTGAGGACTGATGGATGTGGGGGAGAGGGGGGGGTGGGCATGGAGGAGGGCACTTGTGGGGATGAGCACTGGGTGTTATGTGGAAACTAATTTGACAATAAACTATTTGTAAAAAAAAAGTAATAAAGCAGTAAGTACTGTCAAAAAAAAAAAAAGAAAAGAAAAGAATGACTCACGTATTTCTACTTATGGCCAAGGTGGAGCAACAGGGACCAAATATACCTTCCTGTTTGAAATAACCAAAACAAAAAAGACAAGAAGAGAGAGAGAGAGGTGGGCATCACACAACATAGCACTCAACAACTGCGGAATGTATGTTATTTCCCTGCACACAGGTAACAGTTATAATAGCCATTCATACATAGGTTTAACCTCCAATTTCAAAGGAATAATATGGAGATACCAGATTGCATATATCATAATAAAACTAAGCTCAGAATCAAAAACAAAATGATAACTACTAAAATTCATAGCTGGAAATTAAGAAACATATATTAATATATTGGTCAAAATTAAATCATAAGAGATCAGATATTTTTTAGCATTAAAGACTAACATAACATACATATCAAACTTGAGGGATTCTTCTGAAGCAGTATTTAGAGGGAAACATGACATTAGAAAAGAAGGAAATCTGAAATTTAATGAGCTAAATATTAATTCCAAGTACTGTACTTAGAAAGAGAGCTTCAAAATAAAATAAAGAAGGAAATAATAGTGTGATTTTTATAAAACAGAAAACATACAATAGAGATCTATTCAAAATAATATATTCAGAAGTTAGTTCTTTGAAAAGAACAAAACAAAATAAAATTGTCTCTAGTGATGTTACTGGCCAAGGGAGAATTAAAAAGAAAGTACATGAGTCACCATTATCAGGAAGTAAAGACTATACTATAGGTCTTGCAGACATTAAAATAATAAAATAATAGTACAAAAATCTTTGTGCCAACAAATATAAATATATAGATGAAATGGATAAAATCCTAGAAGAGTATGAAATCCAGGATACCCCATCAAAATTCAATTATATAATACCAATTAAAACTCTACATAAATAGCAACACTAAAATACCAAGGGTCATTAGACTCAGTTGTTAACATGTCATTGCTCCCCAAACTGATTTCCTGACGCAACGGATTCAGTGCATTTCCAATCAATCTCACTAAACACTTTATGTAGAAATTGGCAAGTTTATTCTAAGACTCATATGGAAACACGAAGGACCTAAACAGCCAAAGAAATCTTAAAAAAGAATAAAGCTGGAAGAGTCATACTACCTGACTTCGAAGCTTATTATACAACTACAGGACGAAGATAATGTGGTACCGGCAAAGGGTTGAAAAATTAGACTGGGAAAGAATAAAACCCATTTGAAATCATAAACCACCATGAGATATCACCTCACCCCTGTGAGAATGGCTAAAATCAAGAACTCAAAAAACAACCAATGTTGGCGAGGATGTGGATAAAAAGGAAGCCTCGTGCACTGTTGGTGGGAATGCAAACTGGTGCGGCCACTCTGGAAAAGTGTGGAGGTGCCTCAAAAAGTTAACGTTAAAAGTAGAACTCCCCTATAACCCAATAATCCCACTACTAGGGAACTACCCAAAGAATGTGAAAACATTAATTCAAAAGGACACACACACCCTATGTTTATAACAGCACTATCTACAAGAGCCAAACTATGGAAGCAGCCCAAGTGTCCACCGACCGATGAAAGCATAAAGATGTGGTATATGTGCACAATGCACTATTATTCAGTGATAAAAAAAGAATGCGATCTTGCCTTTTGCAAGAATGTGGATGAAGCTGGAGTATATTATGCGAGATAAGCCAGGCAAAGAAAGACAAATACCATATGATTTCAGTCATATGTGGAATTTAAGAAACAAAACAAATGAACAAAGACAAAAAAGACCAAGAAAAACCCAGACTCTTAACTAAATAAAATAAGCTGATAGTCACCAGAGGGGAGGTGGGGGGCGGGTGAAATGGGTGAAGGGGATTAAGAGCTTACTGATCATGATGAGCCCTGAGTAATATACGAAGTGTTGAATCACTATATTGTACTTCTGAAACTGATGTAATTCTATGGTAACTATACTGGAATTAAAATGTGTTTAAATGAATAAAAAATAAAAATATTTTTAAATGGAATAATAAAAACAAAACAAGGAATAGAGGCCCTTTGTTGTTTTTCAAAAATGGGGCTAGAACAATTGGATGTTCATATGGGGAAAAAACTCATCTTTATCTCTAGCTCACACCATATACAAAAATTAATCTGAGAGGAACTGAAACACAAAACTAGAAAGCTTTTGGAGGAAAGCATGAACAATAACTGCATGGCTTGGAGGTAACAAGCTTTCTTAAAAATGTTTGCAAATCCCTCATTTGGTGGAAAATTCATGCCCACAATATACAAGGCAAGAATTCCTACAGCTCAAGAATAAAAAGGTAAGCAATCCAATTTTTTAAAAAGGCAAAAGTTTTGGGGCGCCTGGGTGGCTCAGTCAGTTAAGCATCCGACTTTGGCTCAGGTCATGATCTCACCATTCCCGAGTTCGGCCCCGCATTGGACTCTGTGCTGACAGCTCAGCGCCTGGAGCCCATTTCAGATTCTGTGTCTCCCTCTCTCTCTTTGCCCCTTTCCCTGCTTGTACTCCATCTCTCTCGCTCTCAAAAATAAATAAACATTTTTTTAAAAAGGCAAAAGTTTTGAACACACATTTCATCACAAAAGATAAACACATGCCAATGAGCACATGAAAAAGTGCCCCAAATCATCATTAGATGACGAAATGTAAACTGAAACTAAAAATAAGTAGGAAACAAAAGCATCAAAAACGAGTCCTGTATTTCCACTTCTGGCCAAGATGGAGAAGGAGGGACCAGATTTACCCCCTCTGTTGAAACAACAACAACAACAACAAAATGTGTGGCAGGGGAATGAAATGAAAGAATAGTGCCCAAAACAAATCAGACAAAAAACAACCATCTCCGAACAACAAGTAAACAGGGGCGCCTGGGTGGCTCAGTCGGTTAAATGTCCAACTTCAGCTCAGGTCATGGTCTCATGGTTCATGAGTTCAAGCCCTGCATTGGGCTCAATGCTCTCAGTGCAGAGCCCGCTTTGGATCCTCTGTCTCCCCCCCCCCCATCTCTGCCCCTCCCCTGCTCATGTTCTCTCTCTGAAAAATAAATAAAACAAAAAGAAACAAGTAAATGAATGAGGTGAGCAGAATGATTGCCCCAGATGACTGGGGAGTTTCCAGGTCACAGAGTAGAGAAGAGACACCCTTCCAGAAGTCTCTTCAAGTTGAAGAAATAGCTGAGGGGCTAGAGGGCTTGAGGTAGTTAGAGTTTGTCAGTGAGAAAAGGAGAGGAAGCTGAAAAGGAACACAGGCGTTTATTGGCGGTCTCAGAATTGCAATTCGGGGGAGAGCACATATTCCGGAATAACCAGACAAGTGACACACTCATGCAGGGAAAGCAAGGAATTTTTATGAGAAAGAAGGAAGAGCTGATTACAAGATTGAAACAAAGAAGAGAGGGGAAACTCTGCTAATTTGGTGCTGCCCAGTTGAACCTGTGATAACTATCTTACTGACCACTGATTGGCTCCATCAAATGACACGCTCCCTGCTAGATATTAACTAACTTTCCTGCCCTCGTATGAAATGACTGTCAGTTGCTCTGTTGAAATTTCATGAGCCACCGCTTGTCATGACAATTGCTGCTTCTGGCCGCGTGAAGTTTCTAGACGCCAGGCTGAAGGCGCCTCGGATGGAGTGAGGGCAGGCAGTGGCCATGTGATGGGGTTCCCAGCCTCCAGTCTGAAGGTCTCTGGTCGTCTTCTGTCTCAAAAAGAGCTGTTGTGGCCATTTTTCTGAGCTTTACCAGCCTCCGTTTGCAGGGCTTTGGGGGGAAAAAAACAGCAGTTTCAGTTCCAGTTGTTCCGAGTGCCAATGATGGGAGAAAACAAGAAACCCTTGTCTGGAGAGTCATAGTCAGGTATTCGAGGAAACCGGAAGAATTCGGGATGCAGCCCAGTTTTACAGAAACACTCAAAGACCCTCAGGACTAAAAGCCAATATGCACAACACTGTTACAGAGGCAATGTTTTTTTTTTCTCTCTCTCTAAAATCACCCTAATTTCCACCAAGGAGAACTAAACTAAAACTAATTTGTTTATAAAATAAGTCCAGTTTTAGCCGAACCTAGCCCAATTATTTACATAAGTAGAGCAAGAACAGAGGTTGACCGCATAGACTTTAAAACTTGCTTTACTGGAACTTTTCATAAAGAATCTCTAGATTGAACTTTTAATAGCCTCTCAAGGCCAGAAGCCAAGCCAAATAACTGCCATTGGGTTTGCCTAAACTACCTACAGCTCTGGGTTCCTTCCTCTTCTCTGCTCAAAGTCCCCAGAATATGCTGTTTCCTGGGCCTGCCGGGAAGTGACCTTCCTTGCTAACCTGGTAAGGGGAGTGCTGTAAATTAGGGTACGAGGCTGACTATTTCAGAGGGACTTTGTTGGCCCATCAAGTCAACCTTAGTTCCTTAAATCTGTCTGTTCACATCTGAGTCTATGCATGTCTCTCTCAAATACAACATTCCAGTCAAAGCCTTGCTAGTATAACCTTGTTTCCAATTGTGTCCTGTTACGAGGAGAAGCTTATGCAAATAACTAGAATTCGCACAAAAATAAAAATATTCACTGAGAGTTTCCAACTTCTGGGGGAATCAGGGAGAAAAAGATGTTTCATATTTATTTTTAGGGATATATTAAAAATTTTTAATGTTTATTTTGAGAGAGAAAGAGAGCATGTGTGTGCGTGCAAGTGGGGGAGGGGCAGAGAGAGAATCCCAAGCAGAATCCCTACTCTCTGCACAGAACCTGACTCAGGGCTTGATTCCATAGACCGTGAGATCATGAGCTGAACTGAAATCAAGAACTGGATGCTTAACTGACCTAGCCACCCAGGTACCCCTATTTTGCCAAATTTCTAAAAGACATAGGTACCTTAAGAGAAAAAATTTTCTCAAATCTGGAAGAACATGAGGGAACAGAATGTTTCAAATAAGAGTCATAAAAACTATAACCATCTCCCTCAATTCATTCAGCCCCGTATTATTAATGCTCATTCTGTTGGATTCCAGGCTTCACTCCAGTCCCAGAAACTCCTACCCAGTTTAGTTTTATAATCTTAAGGGTGTCAGAAACCTGTATGTGTCCAAAGTCCTCTCCATTAATCCCCTTGAAGATGAAATACATTTGTAAGAGCATCAGAGTAAAACAGCTGTAAATGAAAAAAGACGAAAAACTGGCCATGGTTAAAGACCTGATGAGAGTTCTTTACAATGCAATTGACAAAGGAAATTTGGCTATTTCTGTGACACATAACAGTTTCATAAATAGAATTATAAGTGATAACATTATGCCGGATATATCAAAACTTTAGAAGCTTCATATAATTTCTGGAATAGTTATATTAATAACATTCCCTCATATGATATACCCAAAGAAAGTTTATCATCACTTATGACAATGCCTCCCTTGTAACTGAGCATAACAAATAAATGAGTCTAATTAATCAAAAAGACTTCATTTAGAATTTGAATTGGGAGAAGTTTGTCAAAAATATCACAAAATGTTTCTTTATTTTTGAGAGAGAGGGAGAGAGAGACAGTGTGTGAGAGGGAGAAGGGCAGAGAGATCTGAAGCAGGATCCAGGGTCTGAGCTGTCAGCAGAGAGCCACATGCGGGGCTCAATCCCATGGACCATGAGATAATGACCTGAGCCGAAGTCAGACATTTAACTGACTGAACCACCCAGGCACTCCAAATATCAGAAGATTTTAAAGCACATGACCAAAATGGGAACACAGATTATTACGAAATTTAATTATCTGTTGAGCTGAAATGACAGTAAAAGATTCTAAAGGCAAATACAGACATGCTTGTTAGCAAAATTTAGCTCTTATTGAAAAGATTCCATTTTCTTAAGTAATCAAAGTCCCAATAAAGATAAAACATGGAAAATCTGTTTCTATGCAGATTAAAGATAAATAATAACTTTGTTTACAATTTCTCACTAAGAATAGACCAAGAATCTAAGAAAACTTAATTCACTTGAACAGAGAGAAAAACCAAATTTCATCTTGCGCCAGGGTATTTTGATATTAGAGCTCACTCATTCTAATCTTAGCCCTGACCACACATAAAAGTACTTCCCAAAGATTCCTTTTTACAGACTTTCTACAACTTTCATTTTTACATTCATATTTTGTCTTTGTTTTTCCTCCTTAAACAACCAACCTGGCTTTAGGGCAAAACTACTTTTTTCCATCAATAACAACAACAACAAAATGCACCTCCATTCCTGATCCCTTTTCTTACCAAAAGCATATGTCTCATTCTTTTTGTATATGATGATGGTTTCCTTATTATTTCTAGTTGTTTAATTATACTTATTAGAATCCTTAACCCTTAGAACCCTTAATTTCTAATGAAAAGTAAGAAGTAAACAATTGTGAATTGTTAAACCAATGTTCTTTAGTTTTCTTTATTTAACAAAATTTTTTTAATGTTTATTTATTTTTGAAGGAGAGAGAGACTGAGTGTGAGTGGGGGAGAGGTAGAGAGAGGAAGACACAGAATCTGAAGCAGGCTCCAGGCTCTGAGCTAGCTGTCAGCACAGAGCCCGACGTGGGGCTCGAACCCACGAACCATGAGATCATGACCTGAGCTGAAGTCAGATGCTTAACCAGCTGAGCCACCCAGGCATCCCACACCAGTGTTCTTTAGATGGTAAACGTATGAATATGGTGAATATTTTTTTAGAAATATATGTCTCCTCAAGGCAAATTTCTCAGCATGGCACAGAGCATATTTGCTAACAGACCCCAAATCTTTAGTTTCTAAAAGGAAGTCAAAAGTAGATAAACCTATGTTTAGTAATTAATATTTATGTATTTTATCTTATTTGGAAAGATCTAAAAATTGTATGACTATCCATAATTTAATTTAATGTAACAAAACTAAGGTTTTAAGTCACCCCCCCAAATCAGGGGAAACTATTCAAGTATACATAAATATATTCAAAAGTTCATTTCTAAACTTTTGTCTTACTTTAATTCACTTGCTCTTCACCATTATGCTTAGATTAATCATGAAAATTTCATGAGACATTAAATAGCTAACCATCATCTCTAAGTTCTCCTCCTTGCTGACAAATTCTCTGACAGGGATAAAGTGAATTTATTCAACTTTTAGTAAACCTAAGTAAAATAAAAGTATTATATTTAATGTGAACAGCTCTAAAAACACACCTGTTTTAATTAGACAATCTTCCATTCAGTGGTTTGATTTTTTTTTTTTGTTTTTTTTGTTTTTTTTTGTTTTGTTTTGGGTGGGCCTTGCTCTGGAAGCCCTGCACCCCTAGCCCCCTGCGGGAGCTGACTTGCTCCAGACAGAGCCCACTTCTGAGCTCTTCCACACTCACCCCGTGATATCCTTAAAACCAAGTCAGACTCGGCCACACGATGATCGTCAGCCACAGCTGTTCCTGAAAACCTCTTTCTTGAACATACACATGTGTAATCTCACACGTGACTATTTCATCTCCCCTGGGTGGGGGGAGGGGCACAGAGACCCTGTGAGCCATCTTGCTACCCTCTCCCACCCAAGCCCACCCTTCCATCCCCACATAATCCGTCTGAACAAACTGCTGTGTCCTTTCTGTCTTTCTGTCACACAACCGTTACAACCAGCCACAACTCAACCACATATATATTCATACGGTGGGGTTTTTAGTCTAGTTCACAAAAACGAGGTCTTGTTTATACCGCTCCTCATGTTGCTGTGCTCAGTCAACTGCTCATGAAAGCTGACTTGGATAGCCCTGACGCATCTGGTTAGTAGCTGCCTAATACTCCCTGGTGGGAAAATACCATAGTTTTTTCACCCATCTTGTTAATCAGTATTGGTTTTTCACAACTACACACAATGCTTGCAATAAACATCCCTGAAGACACACTTTTAGGTACTAGGTTATTTATTTATGTATTTGTTTGTTTATGAGAGAAAGAGAGAAAGGAGAGAGAGAAAATACAAAGCAGGCTACGTGCTGTCAGCGCAGAGCCCGACGCAGGCCTTGACCCCGAGAACCACAAGATTGTGACCTGAGCCGAAATCAAGAGTCGAATACTTAACCGACTTAGCCGCCCAGGCGCCCCGACTATTTTCTTGATGACTGGTGCTATCAAATAACCCAGTCCCTCCTCTGTATTTGTTAACTTTACTGTCCTCTGATCTGGCTGCCAATTGCTCTGTTGAAATGTTATGAGCGACAGCTTGTCAAACAGTTGCTGCTTCAGGCCCAGTTCCAGAGCTCATTGGTTGGAAAGGAAAATGGGAGATTGAGAGAGGCAAGGTGGCGGAGAGGTAGGGCGCTCCATGCATTTCGCCTGCACCCGTCTCTCGAACAGAGAAGGCCTGAAGTCGTAGGACACTGAGCAGCAGGAGTTTGGGAAGAGAAAGAGACAGAGCACACGGGGAAGCAAACCTCACAAGTGCGTGAGTGCAAACTGGGGAAGATATAAGCGGGACGGGACCAGAGACACGGAGGGAGGGGAGGGAGCCCGGCTCGCGTGCAGCTGTGGGGAGTGATTGACAGGCCAGTGGGTGCGAGCTGCCCCGAGTCCAGGGAAAGGAAAGAAAAGCTGCGATTGCTCATAGAACTGTCCCTGGAGAAGAGGGAAAAAAAAAAAACCCTCAGCTTGGAAAGACAGTGTTTTGTAGCTCTGGCTGGGGTGCTGACTTTCAACTAGGTGCTCTGGTCCCAGAAGGTGCCAGGAAAAACTGAACTGCCGTTTGCCCGGCACCGTCCATGGCGGCGGTGGCCCGGTGAAGCGGTGGCAGAGCACGCGACAGCGGCCCACTGCAGCTGCGGCGGCGCGGTGCGGCGACGCAGACTCTGTGGACCTGAAGTTGCTACATTCCCCGAGCGCACTTCGCACTCCGGTTGTATCACTGCTTGACCCTGGCGGATCTGAGGCTGCGANCCCAGCCCCAACGTGAACACCTCGAATGTTGTTCCCATGCTCCTTGCCCTGGTGCTAACAAGGCCATTTGGCTGTTCTGCATAAAGTCTACACAGCCGAAAGGGAGAACACTGCCTCCCCCGCCCCCCCCCCCCCCCCCCCCCCCCCGCAACAGGGAAGCAACGACCGGAATGACTGTGGAGGGACTGTTCAGGGCGGTATAACAAAGCCCGCACTCTGGAACCTGGAAACAGGCGGGGTGTGGGGCATAGAACTCAGCGCACCTTGGCTACGTCCTCAGCACAGGGAGATCGGACCCGAAGAAGTGATTTCCAATGCTTGGTTGAGAAGGGACTGGGGCAACGCCATTCTTCTCCCCACAACCACCAAGGAGGGGCCTCAGGGAGCGGCCAGCCAACACAGTGCAGGCAAGACCTGCCTACACCTAACCACACACATCCCCTCCAGATAGCTGTTTTGTTGTTGTGGTAGCTGTTTTTACCTGAGCCTGGGTTTGCGTGCTTATTGGTTTTGTCAGTGCATTTGTGTATCTGTGTTCCCTCTGTGGTTGTCTGTTTTCTTTTTCTAGGGCTGCCTCAAGAAACAAGCCAAACTACACATGGTGGAGAGTCCCAAATACCACTACCGGTAGGGAAACAAAATAACCAAACGCTCAACAAGAGAAACCANAAATATATGGAAACAAATGAATTTGAGAATACAACAATCCAAACTCTATGCGATGCAGCGAAAGCAGTCCTAAGAGGAAAGCACATTGCACTCCAGGCCTATTTCAAGAAATTAGAGAAAGCGCAAGTGCAAAATCTAACAGTACACCTAAAAGAACAAAAGGCAGAGCAACAAGAGCACCCCAAACCCAGTAGAAGAAGAGAAATAGTAAAAATCAGAGCAGAAATAAACAACACAGAGACCAAAGAAACAATTGAATAGATCAATGTAACCAAGAGTTGGTTTTTTGAAAATATAAACAAAATTGACAAATCTGTAGCCAGGCTTCTCAAGAAGAAAAGAAAGAGGACCCAAATAGACAAAATCATTGATGAAAATGGACTTATTACAACCAACCCCTCAGTTATACAAGTAATTATCAGGGAACACTATGAAAAACTATATGCCAACAAATTGGACAACTTAGAAGAAATGGACAAATTCCTAAACACACACTCACTACCAAAATTCACACGGGAAGAGATAGAAAATCTGAACAGATCCATAACTAGTGAAGAAATGGAATCAGTTATCAAAAATCTCCCAACAAATAAGAGCCCTGGACCTGATGGCTTCCCTGGGGAATTCTACCAGACATTTAAAACAGAATTAATCCCAATTCTTCTCAAGCTATTCCAAAAAATAGAAATCGAAGGAAAACTCCCAGACTCATTTTATGAAGGCAGCATCATTTTGATTCCCAAGCCAGACAGAAATCCAGCAAAAAAAGAGAACTTCCGGCCAATATCCTTGATGAATACGGATGCAAAAATCCTCAACAAGATACTTGCAAATAGAATCCAACAGCACATAATAAGAATTATCCACCACGATCAAGTGGGATTCATTCCTGGGTTACGGGGATGGTTCAACATTCACAAATCAATCAATGTAATACATCACATCAACAAAAGAACAGATAAAAACCGTATGATCCTGTCAATAGATGCAGACAAAGCATTTGACAAAATAAAGCATCCCTTCTTAAAAAAAACCCTCGAGAAAGTCAGGATAGAAGGAACGTACATAAACATCATAAAAGCCATCTATGAGAAGCCCTCAGCTAACATCATCCTCAACGGGGGAAAACTGAGAGCTTTCCCCCTGAGATCAGGAACACGACAGGGATGTCCACTCTCACGACTGTTGTTTAACATAGTGCTGGAAGTCCTAGCATCAGCCAACAGACAACAAAAGGAAGTAAAAGGCATCAGAATTGGCAGTGAAGAAGTCAAACTTTCACGTTTCACAGATGACATGATACTCTACATAGAAAACCTGACAGACTCCACCAGAAGCCTACTAGAACTGATCCAAGAATTCAGCCAAGTTGCAGGGTACAAAATCAACGTACAGAAATCGGTTGCATTTTTATACACCAACAATGAAGCAACAGAAAGAGA
>NW_027530352.1:1313827-1320217 GCF_008692635.1 Crocuta crocuta | reverse complement strand
AATTAAAAAAAAAAAAAAAAGGAAAGGAAAATGGAAGCTCTTCGTGTCCAGGAATTTTATACAATCTCACCTAAGTTGGTGGAGCAGCGTACCAAAGACAAGGCACTACACCCAGAAAGAACTTTGAGATCCGCAGAGGGCCCCCTCGAGCACTCAGCCGAACACTCCTGGTGTGAGTTGTGGTGGGGCATGGGGTGTGTGTGAGGAAGATGCCTAAGGTCACACAAAGAACCACCTAAAATGAGTTGAGGAAACAGTCACCGCCACTCCCACAGCCCTGGAGATGGTGCAAATCTGTGACTCTGACTCNAAAAAAAAAAAAAAAAGGAAAGGAAAATGGAAGCTCTTCGTGTCCAGGAATTTTATACAATCTCACCTAAGTTGGTGGAGCAGCGTACCAAAGACAAGGCACTACACCCAGAAAGAACTTTGAGATCCGCAGAGGGCCCCCTCGAGCACTCAGCCGAACACTCCTGGTGTGAGTTGTGGTGGGGCATGGGGTGTGTGTGAGGAAGATGCCTAAGGTCAGGCAAAGAACCACCTAAAATGAGTTGAGGAAACAGTCACCGCCACTCCCACAGCCCTGGAGATGGTGCAAATCTGTGACTCTGACTCCTCGGAACATTGTCATGAGGGCAGCATATATCCCAAAGCTTAGCCCTTAGAAAGTCCTCCACAAATGTCTGAGATTCAACTGCTCACTCTCACCAATAAGGAGGGTCAACATGGAGCCGTCAAGCCACCTGATCATCGTAAGACAAAGCATTATTTAGGAAAAGTTGAAGTGTAAACACATCTCTGTACTCTTCAAATGCTCACCACCATTCCCACCACTGCCTGCTCAACGCACATGCACAGATCTCCGTCTATCCCCCACCGCTCCCCATACCAGCTTCCTGAGTGCTCCTCCCAGCCCGCCATCCCCAAGCTCTGGGACTTTCCCTTAAGGCTACTTCCTGTCACTCCTGCCCCGCACACCATTCCTTCTGGGTCAGGCTCTCTGCCTCTCAAAGTGGCAGCCAGCCTTCTCACAGCCCACTCTGTGCTAAGCTGTGATAAACGACAAAGAAGGTGTTTGTTTGTACCACTGCGTCTCTCCATTTCCCGTCTCTAAATCCCACCCTTTCCTGATGCATCACGACATAGTAATTGGAATTTCCTGGAAGCAGGGTTTGTTAACACAGGAAAGTCTGCAGTGGTAGACATTGCTAGTAGCCTGGCAGGCATGGAGAGGAGTTTAGAGCAAGCAGGCCTGACCATGCCACCTTGAATCTCATCAAGGACAAAGTCTCTTTTTCTTCTACCAGGGCGCCTCCTGACGAGAGTCTATACTGAATACTTGGAACATCTCAGAGAGCATGTCACAGAGAGGAAAATGCCCCATATGTTTCAGGGAGGCAATAATAGGAAGGAAGTGAGAGTAAAGAATATTTTTTCAATGAATACTAATTGAGGGCGCCAGGATGGCTCAGTCAGTTGAGCGTCTGAGTCTTGGTTTCAGCTCACATCATGATCTCATAGTTCTTGGGTTAAAGCCCTGCATGAGGCCCTGCACTGGCAGCGCAGGACCTGCTTGGAATTCTCTTTCTCTCCCCCTACCCGTCCCCCCTTCAAAATAAATAAATAAACTTCAAAAAACACTAACTGAATATTTCCTACATACTGGGCACTGCCCCAAGTTTGAGGGATAAAGCAGTGAATAAATGGCTTTATTCTCGTTAGGTAAGTGGTCCTCAAAAGTTCCCCACCATACTCATCTTCACCTTGGAACTTCTGAGTTTGTATGCTCCGAAAGTTCCTCAGGTTATTTTGATTACCAGCCCGTTTGATGACCCCATTGAAGTAGCAAGCTGAGAGTCTCCTGACTAATTCAAAACACAGCCTGCAATTACCCCTACTGTTCATGTACTCTTTCTTCCCATGTCACGCCTGCATCTAGGGCCTGTTTGAGGCGAGTGGGAAGTGGGTGACGTTGGCCTTCGGTGTCCACCCAGGCTTTCCACAAATACCTAGGATTTTTCTGATCTTCTCGATAAGCCTATGGCTTGTGTAATCATGGGTCACCTGCTCCCCTGAGAAATTACTCCATAACCCACCGCTTTGTCCACCCCTTCACCACCTGCCGATCAATTATATTTGAAAATATAACGTGTATTGAGGACTTTTGATAAGCTGGGTCTGTTCTTACGGTTTACATCTATTTTACCATGTAATCCTGATAACAACTCTAGGTAATGGGTATTAGTGTCTTTGCTTTATAGATGGGAAAAGTGAGACACAGAGCATACAACATGGCCACTGTTGTTAAAAGTGAGGTCAGCCTTTATGCATTAACATGACTGTCCATCTTTCTACTGTGCTTCCATCATGATGATTAAGATTCGAAAGTTTAGAACTGGGGAGAAAAGAGGTGGTTCAAATCTGCCTCCTCCCCTTATTCACTAAATGAGCTTCGTGTCTTTGAACTTCAGTTTACACATCTCTAACAGCAAAATAATAATGCTCACTGTACACAGGGACATACCGCATTTATTGAGTAAATGGTTGTTATGGCCATAATTCTCCCTATAACACCTTCCTGTAAACCTAGTACTTGCCCTATAAATGCTTGCTATGCAGTTTGTGGCACTTAGAAATGGAAACATTTACATCATACTATGCTGTCTCCGACCTCAGGTAAACTGAATGAAGAAATTGCCTTCTGGCTAGAATAACATATTTAAAGACACAGGTCCCCAAAACAAAGAGGATCTTTTATAAAAATTTATCATAAATTACATTGCATGCTTTCTACCAACAAAACATTGAATGTCATGGACACTCAAGAAAGAGTAAGCAACGTGAACACATTTTTCTTGTTTTTTATACAGTGTCGCAGATCCCCGTTGGGTCTGGCCACACAGCTAACTAAATTACAGAGCTGTGGAGCGGGTGGGGTGTCTCCGGCTCTAGTCCTTGGCTGGATTTCCCTGGACTCCTAACTCATTTTCCAAAATTGATTTATTCCTAATCAACATGATCTATTTGACCGTGTGTATGACTCAGTACTAGATCATGAGACTTTTTTTTTTTTCAAATGTTTTATTTATTTCTAGGAGAGAGAGAGACAGCGTGAGCAGGGGAGGGTCAGAGAGAGAGGGAGTCACAGACTCTGAAACAGGCTCCAGGCTCTGAGCTGGCAGTCAGCACAGAGCCCGACGCGGGGCTCGAACCCACGAACCGTGAGATCATGACCTAAGCGAAAGTCGGACGCTTAACCAACTAAGCCACCCAGGCGCCCCAGATCATGAGACTTTAAAAACAAACAAACAAACAAACAAACAAAC
Organism: Crocuta crocuta; assembly: GCF_008692635.1. Classification (NCBI taxonomy): domain Eukaryota; kingdom Metazoa; phylum Chordata; class Mammalia; order Carnivora; family Hyaenidae; genus Crocuta; species Crocuta crocuta. The sequence goes on along the minus strand of NW_027530352.1, from coordinate 1,316,891 downwards.
CCTCAGAATTTTACATGTAATACTCTTCAATTTAGGAACCCTAATTGCAAAAATCCTTTTATTACCTTAAGAAATTGGGTATTTGTGGGGTACCTGAGTGGCTCAGTCGGTCAAGCATCCGACTTTGGCTCAGGTCATGANAAGCTATGTTATTAGACACAAAGGAAAAAAAATCTTTTCTCGAAGATTTCTATATTATAAAAGCACATACATATGATTTTAAAAGGAAAAGTCTATAAGAGCATGTGAAGTCAAGCACTTGCTTTATGCCTACTATCCTAATCCCAAGGGGTAGTCGCTGATGCCATTTGGTATTTCTCTTATGAGAAAGAAGACTTCATTTGATCTACCCCACTCTCTTATCAGTTTAACACCACATAGCCACCTGAAAATCATAGCGACTCTTGCTTTTTAAATTTTCCACTGCGGAGAAACTCACACACACACACACAGAAGTAGATAAAGTAACATAATGGCATCCCATATACCCATCACTCAGTCCAACAACCATCAACCCACAGCCAAGCCATGCCCCATCCAAACTCCCACCTTCTGCCCTCCATCCACTGTATTAGGAAGCAAATCCTTTACATCACCCACTTGTGTTTACATCTGCATCTCTAAAGGGAATTACCTTTTTTTTTAATACAAAGCCATATGCCAATATCACATCTAAAACACTACTTATTATTAAATATCTAGTATTCAAAATTTTACTTGTCTCCTGTCCTAAATGGAGACTTAGTTAGCATTACAGAGTTCAGGATCTAAACAAACTTCCCACCTTGTGACTGGTTGCCGGGTCTGGAAGGTCTCTTCATGAGTGGACTCCCTTGTATCTCTTTTCCTCTTAACTATGTATTTGTAAAAGAAACCAAGAGGTTTGAGCCTCTGAATGTTTCACTGTCTGGATTTTGCAGACTGCATCCCTGTGGTATGATGTAACATGTCCTTTGGAGTTATTTCCTTGAGTTGTCTTTAAGGCTTGATCAGATTCAGGTTCAATCTCTTTTACAAGAGTTTTCCTTCAGTAACACTTAGTTTCCTCTATCAGGAGGACCATGATGTCAAGCGCTAGCGCTCTTTTTTCATACTTATTTTTTTACAGGAATTTAATATACTAATGTGCATGATGAATCATCCAGAAGGAAGGGATACCGTGTCCCACATTCCCCAAAATTAAGATGAAAATAATTTTTGGCAGAACATATAATAGACAATATTTAGCATAGCATGCCTTGAGAAATGGTGCCCTATATTAATTAAGTAAACATTTTCACCCCCAGCAAAGTCAGACTTTCTCTTTTTGTGATGTTTACAACCATTGACTTTTAACACAGTGACCCATTATTTCACTAGGGGCTTGCAAGGGGGCCTGATTCTATCATTCCTTTTTCATGCATTAACTGGAATCCTTTTGTAAGTTAAATTCCCCTTTATGTACCACTTAGTTACTCAGTTGTATGGTTTATCAAGGAAAGGGAGGGTAAAGGCATCCTTTTCCCTTAGTCTCCAATTTTTCCTTAGCGTCATTTTGAATTCATTGAGTTAAACATATTTGACGAGCTTGAATCCACTTCGGTTACCATTCGTTTTTTTTGTTTTCAATTGAAGTATAGTTGACATAAAAATATCATATTTGTTTCAGGTGTACAACACAGTGATCTGACGATTACAAACATTATAAAATACCATGATGAGTGTAATCACCATCTCCAATAACTATCCTTTTTTCCATTCTTATTAATGCTCAAATTGACCCATCTTGGCCAGTGGCAATCTCTTCATGTCAGCTTTCATGAGTCATTTTGAGATGATCCCAATTGCATTTGATAGCTCCTTGCCTCGTGTATGACAACATATTCCACATGCATATTGCACTTTCCTGCTCCAGACTTCCAATCAGCTATTTTTCCTAAAAAGGCTTGGTTTCTTTTGTTGTAGGTAGCGTCTGGAAATCACAGTCTGGGTACTAGAGATATGACTACTCTTAAGAAGATGCCAATTTGGTCACAGTGTTTGGAGGGTGTAAAGAATATTTTGCAAACTATAAACAGTCCTAAAAACACTCGGCTATTTAAAAATGGATTATCTGGGGGCGCCTGGGTGGCTCAATCGGTTAAGCATCTGGCTTTGGCTCAGGACATAATCTCATGGTTCGTGGGTTCGAGCCCCGCATCGGGCTCTGTGCTGACAGCTAGCTCAGAGCCTGGGGCCTGTTTTGGATTCTGTATCTCCCTCTCTCTCTGACCTTCCCCTGCTCATGCTTTCTCTCTCTCGCTCTCTCAAAATGAATAAAACATTAGAAAAAAAAATTTTTAAAAAGAATGGATTATCTGTATCCTTTCTGAGGCTAGGGGTTTGAGAACCATAACCCCTTCTTGACCCATACCTGACCCAAAGTCTATAGCATGCTAGGCACTCAGAACATATTCACTGAATGAGAAAAATCAGGCTTCAGAGGCTGAAGGACACTACCAAACATGAGTTTCAGAAATATGAGGAGAGGGGCACCTGGCTGGCTCAGTGGGTTGAGCGTCTGACTTCAGCTCAGGTCATGATCTCACAGTTTGTGAGTTCGAGCTCCGCGTCAGGGTTTGTGCTGACAGCTCAGAGCCTGAAGCCTGCTTCTGATTCTGTCTCCCTCTCTCTGCTCCTCCCTAGCTCATGCTCTCTCTCAAAAATAAAAAAACATCAAAAAAAAGAAAGGAATATGAAATATGAAAATGGAAGCCTAATCAGAATCCCTCCGTAGCTGCTGGGGTCATGTTTTGAAGAGGTTCAAGTTTGCTTGGATGGATAAGTCCATGCACATTTGTATAAAAAAGTCACTGCCTTACAGACTATCCTCTATTTTAAAAAGGGCACCTCCATAAAAAGATGCAAGTCTTAATTTCTATTTCAGTTCATCCTGGCCCGAGCCCTTGAGCCTGAGATAACTGTCCAACGGAGATAATCAGGGGAAGGAAGGTCTGAGATACCAGCTGATGAGTGTGTCCACAGGACTGAAAGGAATGGCGAGCCCGTCCCTCCCTGCTGGGGAAGGGCACTGGGAGCACGGGTG
>NW_027530352.1:1253614-1313758 GCF_008692635.1 Crocuta crocuta | reverse complement strand
TGTGTGTTTTAATTTATTTATTGTTTAATTTACATCCAAGTTAGCCAGCATCTAGTGCAACAATGGTTTCAGGAGGAGATTCCTTAACGCCCCTCACCCACTTAGCCCACCCCCCTCCCACACCCCCTCCAGCAACCCTCTGTTTGTTCTCTGTATTTAAGAGTCTCTTATGTTTTGTCCCCTCCCTGTTTTTATGTTATTTTTGCTTCCCTTCCCTTGTGTTCATCTGTTTTGTATCTTCAAGTCCTCATATGAGTGACGTCATAGCATATTTGTCTTTCTCTGACTGATCTCGCTTAGCATAATGCCCTCCACTTCCATGTATATAGTTGCAACTGGCAAGATTTCATTCTATTTGATGGCCAAGTAATACTCCACTGCATAGATATACTACATCTTCTTTATCCATTCATCCACCGATGGACATTTGAAAGGGAAGGTTAGGGCCTGAAGCATAGGCCCCAGTAGGAAGCCAGACAAGGTGACAGAGGTAGATGTGGTGGTTGTGGGGGGCGGGGAATGGTTGGATGTAAAAATTGGGCCATTCTTCCCAATTCCCCATGGATCTGCATTAACTGCCAGCTGACGTTGGCTCAGGCAAGCCCATCCTGCGCCTGGAGCAGCTGCTTGCTTTTACTCCTTTCTGTCTCTCTTTCTGGCCAGTGTCTTCTTTCCTGGGAGCCCTTCTTCACTGGCCACATGGCAGACCAGACCATGAGAACTTTTGCTTGCTAATGGGGAACATCAGACTCTGGCTACCTCCAGCAGACAAGCGTTGTGAGGAAACAGCCAGCTGTCTGCAAACCAGGAGGCACGCTAAGAGAAGCAGCCCCAGAAGTGGGCAGGACCCAGGCTCACTCTGGGCATGAGGGAGCCGGAGCTAACGGATCTGTGTTCCTGGCAGGAAGAGCCAGGTCCAGGATGTTGCCACTGGGATTAGCCACTTGTCAGAATCTCAAATGAGGCCTTGCTCCATCTAGGTCCTGGAGGAAGGGGCTTCTGGAGTGAAAAGCAGCCCATCGAATTTTCTCTCCCACCCAGACTATGTGTAACAGACCCAAGCACAGTAAAACCTTGGATTGCAAGTAACTTTTGTTGCTGTTCCTCAAGATGAGCAAACATGTCTAATAAATTCTAACTTGATAAATGAGGAATGTCTTGCAATACGAGTTGTACGTGGCATTGAACGTCACATGATCATAACGGAGCCAATGGTGTTCTCTTGTGCACTGCGGAATTGTGGGTGATTGTCTCCCATGCTCGGATGCTCATTCTCAGGCTGCAGTGTTTGGCAGAAATCAGAGATTTTTCAGCATATTGGAGGATGCCCACAACTTGCACTAGTGTATTTTTGTCACTTCCAAGCACCTATAGACAGCCCTTTGCTTTTCCAGACAAGAGTAAGCTTAGGAATGCTTTGCTTCACTCTAGGTCAGGCTGCCTGCAGACACAGACATTTTCCTCTGCTGCCTCCTTGCCAGTTACATTAAATAGAGTGTATGACAATAGATTATTAATACTGCACTGTAGTCAGCTTCAGTGCAAGCGTATACAATGGTCCCCATGCTGAAAAATATTCCATTGAGTCAATGGATAGCAGTGATTCCATTAGTGATACTGAAAGTCGTCCCACACAATAACCCACCTCTCGTCTCCCTCCCACCAGCCATGAAGGTTTTCAAACGGAAGTGCTGGTTAATTTATTTTTCTTTATATTTTGCATTTCCTTTATTATTTTGTATTATATTACAGCATTGGAATCATTTTTATATGAATATTTTTGGGTTGTGGAACGAATCGTCTGAGTTTCCATTCTCCTCTTTTTTAAGTTTATTTACCTATTTTGAGAGAGATAGAGTGTGAGCAGGGGAGGGGCAGAGAAAGAGGGAGAATGTGAAGAAGTCATGTGGGACTTGAACTCACAAACCATGAGATCATCACTTGAGCCAAAGTTGGACGCTTAACCAACTAAACCACCCAAGTGCCCCTCCATTATTTCTTATGGGGAAATTCGCATTGAGATACAAGTGCTTTGGATTACAAGCACGTTTCCGGGACAAATTTTACTCACAAACCAAGGTTGTGCTGTATTTGAAACTGGCAGAGTTGTCAGGAAGGGGTAATGCTGGTCAGCCAAAAAAGGGATTGGGTTTTTTTTTTTTTGTTTTACTCAAAGATATCACTTCTTATTTCTTTGAGAAATGAATACATGAACATGAAAACACAGTGCTAGGAACTATTGTAACCACACTAGGGACTGCTTTAATCAGCGCATGGAGGGTATGTAATTCATGGTCAGTGTATCCAGTTTGTACAGCAAGAGGTCAGAGGGCAAGGTCACAGCTACATACGACACAGGTGGGTCTGACCCCAGGTGTACCAACCGCCAACAAACCATCATCCCATGCTGCCTCTCATCTGTCCCGACCCCCAACTGCATTAATTTCTCTCTCCTTTCAACTCTAATATCACTTTTGACACCACTTTATTTATTGTGCTTTGCAATATTGATTTGGGCATGTTTCTTTCTCACTCATTATTATGATCATCACACTTACTGACTTACATTTCGTAATGTCTTTCTTGAATGTTTAAAGTCAATGCTTTTGTTTATTTAAAAAAAAAAACCTTCTAAATTAAATTAAATGTCTGGTTTTGGTTTCTTCTCCTCCCATGAGTCAGCGCCTTGAACAACGGAAACTCCCCACCCCTGGACGAAGGCCAAGAGGAATGTTCCTTTATTAAAATCAGCCAGCCCGGAGCTGGGCCTTCTTCCCACCGCTACGTTGTCTTCAAGTTCTCTCCACCCCATCAGGAGTAACCAGCCATCAAAGCCTAGCTTTCAGCTGAGCAGGGGAACATGCTTATTCATGTGATATACACGATACACGAAATACAACACCGTGCCCACCCTGGGCCACGCTGGAGAGAACAATGGAGTCAACTTCCATCATCCAATCTCAACAACTCATCTCTACCCCAGCAACACACCCTCATACACACCCTCACACAGTCTCATACACATCACGACACCCCTCACACTCTTGTACATCCTCACACAGACTCATACTCCCTCATACCCTCTCACACCCCTGCATACCTTCACACATTCTCATACCCACCCCTCACACTCTTGCACACCCATGCACACACTCACACTCCCTCACAACCGTCATACACACTCACACACCCATGCCCACCCTTACACACAGTCTCTCACACCTACCCCTCATACTCTCATACACCCATACATACCCTCACACACAATTACACACCCTCACACTTTTAATATACTCATATATACTCATACCCCTTCATACACTCTCACGCCTATATATACCCTCACATACTCACACCTACCCTCACACTCTGTCACACTCTCTCACACACTCACATCCACCTCCCACACTCTTGCACACCCATGCATACCCTCACACCCCTCATACTTTTCACACATTCATATGCACTCACACCCCCTCATACATTCTCACACCTATGCATACCCTCACACACTCATACCTACCCTCATATGCACACATGCACTCACACACACACCCTCATACACTCATACAAACTCTGGCAAATGCTCACACACCCCTTCACACCCACCCCCCACCTACATGCCCATACTCACACACACCCTCACACACCCACACACTCAAGCTCACACACACACTTCTCCCCAGTGGGAGGAATATAAAGCCGGGAGCAGGCATCATGATTTCATCTTCTCATATTTTACAATGTATCTCTAAAATATGAGAATTCTACTACATAGAACTACAACACCATCACCAAATCTAACACATTTAGTAAAAAAATTCCTTCATATCATCCAATATCCAGTCAGTAGTCGAGTTCCCCCAGTTGGCTTCTGTGTTTTCTGGATCAAATCAGGATCGAAACCTGGGTTCACACATTACAGCCAAAGTGTTAAGGAGACACATACAACTGCCCAAACTTTCACAGCTTCAATTTTGTTTGGACACAGCGTTTTCAATATATTTTTAGAAATTAGATTCTGGTTGGCTGGTAGTCAACACCTGTCTGGGTCCTGAAGCCGCCCTTGGCTGCATGTGTGACATGACTCAGGATCCCTCAGCCCACATCTCCTTGTTAAGTAGATCTATCTTGCAGTTAGCTAAGAGGAATTAACTAGGCCTTTAAAAACAAAGTGCGATAGTACTTCTTCTAAAGTAGTGAAGAAATTATCAACCGTTCCTTAAACTGTAGAGTTTACTTATGGTAGCCTCGCTTATGAGAACTTCAGTTGAGAACTAACCCAGATGTCCATCTGAAGGGACTGGGCCAAACAGGGCACACTATGTCCAAACAATGGGAAATCAAATCATTTTTTAAGTTTTTTTTTGTTTTTTTTGTTTTTGAGAGAGACACAGAGAGTGAGAGGGTGAGGAGCAGAGAGAGGGAAAAAGAGAATCCCAAGCAGGCTCCAGGCTCTGAGCTGTCAGCACAGAGCCTGATGTGGGGCTCAAACCCACAAGCCTGAGTCATACACCTAACTGGCTGAATCACCCAGGCACCCCCAAACCACTTTGTAAAATAATGCGGTTGTGCTGTATGTAATACAAAATAGCAAATGCCAAGATATACTGGGGCAGAAACAGAACGGTACAAGTACCGTGATCCATTTTTGCCTACAAATTATCTGTTTCTATATACACATAAAGAAAGATAAAAGAATAAGTCGTTTGGCACATACCCAAATTCTAGACTCCCGGAAGAAAAGAAGGTATTCAGCTTAGAGCTTACCGCTTGCACAAATGGTTCAAGCACAGTGAGCCTGGCTTATCAGTTAATCAGGTTCCCAGTTGCTAGCCCAGGGCCAACCTCATGAGCAGGCTTGTCAGAGGACACAGCTGATTCCTGCCGGGTTAACTCTTTCCAACTCAGCCAGCACACAGGAGTCAGGTGTACAATAAACACAACATTTGGGCCACCTGGGTGGCTCAGTCACTTGATCATCCAACTCTTGATTTTGGCTCAGGTCATGATCTCAGGCTTGGTGAGTTCAGGCTCTGTGTCAGGCTCCACACTGACAACGCACAGCCTGCTTGGGATCCTCTCTCTCTCTGCCCCTCGCCTGTTCACATGTGCTATCTATAAATAAATTAATTTTAAAAATAAAATAAAATAATATCAGCAGCCTCCAGTCTGTTTTCATGGTGAAAATGGTGAAGCCAATCAATTGTGTCTCTTTTCCAGAAATCACATTTTCCCTCCAGGGACCCGGGACATAGCACACAGCACTGGTGTCACACTTTAGGCCAGACAGCCATTGACATGCCCTCTCCATGGACAATGGCACTGCCTTTCCTGTCCTTTTCTTCACTTTCCACAGCATCTTCCAGAAAAGTGTAGGGCCAGCACGAAACAGCCCAGTTTTCCCTGGCACTATAGCAGTTCATGTTCAAATGCCTGGTGTGAGAAGGGTCTAAAGTCTTTAAAAATCCAGATTGGATTTTGAACTCCTTGGTCACTCCCACAGTCTTCTTGTTGATAGTAATTTCCAAATCAGATGACTTCTGTCAAGGAAGAACCTGGCCAAGAGCCTGATCACTCAGAAAGTACTGTTCATTCCAGCCTGGGTTGCCATTCTTGGGTAAACTTTGCTCTGGGGGTGATAACTTTTGCCCTTTCTTCTTATGTAAACTGTTGAACTCTGTACATCCAAGTATCCACCCTCAAGATACCTTGGACAGTGCTGGCTCAGGATATGCTATCTGACGCATATCATACTATGTTCAGATGCACCGTTCAGCAATTTGAGGATCGTCCAAAGCACTAGACCAACTTACCTCGTCTGCATGGATTTCTTTTGTTGTTGAATATTCAATCTCTACTGAAAATGATAGAAGTGGAGGGTTTGAAGATCACCTGTTACACTTACAAAGTCTGAATAAAGATTGTAAAATTCAGGGTAGTTGTAGGACTACTTTCTTAAACTTTTTCTTTTTTCTGAGAGAGAAAGAGCCTGTGCACCAGAACAGGGGGGAGGGACAGAGGGAGAGAGGTAATCCCAAGTAGGCTCCATGCTCAGCGCAGAGCCCAACACAGGATCAAATCCCACAACCCTGAGATCATGACTTGAGCCAAAATCAAGAGTCAGATACTCAACTGACTGAGTCACCTAGGTGCCCCTGGGACTACTTACACGTGTGTTATTTATAAACCTGAAGGCTTGTATTTCTTTGCCCAGAGCCACACTTGTTACAGCCATGAGTCAGACATCTTGCCTCTTTGGGTTCAGAAATCATTGCAATTGCACGCCCACAAGCATACTCCTACGGAAGGATCTAACTCTGAACAACATACAAAACTTGCATGCAAATAAACAATACACTGTGCTTTTATGGTTTCCCCTGAACAGAAATTTTTAGCAAATAGGCTAGGCAGTGTTTTTGTTCTCTGTTTTAAAATTTGCTTCAAATTTCTGTGCTTGGGTTGATAATCCACAAAGATATTCCATTACCTTAAATGGGTATGTAATTTCTACCTACGAGTGACTGTGAAATGGCATAGCAAAAATCTTTCATAAAAACAGAGAATTTTGTCTACTGTTTTCTTGATTCATTTTGTGATGAATTGCTTAGTACCTTAAGATGTCTCTTTATTACTTTTTGACTATTAGTTTACATCTGCTTTGTTCTTTAACACCTCAGGCCTTCCTCTCCTCATTTAAAGCTCCATAAAAGCAATGGCTATATTTTTATTCACCTCTGTGTTGAGCCAAGTATGGGAAAAGTCACTAGTACTTACTAATCTTCTGCTGAATGGGTGAACAGATGAGTGAATGAATAGGTGGTAAGTTCCCGAAGAACGGGAGCGATCTATTCTAGAATCTCGGCCAGAGAAATGCTAGTTTTCCTGAAGGAGACTCTGAGTACTCATGCAAAAGCTGCACACGTGGCTATGCCATGTCGCTTCTCCACAGTCAAAAATTCACAAGTAATTCTCATCCCTTAGAGATACATGCCAAGATATTTATGAATGAAGAGAGTTCGTGTGTGCGATTTGCTTCGCAAGAACTGAGGAGTGAGTTGAAGGAACAAATACAAGCACAGCTAACACAGGGTCAGCCATGAGGTTGATCCAGTTGAAGCTGAATGTATATTTGAAAGTGTTCATAATCCACTCCATAGTGGATTTCACAAGTGATATAGTTTATTGCCATTCTAGTATGTTGTTTTCTCTAGGGAAAGAGGCACTCCGTATCGACCACCTACCACAGCAAACATTTCTGCCAACTTTTCAACACCCTTGATCTTTGGGGAATTCCCCACTCTTTGAGTCCATGCCTTCCCAGAACAGAAGACAGAAAGCCACTTTCCAAACTCTTTTGTACTCCAACCCTCTAGGGTACAGACATGAGATGTGGACCCTGTCCATCGGACATACTCAGGTCAATCATCGATTCAGGAGAGTCACAAAAATAGGGGGTGTCAGGAAGAACTTTCCGGAAAGGAGGGTAGGGAGGCTTTCAGTGTGCAGAGGCAGCTCTGGCCAGCCTGGCAGTTACATCCCTTGTCCAGGCCTCTGTCCAGGCACTGACGCATTCAGGATTGTACAATACTGTTCCTGGACCCTTACCCTCTAGTATTCCTACCCTCAAATATCCCTTAACAAATTTCCTTATTGCTTGAGCTGACTAAAGTAGGTTTGCTTTTAGTGCTTTTGCAACTAAATTCCTTGACTGATGCATCTACCTCATCCTAGGTATTGGATATTTAGTATCTAACTCAATCTGGAAATGATAACCCAGTGAGGTTTGCGAAGAAGGCAGGAACAAGATTATGAAGAAGCTGGTTGGCCATGCCTGGGGATTTGAAATTTATTTCTCATGCAAAGGGGAGCCAATATATATTAAATGTGAAAAGGAAGTGAGGGGCTGTGGGCACAGTGGGAAGGAAGCCTGAATTATCTCAGAACTTTCTCAACCAACATAGAGGAAATGAAAAGGAAAAATAGCAGTACCCAACACAGTGACTCCCCAAGACCTCTGCAAAGAAAAGCCCTCCTTCCTTTGGTCAGCAGGGGGTGCAGCTAGCACAGGTTCCTGCTCCTCTCTGTAAGGAGGAGTGTGTGTGTGTGTGTGTGCGCGCACGAGCGCGCACGTGCGTGTCCCCACCTGGTGAACTGAAAGTCAACAGGCAACACTTCCCTTTTCCACAGTGGAAACAGACCTGCAGACCACAGGGTAAAGTCACTCCCACTGCCCCTATGCTCATGGATTCCATCCTTCATTTAAAGCATAAATGAGCCCCTGTGGTAGGCCGAATAATGGCCCCCACAGATATTTACGTTCCAAGCCCTGGAAACTATGAATAAACTAGATTGGGTGGAAAGGAGGAATCAATTTGCAGACGAAATTGCTAATCAGATAGGGACCTTAAGATAGGGAGATTATCCTAGACTGTCCAGTTGGGCACAGCGGAATCATGGGGTCCATAAAAGTGGAAGAGGGAGGCAGGAGGGAGGCCACACTGACTCCATGTAAGAAGCACTCCCCCCTCCCGCTGTTGCTGGTGTGATGACAGAGGAAGGAGCCACCGGCCAAAAAACGTGGGTGGCCCCTAGAACTATAAGAAGCAAGAGAACAGACTCTCCTCTGGAGCCGTCAGCAAGGAGCACAGCCCTGCCCACGCCTTGATCCTATCCCAGTGAGACCCATGCCGGACCCTAACCTACCAAACTGTAAGGTAGTACGTTTGTGTTGTCCTAAGTTTGTGGTCATTTGTTACAGCAACCGTAGAAGGTTAAGAGAGCCCCCAGGGATGAGAACCATCGGTGTGGGAGAATCACCCCAATAAATACACCCATGATCACTTGAACGATGGCTGAGAAGAGAGTTCTGCTCTGGGACGCTTAGATATTTAAGAAGAGTGACTGCTCATTTCCATTTCCTGAGATATACACTACAGGTCAGCAAGCACATAGGAACAGACTCAAAACCCGGTTAAGAAAACATAGACATGCGGCAAGTGGTGGCGACCATCCACCCCCATGAGAGTCAGTGTTTCACCATGAATCAAGTGAGGCTAACGTCTGCTCTGGTGAATGCAGGGCTGCTGGGATTCAGTGAGGTGGTGTACATGTCCCTGTGGTAAGTGCTACACACACAAGCTGTATTTGTGATGCAAGTGTCTATGTGGTGAGTGCTATGCACACAAGCTATATTTAACTTGTGGCTAAACCAATGGGCGTGGCACCTAAGTAATCATAGACATTCTTTTATTTGGAGACCATCCAAGTGACATCATCACATTTGACACTGCACACTCGATCAATACTGAGAGGCGTACCGTATGACGTTGAAGATGTTTCCTTGTGCTGCTAGGTGAACTACCTACACTCCTCACCTATGAAATGTGAAAAACGGGCTTGTGAGACTAAAATGAGATCGTATCAATAAAGTGCTTGGCGTGAGACCTAGCACGTATCTGGGACATGACTCACCCTCAGTCGCTATCGTTACTCAGGAAGGGGCACTTATGCACACAAGGCATCCACCACACGTGATCACTTAAATCCTTTTTACCTAGATTATTTCATTTGATTAGCTAAGCCTCCCTCAGAAAGAAGCATGACAAGTTTATACCCATTTCTCAGATATGAAAGAAAAGGCACAGAAAAGAAACATCTGTTGCTATAGTGTATGAACACGAGGATTAGCTTCACCTGAGAAGATTTAGGTAAAACAATCCCAGAATAACTTCCTTTTGCTCACACCAGTAATACTATAAAGCTACCAGTAAATGAATAATAAAGATCTTCAAAATCTTTCATTCTTGTTTTTTTTTTTTTTTAATTTTGAGAGAGAGAGAGTGAGCAGGAGAGGGACAGAGAGAGAGGGGAGAGAGAATCCCAAGGAGGCTCTGCACCACCAGCACAGAGTCCAAAGTGGGGCTAAAACTCACAAACCACGAGATCATGACTGGAGCCGAAATCAAGAGTCAGGCACTTAACCGACTGAGCCACCCAGGCGCCCCCCACATCTTTCATTCTTAAACACCATTCAGTAGGAAGACAGTGGCATATTAGCAAAAGGTTTAGGAAATGGAAATACTCTGTGGTGGGGCATTCCCTCGGCCAAGTGTGCTTGAGAAGACTTTAGAGAACACACTGCAACAGAATCCCCGAGAGGAGCTGGGAACACAACACACATGTCTGTGTATGATCCTCATTATCCACAGGCAAAGCAGAGGAGAAAAGCAGATGTGACGTGTAACCATCTTGCAATAGGACATTTGGAACTCTGTCCCAGTGGCTCCTCCCTTACTGCGTGGTAAGTGTTCTGTGAGCTGTCTGGCTTTTCATCTGAGCCACAAATAATACAGTCAAATAAAGGAGAAAAGGTTTGAAGTCAAATAATGGGAAAAACTTTGGGAGAAAAGAATGAACTGCGTTGGGAAGAGATTTTTTAAAGCGTTTTACCACTGGATTGGAAAAATGGACCAGAACATAGGATATGTTAGCCAGATAAGAGCATGGCGCTGATGATCCTTTCCTTCTTTCTCTTCTGCCTTCCTTCCCTCCAGCCCACCTCTTTCCCTCCCTCCCTTTTCTTCTTGTCTTTCTTTATCTTGTCTTCCTCCCTCCCTTTCTCCCTTCCTTTCTTAATGAAGAAACTCAGGATTCTGTCATCATTAGAACTCAGTTCAAGCCCAGCCACCTTATCTGGGGAGTCTTTTTAGGAGCTGGTAGATATCTCCATTATAATCCTGTCGTACATCATTATAACTGTTCTGTTTCATTCCATGTTAAAGTAATATATGCAACCTGTTTATCAGACAATGTGAAACTAGATAAAATATAGCCAATGCTGTGTAATACTACTCCATAATTTGAATTTTTTAAAAATAACCATGGCTTTAGATAATAGTTAATGTCATGAGGAAGTGTTAGGTGGGAAAAAAACACAGAATTTAAACTATATGTAATATACTTGTACATGCATATAAAACAGTGAGGAAGGATACATACCAAATTCTTACTTATGGTTACATCCTGCAAGAGGTGACTGATTAGTAAGAAACAACTTTCATTTCTTGCTTCACATGCTTTCATATTGGTTGAGGATTGTATTTTATTTTATTTTTTTCAGCAAGCATATACTGCTTTTATATTTTAAAATCAAATTGCTAGATGGGGCACCTGGGTGGCTCAGTCAGTTAAGCATCAGACTTTGGCTCAGGTCATGATCTCATAGCTTGGGAGTTTGAGCCCCAGGTTGGGCTCTGTGCTGACAGCTCAGAGCCTGGAGCCTGCTTCGGATTCTGTGTCCCCCTCTCTCTCTGCCCCTCCCCCCCACTCACTCTCTGTCTCTGTCTCTCTCAAAAATAAAATAAAATAAATTTTAAATAAAAATAAAATTGCCAGACAATAGACGAAAGAAAGCTCTTAGCATTTTAGGAAGTCAAATCCATCAATATGTAAGAAGATAATACATCATGACCAACTGGAGTTTACCCAAGGAATGCAAGGTTAATTTGATATTTGAAAATCAAACAATGTAATTTACTGTGTTAACTGAATAAAGGAGAAAAATCATATGGCCATTTGAGTAGATGCAAAGAAAAAAGCATTTGACAAAATTCAATATTATTCATGATAAAATCTCAGCAAGTTAGGATTAAAAAGGACCTTCCTCAATTCAAGAAAGGCATCTGCAAAATACCTACAGTTAACATCATACTTAAGGATGAAGGAGTAAATGTTTTCCACTAAGATACCAAAGATGGCATGACTATCTACTCTCAACTTTGATTCAGCGTTGCATTGGAGGCCTTGGTGCAATTTAAAAACAACAAACAAAAACATAAGAATCAAGAACGTATAAAACTATTTCTATTTGCAAATGACATGATCATCAATGCAAAAAAAATCCCAAGTAATTTGCAAAACTACTACTAGAATGAATTTAGCAAAACTGTAAGATTCAAGGTCAATATGTAAGAAGCAACTGTATTTTTACACACTAGTTGCAAACAATTTGAAATACATTTTTTAAATTTCATTGTCAACAGCATCAAAAGATGAATGAAATGCTTGTGGGGTGCCTGGGTGGCCCAGTAGGTTAAGTGGCCGGCTCTTGGTTTCATCTCAGGTCATGATCTTGCAGTTTGTGAGTTCGAGCCGTGCATCAGGCTTCAAACTGACAGAGCAGAGCCTGCTTGGGATTCTCTCCCCTTCCTGCCCCTCCCAGGCTTGTGTGCTTTGTCTGTCTGTCTGTCTGTCTCTCTCTCTCTCTCTGTCTCTCAAAATAAATAAACTTTAAAAAGAATGAAATGCTTGGGGACAAATTTAACAAAAGATATGCAAGTCCTTGACATTGAAAAACTCAAAAATATTGCTGAGAGAAATTAAAAAGACATAAATAAATAGAGAAATCTACCTGTTCATATAAAAGGAAGATTCAGTATTGTTAAAATGTCGATTCTTCCCCAAATTTGGATTCAGTGTCATCCCAATCATAATCCTGGCAGTCTCTTTCACGAAAAGTCACAAGTTGATCCCAAAATTTACAGACTTAAAATAGTCAAATAATTGAAAAAAGAACAAAGCNCAATCATAATCCTGGCAGTCTCTTTCACGAAAAGTCACAAGTTGATCCCAAAATTTACATGTAAATGAAAAAGACTTAAAATAGTCAAATAATTGAAAAAAGAACAAAGATGGAGGACTGGTACTAGGCATCCCCATGATTTACTATAAAGTAGGGGAATCAAAACAATGTTGTGCAAGCATTAGGACACACCGATTAAACAAAGCTGAGAAGTAAATCCATACTTATATCAAAAAACTGATTTTCAAAAATAAAATTTTCAAGGCAGTCCAATGGGACAAGTGTTTCCAACAAAAGTGCCAGAATAACTGAACATCTTTATGGAAAGAAAAGGAAACATTGACCTTTACCCCACATTTGCACAGAAGTTAATACGAAGTAGACCATAGGTCTAAGCATAAAGGATAAAACTATAAAGGCTATGAAGGAAAACAGAACAATACATTTGTGGCTTGAGAACAAAAAGAAGTTTCTTGGATATGAAAAGAAAGCCCTAACTACAAAAGAAAATTTGATAAATTAGACTTCACCAGAATTTAAAACTCTGTTCATCATAAGACACTATTAAAAAATTAATAGACAATTGACAGACCAAGAGAAGATATTCTCAAAACAGATTTTACATAGGACTGATAATTACAATAGAGAAGGAATCCCTACAATTCAATAAAGAAGGTCAAACAATCCCATCAATTAACAGGCAAAATATCTGAACACATGTTTTACAAAGGAAGATTTATCAGTGGCAAATAAGCACGTGAAAAGATGTTCAATGTCATTAATCATCAGGGATTAATGATCACAGTTGCAGAGAAATACAAATTAAAATCACAGTAAGATACCACTACAACTCCTCAGAATGGTTAAATTTAAAGACAATAACACCAAATGCTGGCAAAGATATGGATCAACCACAATTCTCATATATTACTGGTGGGAGTAAAATTCATTGCCATGCTCTAAAAGGTCTGGTAGTTTCTTATAAAACTAAACAGATGCTCACACTATAAACCAGCAATTCTACTCCTGGATATCTAGCCAAGAGAAATGAAAGCACATGTTCACAGAAAAGAACATATAAAACTGCTCAGAGTATCTTTATATTTATTCATGATAGCCTCAAGCAGGAAATAGCTCAGCTGGCATCCAGGAGAATCTAAGAGAATAGTTAAACAGTCCACATTCACACAGTAGAAAACCACTCAGCCGCAAGAAGGAAGGAACTGCTAATGCCTGTATCTGTGTGGGGAATGAGTCCCCAAATGTCACTTGTTGACTGAAAGAAACTTCCCTCAGGAGACTACATACTCATCATTAGGGAAATGTAAACCAGAGCCACAATATGATGCCACTTCATACACACTAGGATGGCTCTTACAGGCCCCCCCCCAAAAAAAACCCCACTAGAAATAACAAGTGTTGGGGAAACGTGGAGAAATTGCAATCATTATGTTTTGCTGCTGGAAATATAAAATGGTGCAATATGGAAGATAGTATGGTGGTTCCTCAAAAATTAAACATAGAATTCCCACATGACCCAGCAATTCTGCTTCTACACATATACCCAAAATAATTAAAAGCAGAGGTCCACACAACTATTTATATATCAATGTCCACAGTGGCATTACTGACTATGGCCAAAAGTTAGAAACAACCTAAATGTCTATCAGCGAACCAATGAATAAACAAAATGGGGTATGTCCATACAATGGAAAATTACTCAGCCTTTAAAAAGATATGAAATTCTGATACATGCTCAACAGTGAATTCTGAACATGGATGGACCTTGACAACTTTATGCAAAGTGAAATATGCCAGACACAAGAAGACAAGCATTGTATGGTTCCATTTATAAGGGGCTTATAGAAAAGGCAAATCCATAGAGAAAGAAAGTGGAATAGTGATTACCAGGGGCTAAAGGGAGGGGAGAAAGGAGAGGCACTGTTTAGTGCATACAGAAGTTCAGTTCGAGATGATGGAAAAGTTCTGTAGATGGTTATCCATGATGCTGACAGAACCACGTTAGTGTATTTAGTGTCACTGAATTATATGCTCAAAAATAGGTTAAGATGATGCATTTTATGNATTTGCTCATTTTAGCCACTCTGACTGGCGTGAGGTGGTATCTCAGTGTTACCACAAATTTTTAAAAACACCAACAGGACCTTGGACCTTGCCAAATTAACTCCTTTCCCACATCATTGACACACGACTTTTTTCCGCTTTTATTTCACCTTATTGAGGCTACTTACCAAGTACAGTCTGCCTATTCGAATGTATTCTAATGCTCCTTTGGAGGAAAAGGAATATGACTAAAAGGACAAATAAAACAGGACCGACCAAGAATACAGGAAAAAAAAAGGCCCTTTGTAAGCGCATTCATCATGTTGGAAATCTGAAAACCGTGAAGGGGAATAATGAAGTTGCTGTTAGGCCTGACTGCACAGTACTGAATAGTGTTTCTGAGAACATCTTATTCTTGCCCAAGATTCACATTCTCTGCATCAGGAAAGACAGAACTAGGGACGGCTTTGAATTAGAAAACAACACCGTATAAATGTGACTACTTACCATCTGCTTCACTCCCAGGCATTTCCAGGCTTTGGAAAACTTGAGGCTATCATTTGTCTTTATTAGTAGCTATACCCTATCCCATTTTGCTGTTCCCCTCTTGTCAAGTATTTGGCCTGTGTCAAGATTTTTTATTAACATAAATAACGCTACTCTAAACAAAAAAATTGCTAAATTTAGTGTAGCGGTACATACAGTGTGGTCCCAAATGCATGTGTAAAAACAATTCATACCTATGTGCATAATCACCATCTCCAGGTATTCATTCCACCCTGGGTAACAGCCTAGGAGGTTAAGGAGACTGATACCCCCTCAGCCAATCAGGGTAGTCCCATCCCCCATGCCTTTTTGATTGGTTCCGATAGTCCAAACGCAGGCGAATCAGTGCAAGGGATTCCCCTGCCCCAAGGAGTGACTTCGTGGTGAACTCCTTTTCTAATTTCATACAGAAACACTGGATTTTTGTGCACTGACCTATCCAGAAACGCTACTGAAGTCTCTTGCTGGTTCTATTACTTTTCTGTAATTTCCCTGGGATTTTCCACATAGAGGATCCTATGTGTGAAAACTAGACAATCAATTCTCTTCCCAATTCTTACATATTCTGTAAATTCACCACTTCTGACTTCTTTGCCCATTTTCACCCAGATACAACCTGACGGCACCTACCTGTGAGCTAGGCATTTCCCCCGCCCTGGGAAGTTGCTCAACAGCACTGACATAACACACACAAGCCCAACTGTGGCAGAGTCAATGCTCCAGGAGGAAATCCTTGACAGGTGAAGGATGGAGGCCAATGAAGAAGTGCTTCCCTCTCCCCTCCCCCCCCCAACAGTTTTAACATGCATTTCATAAGGCTTCTGAGAAAGTCCTGTGAGATCAAGCAATCCGTTACTTTAGCAGACACTTCCTGTTTCTTTTTCTTTTTTTTTTAGTGTTTATTTTTGAGACACACACACACATACACACACACAGAGTGTGAGCGGGGGAGGGTCAGAGAGAGAGGGAGACACAGAATCAGAAGCAGGCTCCAGGCTCTGAGCTGTCAGCGCAGAGCCCGACAGGGGTTCAAATCCATGAACTGTGAGATCATGACCTGAGATGAAGTCAGCCCCTTAGCCGACTGAGCCACCCAGGCGCCCCTTCCTAGTTCTTTTTAAAGTCTCCCTGCATTAGCTAAATTCTCTGAGTGATCTCAGAGAGTGATTCTCAAGCATGCTTGAGTTGTTTCTGACTGGCAGGAATGCTTCCAGTAAATAAGGGCTGTGAGTGGCCCTTATCAAATAGGCACAAAATGTGGATATTTGTACCCCACGGGAATGCGCACCAATGCACAAGCAGTGTGATGGACAAGATAACCTTCCTTGAGTCAGCCTCTTCTCCCAAAGAGGGGCCGGGATGGCAGGGGTCAACAACATAGGTTTCTCCTCTCCAACACTGGCTACTACCTTTACTGGACACCTAATCTGCCAGTAGCAGAGACCAACACTGGCTGTCCAGTCCTGCACCATTTCCCAGGAGAAGCAGCCAACCAGATGGATTATATTGGACCCCTTCCATCTTACAGGAGGAAGTGATTTGTCCTCATCACAACAGACACTATTCTCAATAATAAGGTTCCTTCCAGAACATGTATTAGCTAGCACCATCAGCTGTGAACATATGGAAATCCTTGTCTACCAGCATATTATCCCACACAGCACTGCTCCTAATCAATTCATTTCACAGCAAAAACCAACCAACCAACCAAACAAACAAACAAAGCACAGCAATGGACTCATGCCCATAGAATCCATNATTATCCCACACAGCACTGCTCCTAATCAATTCATTTCACAGCAAAAACAAACCAACCAACCAAACAAACAAAGCACAGCAATGGACTCATGCCCATAGAATCCACTGTTTTAGCAGGTAATCCGTAGCTGTCTGGAAAATAGACAGGTCATGGTGACAAGCCTTATAAGGTCAAGGTAATGGGCTTACTAAAAACTCAGTTATGAATGGTGCCAATTAAGAAAAGGAAGGAGTCTATCATATAGAGAGTAACTGATACATGGTGGTGTTTCTCCCACAAGACCAGGAACCAAGGCTGTGAGGGTGGGGCGATTCCTTTCATTCTAACAACTCAGGCTGCAAGACTCGTGCTTCCCATCCTCACAGCTCTGAGCCATGTCGGGTTGGGGGTCTCAATGCCAACGACAAGGACTCCTTTTAACTGGAATTTGAAGCAAGCACCTAACCTTTAGGGCTCCTCCTGCCCCTGAAAAATGGTCATGGAAGGGGAGTGCTCTGTGCCTGGGGTGATGGATCCTGATATCATGAGGGTAGTGGCCAGGGGGCAGGGAAATCCACGTCAGAAACCCAGGGGATTCTCTGGGGCACTTCTTCACCCCTCCATGCCCCACAGCCTCACAGCTGATGGAAGGCTGGGGTGGCTCCGCCTCTGGCCAGGACCACCCTTCCCATCCCCTCCAGGGGCAGGGACCTGCCCACAGACACAACACTGGTGGCTCCTCGGATGAGAACCCCGGGGGCGGGGCTGGGGCGCCTTCTTCATCCCGGAGGGTGTCCCATGGTCACGGGAGCGGCACCCCAGAGCAGGGGTCGGAATGGAACTCTAGCAGGTACACCAGGCCCCTCACCCTCTCTGGCAGCGCCACCACGGGTGTAGACGGTCTTCTCCACCTCTGCGCTGCCGTTCCCTACCTTCTGTGCTGGCTTTTCAAGCACACCTGAACTTGACTGGGGGTTTGGGGGACCCTCGCCATCACGGGAGAACAGAGCGAAGGAGACGCGGCCCCGCAGCCCTCCAGCGCCGCAGCAAGCGGGTTCCGGCAGCCCGGGCCCGGCCACCACCTGCCCGCACGCTGAACACAGGAAACCAAACCCAGCTGCAGGAATCAAATCGGCCTTTTCCAAAGCAGCAGAGACACTACCTATTATAGGCTTGCCCCCATTGGGATAGCCTGGCACCTTTTCCACAAGACCTTATTCATAAGGCTGGACAAACACAGCTTATAAGCTCAGGAACACATACCTGGGAAGAGGTTTTTGGGTGTTGCCTTAAAATTCTCCTCCGCTGACAGAGAGGCACACCAGCCACGGAGCAAAACTCAGAGAAGCCAGAAAGGGGTGAGAAAAGTTGTAGTTCAGGCTCCTAATGGCTTTGTATTGGCTGTCACTGTAGACATGCTGGTCCTTTCCGCTTCTCCTCCTGCAGAAGATTCCCTAGGGTCTCCATTTCAGGTGTCATACGTCAGAGGGTATATGAACTTAACCTTAATGGAGGCACAGCTGGTCTTCAGCACTTAAACTCTGCCTGGGCACCGCCTCCCTAAACTTTGATGGAGCTGATGGTCTCCTCCTGGCAGAATCTGTCCTAACCCGCACCAGCTTCCCTTACAAACTCTTCTTTTATGGGGATCTGCAAGTTAAGGAATCTACTGGATGATTCTTCCAGATTCCTCAGCACTGATTCCCAAGGGAGGTTAAAGTATCGTCATGAACAATAAGAAAGGGAAAGTAGAATCTTTACTCCACCTTCATTGGCTTCGATTCACTAGTTACTCCAGCCATACTTCCATCTCCACTTCGTACTTGAAATCTGAACAAAAAAATGTATCTTGAGACCTGACCACAAACTAGACTTCACACCTACTGGTCTGGAGTGTCAAAGGAAAAAATGTTCAAAACTGTGCTTGGCAGGATCAGGCTGTTAAGATGCTTTGTTGGGCCAAGAACCATGTTCAGACAATTAAACCTGAAGAGAGGGGCTCGGGATTCTCACCAAAGAAATGCAACAGACCTGGGCTGGATCAAATGCACTCTTCGTTCTCAAACATGGCAGCCCAGATAATTATCACTGCACTCAAGACCTCTCCCAAATGAAGAAGGAACAGAGCATTTACAAAGACAAAATCGAAGTCCCCTTTAATGCCGACCACTGGGGCAGTGTGACATATCTCCTTCCCCAGTCACAGAGGATCCTTTACTAATGAGGACTAAAAGCAGCACAGCTGGAAAAAAATCTGCTGCCAAATTAACTTCAAATGAGGATCCCTTAATCGTAGTTTCTTTCTGAGCGCTATGATGCAACAAAATGAGTGTGCGTTTCTCTACCCTGTTTCAAATACTGCAACCTTTCAAAGAACTTTTTAAATAAATTTATTCAGGAAGACAGTAATTGGCAAGATAATACTGTGCCAAAAAGGCAATGATAGTGACCCAAAACATGAGTCCATGGGTTCATCTCAGGAAAGAAATGTGATGCCTTCTGGATATCATTTAAGGTTCTTTCCATATAACATGAAGAGTGGCTTATACAGGACGAGGAAAAACTTAGCCGTTGCTTTTGGAACTATTCCACAAGCGCAGCAGAATAAGAGTTTTTCAGATCTGACTTCCGATGAGTATTTTACCGATGAGTATTACAGATGAAATCCTGACTTATGTCCCAGATTCTTTTTCTGAGTGTAATTTCATGGTGTCAGATCACCAGCGGCAACAATCTCGGGTCCTCAGCTCAAGCTGGTTACCACCAACCCCAGCACCAGATGCAGAGATAACAAGTGTGAGGCGGGGCAGCCAGAACGGGAGGAGGAAGAGGAGGCTTGTGCAGGCTCCCCGGATGCTTGCAGATCGCAATTCTGACCCAGCCGTGCCTTTCCAATGGTCCGCAGCAAGACCTCCTACGGACTGAGTCCTTCTCAGAGTTTCCCTCTGACTTTAGGCTTCTGCCCTCTCCCCCAGCAGTGAGTCAATTCAGCTGAACTTTGCGGGAGGAGGTTTGGCGAAATCTCCACACCTGACTTATAACTCACAAGATGTGCTCCGTTGTTTCTGAAAGTTTCTGGAAACTGACAAGATGAGGAAATGCACAGCCCAATGTAAGTTGTCAGCCATGCCCTGCAGGGGGCACGTCACTACAACGTGCCAGGCGGAAACCCGGCTCCAGGCTCACAGACACTGTAAAACAAGTTGCAGAACAGAGGAGTTTTCAATGAGACATATAGAGCTGAATCACGTAGCATAAGTAAGGCTCGGACTATGGCACCCTGCTGCCTTCTCGTTACACATCAGAAACCAGACCTTTTGCAGAATGACATCCAGGGGACCCCGGCCGGCTCAGTAGGTAGAGCATGTGACTCTTGATGTCAGCTGTTGTGAGTTTGAGCCCCGTGTTGGATGTAAAAATCTTAAAAAAAAAAAAAAAAAAGAATGACTTTCGGTGAATGCGTCTAACCCCATCCCTGATTTTCACCTTGGTTTTGCATGCTGCTTAGGGTGCGCTTGCAGAGGGGTAAAGCAGTGGCATGTCTGATGCCAGCAGGTTCAAATGGCGATCTGAAGGCGCATTGTATTGTTATTCCACACCAAATTGTGACTTTTGATCTTAGAGGACACATTTTTAAAGTTTATTTATTTACTTTGAGAGAGGGGGAGCATGAGCAGGGGAGGGGCAGAGAGAGAGGTGGGCTCAAACTCACAAACCGCCGAGGTCATGCCCTGAGCCCAAACAGAGAGTCAGATGCTGAACCGGCTGAGCCGCCCAAGCACCCAAGAAGACAATTAAAAAATAAAATTGAAATACGCATACGTCAGCATGAAAATAGAAATTGTGCCACTAAAAGAGTAATATACTACCTTCCCACCTTATTTTGAGCACCACATTGTACATTTTGCATCATTACGTAAGCACCAATCATAATTGTACAGTACTCATAGTAACAGCATAGTAACAGTTTTGACCATTCAGTATCTGCGAGGCGTCCGTTACGTTTGGCGGGACCCAATCATGACCTTTGAGAGTCTTTTAAAATGACCAATTATGAGTTGGGCTCAGAGAATCTACTTGGGGCTCCTGCAAGCGGTGATTGATTGGCAAGTGTGTACAAAGTAACTACCTGCAGCTCCCAGCCCTGACTCGTCTCCAAGACCACAGGAATGTTACCCATTTCTTTTGATTGGCAGATCCGAGGGGTCCGAGGGCGGCTTCAGCTGAGGCTTTTCCTGTGACTGGACTACGTGCAGCCTGAGGTTGTTTCTAACGGAGGACTTAATTTCAGGCTCCTCATTACTAGTAACTCAAACACAACTAAAAAATGAAAACTGTTGCCCTGTGTTTTTTAGCTCAGTTTTTTGGTCACATGTTACAATAAATAGTGTGTTTTTATAAAATGAAAATCTCAGTGCTTTTCTCCTTCACTGTTAATCTAAGTGCCTCACAAGTTTTTAACCTATAACAGTGTGGGATTTATAGTTTTATAAAGTACGCCACTTTTCTCATTAAATTAAATTGAATGACATCTTTTCTGCCCATAAATATGTTACTTCATAAATCTAATCATTTTGATCGTTTCTGGTGTGTTATAACTGTACTACTCACCTTTACTCAGGTAATACAGGTGAGAGGTAAGTAGTTGTTGAAAAGTTAAGTACTACATAGTCTAATGTCTTCAATTTTTTTAGATGTTTATTTGTTTATGACAGAGAGAGACACAGAGTGCAACTGGGGAAAGGGTTGAGAGAGAGGGAGACACAGAATCCAAAGCAGGCTCCAGTCTCTGAGCTGTCAGCACAGAGCCTGATGCGGGGCTCGAACTCATAAACTGAAAGATGAGGATCTGAGCCGAAGTCAGACGCTTTACTAACTGAGTCACCCAAATGCCGCAATAGATTTTAATATTATATGCCTTAGAATGAAAAATATTTTTAGAAGACAAAGGATAATTTTCCTAATCGTTTCTTAATATTTACATAAATAAGAAGACACTAGCACTTAACTTTCCTGTGTTTTCAGAAGAATTTTTACCTTTATGAAGACATACCTCAGTGCTGATAATTGAACAGAATCTTGGGTATATTTTTTAATTTTTGCAACATATAAAAACACAGCTGTTAAATGCAACCATCTGCCATCAGAAGAAGGGCTGATGAAAAACTGCATCCAACAAGGAAAGGCAAGATTGCTGGGTATGAAAACCTTCTGAAA
Organism: Crocuta crocuta; assembly: GCF_008692635.1. Lineage (NCBI taxonomy): Eukaryota > Metazoa > Chordata > Mammalia > Carnivora > Hyaenidae > Crocuta > Crocuta crocuta. The sequence goes on along the minus strand of NW_027530352.1, from coordinate 1,291,610 downwards.
TAAAGGTTGGGGTCACCCTGTCAGGTGAAGGACGCTGGTGAGCTGAGGTCATAGCTGAGAGCAAAAAAAAAACATAGAAGAGCTTATGGTAGAGGGAAGATGTAAATATCAACTGTAGTTCTTTTTAGGTCATCTAAGTCTTCTTGAATTCGTTTAATATTAACTAATCTTAGCTAAACTGATTAAAATGGATTTGTTTTACATTTTTCTAAGACACTGACTTTAGTGCAACTTTTAAGGTTTATTGACATAATGACATACAGTGGTCTCATGGTGTTACAAGTCTGACCGTATTTGGAGTTATACCCATTTTTCATTCCTAATATTGTTTATTTGGGCCTCTCTCCTTTATTCACCTCATTAAGGAATGGCTTATTTTATCATTTTTTTACAAAGAAAATATTCCATTTTTTATTATCTTAGTTGTTTGGTGTGTTTTCTAATTATTTCCTAATCTTTATTACTTCCTTTTTTCAACTTCTAAAAAATTTTTTGTTATTTTTTTACAATTTTATTTTTTAATGTTTTTTAAAATTTTATTTATTTTTGAGAGAGAGAGCAGAGAGAGAGGAAGACAGAGGATCCAAAGCAGGCTCTGTGCTGACAGCAGAGAGCTTAAATTCACGAACCATGAGATCATGACCTGAGCCAAAAATAACCGTTGGATGCTTAATGAACTGACCCACCCAGGTGCCCCTATAACTTTATTTTTGAGTAATCTCTACCCCCCAGTTGGGGCTTGAACTCACATCCCCGAGATGAAGACTCACACGCTTTGCCAACCAAAACAGCCCGGTGCCCCCATTCCTTCTACTTTCTTTAAGTTTACCCTTCCACTCTTCCAATAGCTTCAGGAGTAAAAACCTTCGTTTCTTTACTTCCAGATCCTATTCTTTTTTTTTTTTTAAATGTAGATAAGGTTATGAATGTTCCTTTGACTTAACTCACAAGTTTAGATCAGCAGAATCTTCCCAGCCCATCAGGTACATATTCTGTCATTTCTACTGTGGTTACCCTCAAACCCACAACTATTGGGGAAGGTATTTGGAAGTTTGCAAACATTCAGATTCTTGTCAGTGCTTTTATCACTGACAATTTCTGATGTGATTATTACAATATGGTCAGATAATATGGTTCGTGTGACTTCGATTCTTAAAAATTATGACTACTTTGCAACAGCCTAAGTTAGTCCTGGAGATGCACTGTATGGCGTGGTGACTATATTTAGCAATACTCTGCTGTCTATTCAAAAGTTGTTAAGAGAGTTGTTAAGAGTTGTAATCCTAAAAGTTCTCACCCAAGGGAAAAAAATATGTAAACTACATGTATAATGGATGTTAGTTAAACTTATTGTGACAATCATCTTGAAACATATGCTATGGGAGCCGAGGGCAGGCTCCAAGATGCACCACTTGGCCATGAAGATTATTTTGAGCTGAAGGCAATGGAGACCCCGGGGGCTGGAGAGAAACTTTTGCCCCTCCCTTAACTACATAGAAGAACCTAAATTGGGGGTCTTTCCCAGAATAAGAGTTATTAGCAGAGATAAACTGAGTGACCCATCTGTATGGGTCTAATTACCAAACACCGGCCCTGTGAAGTGCATACCTTCCCTTGAAACTCCCACAACCTCACTCTACATTATTATGTTTTATACTTAAAACAAATACATTATATGTCAATTCTATCTCCATTTTAAAAATTATGCCTTCTTTGAAGTGAAGACTTCCTTTATGGCCTCGTGCATAGGGTGGAAGAGAGTGTGGTAATATTTGAGAATTGAATTGGGTATTACTAAAGTTTTTAAATATTTTTTAATGTTTATTTTTGAGAGGGGGGAGGGGCAGAGAGAGAGGGAGACACAGAATCCAAAGCAGGCTCCAGGCTCTGAGCTGCCAGCCCAGAGCACAATGCAGGCCTCAAACTCATAAACTGCCAGATCATGACCTGAGCCGAAGTCAGACGCTCAACCGACTGAGCCACCCAGGCACCCCGTAGTATTATTGAAGTTTTAAATAAAATGGACTCTTAGTAACTAAGAGTTATTAAATATGCCCAAGATTTCATCAGGGATCAGGAGAGGCATATTTGACAGAACATGATTGAAAGCCATGATGGGGGGGAAAAATAAAATTCTTTCACACTTACATCCCCCATGGAAGCAAGACTACTTAATAAGCAGCTATAGTAAATCCTCAACACCAATTTGCTGGGGGGAAAAGATGTATCCAAGAGCCCACATCTTCCCCCAAAGTCTTCACATTCAGGTTCTCTTTTGCCTAATTCTCCCTAATCTAGAGGGCTTTTCTTTCCTTTCTTTTGTTTTTTCTTCAAAATCTTGATCTGCCTTAATTCTCAGATTAGTATAGCTTCTGGCTAAATAGCTCTGGAAGGAGCACGTCTATTTCTGACACCTAAGGCTTTCCCATTTTCCGCGGGTCCTCTGGGTTCCTAAGAGGCTGCCCTGCTGGCCTGACCACCCGGAAGCGTGAGATTCCGCTCCGCTTGTCCTCACCGAGCAAATGCGTGTTTTCTCCGGGGCCTCCTGGGGCTGAGCTCAAGGAAACCCAGCATCTCTGCGGCTCTTCACTAACAGGCCACCGGGTGTCAGCCCTGAGCCACGTTGCAGGAAAAAGCAAATCAACCAGGAAAGGAGCAAACTGGAGAGTGAGGAGGAAACACCGCTTAAGGAGGTAACATAAAGTCATCGGAGATCCCCATTCTCAACCCACGTGGGTGAAAGAAAGCACAGCGAGAGTCAGAGGAAGCCGAGGGGCCATCACACAGGTGAACAATTGCCCACGGTGCTTAAACACAATTGGTACAACTGTCATTATTACCAAAGTAACAGGGTCCACAGTGAGCAGAATGTCGGCCAGAGGCGACCCCGAGCCTCTTGGCCTCAGATCAGCCCTGCACCTGCGCGACCCTTCGCGACCCTTCGCGGTGCTAGCCTGGTGGCCGCCCGCCGAAGCCCACCGCACAGCACGGACTTGGGGCTGTCGCACAACTGCGTGATCTTGCATCTCCGAAGGACTCTCGACGTAGCCTGCCAATCCTTTGCCCCGTCTGAGGGGCCTGCGTGTCTCTCTCCATCTCCCTCTGAGAGTCTCACTCCCCGCGCCCCTTGCACTCTGCCTCTCCCCTCCCTCTGCGTCGGGCTGGCATCCCAGGCCTTCGGCTCTCTCAGTCCAGGCCAGTGACCGCAGCCCACCGTCTTCCCTCTTGCCCATTCTTACCGCCTGCCCTGCTGCCCTCCCGTCTCCCCGTTTCTCCCAGCACCTTGCCGGGGGAATCCATCCCCCTATCTCTATAAGCCCTTAATCCCCAGGTGGCCACGAAACCCCCTGGAGAAAAACTGAATTCTCTTAGCAAGGGCATGAAAGTTCCCGTAGTGATTGTCGGAAAAACCCGATAAGCCTATAGAGGTTGAAGGTGACAGCTTGCAGGGGCCTGTGGGAGGTCCCTCAGCTCCGGACAAGGAAGGTACTTGCTCTAAAGAAGCAAGAGGGACCTGGGGAGAGTGAACAGGAGCCGGTGGGCGACCGAGGGCAGCGTGGTTTGCAGGGCGAACCCTCCCCAGGAGCACTTTCAGACCTCCTTAAAGTTTCTTCACTTACGACATCTGTGATGATACAGCTGGCCATTAACACGAGCACGTGCATTCGTGTAGAACCGGTGAAGGGCTGAGATTCGCACCGAGGTCACCTGAGCCCGAGACCCAGGTGTGGACATGTCAGTGGGCAGAAGCATGTGTGAGCAAGCTCTCAGGAAGTCACTGAAGTCAGCGCAGGGACGCCTGCAAGTGGTTTTGGACTAAGTTCACCTGCACGTCTGAGAGGCCGGGAGGCCTCACTCTGGTGTCTCTCATCCTTAACACAAGCCTCTTCTGCCCTTTGTAGCTCCTTCTCACATTCTCCTTCTTGAAAGTATAGTCTACACTCGTGGTGGCAGCTTCAGCACCTTCTCCCATCTGCCAACCACTCTCACCAGGGTCGTAGGGAATGACCTTATGGAGAGCACGGTCAGTCATCAGTGTTCAGGGCATCTCTTCCACAAGAGGCCTCATTGATAACCTTCCTCATCTCTTTCTTGGAGTTTTATCATTTCAGGTCTTACATGCAAGTCTTTATCCCATTTTGAGTTGATTTTTGTGTGTGGTGTAAGGAAGAGGTCCAGGTTCGTTCTCCAGCATGGTGGCTGTGCCGTCGTCCCCGCACCACTTACTGAAGACACTGTCTCCCCCCCACCTTGTGTTCTCTTGCTTCCTTTGTCATAAATTCACTGATCACATAAGTGAGAGTCTATCCCTGGGCTCTCTTCTGTTCCACTGATCTGTGTCTGTCCTTGTAACAGCGCCATATTGTTCTGATTCCTGTAGCTTTCTAGAAGAGTTTCAAATCAGGGAGTGTGGTGCCTCCAGCTTTGTTCTTCTTTCGCAAGGTTGCTTGGGCTCTTCGGGGTCTTTCATGGTTCCCTACAAATTTTAGGATCCTTTGTTCTAGTTCTGTGAAAAATGCCTTTGGTATTTTGATGAGGGTTTGAATCTGTAGATGGCTCTGGGTAGTATGGATATTTTAACAATATTAATTATTTAAAGTGACTTAATTAGCAGACCCTCTAGACTCATATATGTTGTCATAAATGGCAATGTTCCATTCTCTTTATGGCTGAGTAATATGTTTTATATATATATATATGGATAAGATATATATGGATATATATATATGGATATGGATATATATATATCCAGATATGGATAAGATGACATATATCTATATATAGATAGATATAGATAGATATATCCATATATCTATCAGTGGGCAGCTGGTCTGCTTCCATATCTTGGCTATTGCAAACGATGCTGATACGGATAAACATATCTCTTCAAATTAGTGTTCTTGTTTTCTTTGGATAAATACCCAGAAGTACAGTTGCTGGATTGTATAAAATTTCTTACCCATATTAAAATAAGAAAAGTGATTCATTGTCTTGAATATATTCCAAAATGAAACTTTTTTACCCTGAGTTCTAAAATAGGATAGGTAGGATTACAGTGAAACTCTAGCATACTCATGTGAGTGAAAGCTGAGTAAGGACAAGCCTTTCCAAAGAAGAGTCACATGTCCACAAGGGAGGAAAATCTGGTCCAACAAACCAGGTAAATAGGATATTGGAAGGCTCTATTGTGTTTTATTGCTAATGTTCATCTAGTGCTGATTGATTTTCCCATTAGAATGTCGTGCAAACATAATCTGAATGCTTTTTGACAATGAAGACTACCACAGCTAATATAAAGAACACCACCCATATTTCATGGATCTGGATGGGTTACGATAAATGGCTGAATAACACATTCCAAGTAGAATTTATGTAGACAGTGCTTTCCATTATTTCTTCATGTTAAGGAATTATGGTCCCTTCTATTAAATTGTACAAATATAGGGGCCCCTGGGGGTCTCAGTCACTTAAGCATTTGACTTCTGATTTGGCTCTGGTTGTGATCTCACGGTTCATGAGTTTGAGCCCCACATCAGGCTCTGTGCTGACAGTGTGGAGCCTCCTTGGGATTCTCTCTCCTCTCTCTGCCCCTTTTTCTCTCTCTCACTTTCTCTATAAAAATAAATAAATAAACTTAAAAATAAAAATAAATTGCACAAATATAAAATGTATATAACTAAACGACTTTCTTACACTATACACAAAAATGAGCTCAAACTGTATTATTTTACTTATTTGTTTGTTTGTTTATTTATTTATTTATTTGAGAGAGTGAGCAAGTAGAAGAGAGGGGGAGATGGGGAGGGAGAATTTTAAGCAGGCTCCACACTCAACACAGAGCTGAGCACTGAGCTCAATTCAACAACCCTGGGATCATGACCTGAGCAGAAATCAAGAATTAGACACTCACTGACTGATCCAGCCAGGTGCCCCAAAGTGTATTACAGACCTAAATATAAGACCTGAAATCATAAAACTCCTAGAAGAAAACATAGGCAGTAAGCTTTTGGACACTAGTCTTAGTAATATTTTTTTGGCCTAGTCTCTCTAAGCAAGGGCAACAAAAAGCTAAAATAAACAAATGGGACTACATCAAACTAAAATGCACTTGCATAACAAAGGACACCATCAACAAATTGAAAAGGCAACTTCCTGACTATGAGAAGGTATTTGCAAATCATATATCCAATAAAGGGTTATATCTAAAATATATAAATAACTTATACAATTTGATATCAAAAAACCAAATAATTTCATTACACACAGACAGAAGACTTCAAAAGACATTTTTTTCCAAACAAAATATACAGATGGCCAACAGGCACATGAAAAACTACTCAGCATCACTAATCATCAGGGAAATGCAAATCAAAACCACAAGATATCACTTCACACGGGTCAGATTGGCTATTATCAAAAAGACAAAAAATAATTAAGCGTTGATGAGGATGGGGAGAGAAGGGAACCCTTGTGCCCTGTTGGTGGGAATGTAAATTACTGCAGCCACTATGAAAACCGTGTGGAGTTCTTCCAAGAATTAAAAATAGAACTTCCATATAGCCCAGCAACTCCACGTCTGGGTATATATCTAAAAAACCCTAAAAGACTAATCCAAAGAAATATATGCCCCCTTTATGTTTATAGCTGCATTATTTACAATAGCCAAGGTATACAGACATTCTAAGTGCCCTTCCATAGTTGAATGGATAAAGAAGATGTACACACACACACACACACCACAAAATGGAATATTACTCAGCCATAACAAAGAATGAAATCTTGCCATCTGTGACAACATAGGTGGACCTAGAGGGTATAGTGTTAAGTGAAATATGTCAGGCAAAGGAAAACAAATAACCTAAGATTTCAATTATATGTAGACTCTTAAAACAAAACAGAAACAGACACATAGATACAGTAAACAAACTGTTGTTTACCAGAGGAGAGGGAGGGTAAAGGAGTATAGATGTAAAGGGGTAAAGGTGAAATATGTGAAGAGGATTATGAAGTACACACTTCCAGTTTTAAAATAAATAAGCCATGGAGTTGTAATGTACAGTGTAGGCAAGACAGACATTTGTGTGGAGACTAGACTTATCATGGAGATCATTGCAATCTATAAATATATTGAATCACGTATCATGCACACTTGAAACTAAATAGGATATTGCATGTTAATTCTACTTCAATAAAATATAATTAAATTTTAAAAATAAAGCAATGCTGGAAGGAGAAAGAAAATAAATCAGAGGAACTGCCAGAAGAACTGATCTATGATATTGACACACTTGTTCTATAGTCCCATGATGTACAATACACTGACTGTAAATTTAAACGTAAATTCATTAAAATTAAAATTTCAGTTCCCCGGTTAGACCAGCCACCCTTCAAGTGTTCAGTTGTCACACGCAGCCACATCACTGGGAAGTACAGACATAGAGCATTTCCGTCACTGCACAAAATTCTATTGGGTGGCATTGTCTTAGACACACACACACACACACACACACACACACACACACAAAGTCATCAGTCAAGGACCCTGGTAATAGACTAAATAGAATTAAAGTTTCAATGCCATATTCTTCTCAAAGCTAGAACAAACAATCCTAAAATTTATATGGAACCACAAAAGACCCTGAATAGCCAAAGTAAGGTTAAAAGAAAACCAAAGCTGGAGGCATCACAATCCCAGACTTAAGCCTCTACTACAAAGCTATAATCATCAAGACAGTATGGTATTAGCACAAAAACGGACACATACATCAATGGAATACAATAGAGAACCCAGAATTGGACTCACAAATGTATGGCCAACTAATCTTTGGCAAAGCAGGAAAGAGTATCCAATACTCTTTAGGATAAAGATGGATAAAAATGGATAAAAAAGAGAGTCTCTTTAGCAAATAGTGCTGGGAGGACTGGACAGCAACGTGCACAAGAATGAAATTGGACCACTTTCTCACACCATACACAAAAATAAACTAAAAATGGATGAACGACCTGAATGTGAGACAGGAAACCATCAAAACCCTAGAGGAGAAAACAGGCAACAACCTCTTTGACCTCAGCTGCAGCAATTTCTTGCTCCACACATCTTCAAAGGGAGATTAAAAGCAAAGGGAATTAAAAGCAAAAATGAACTATTGGGACCTCATCAAGATAAAAAGCTTCTGCACTGAAAAGGAAACAATCAACAAAACTAAAGGGCAACTGACAAAATGGGAAAAGATATTTGCAAATGACATATTGGATAAGAGGTTAGTATCCAAAATCCATAAAAAACTTACCAAACTCAGCACCCGAAAAACAAATAATCCAGTGAAGAAATAGGTGGAAGACATGAATAGACCCTTCCAAAGAAGGCATCCAGATGGCCAACAGACACACGAAAAGATGCTCAACATAGCTCATCATTAGGGAAATAAAAATCAAAATCATATCAAGATAGCTCCTCTCACTGGTCAGCGTGGATAAAAGTAACAAGTCAGGAAACAACAGATGCTGGTGAGGATGTGGAGAAAGGGGAACCCTCTTGCACTGTTGGTGGGAATGCAAACTGGTGCAGCTGCTCTAGAAAATAGTGTGGCGTTTCCTCAAAAAATTAAAAATAGAACTACCCTATGACCCATCAATAGCAGTACTAGGAATGTATACAAAGCATACAGGAGTGATGATTCATAGGGGCACATGTTTATAGCAGCATTTTCAACAATAGCCAAATTATGGAAAGAGCCTAAATGTCCACCAAGTGATGAATGGCTCAAGATGTGGTTTACACATACAATAAAATACTACTTGGCAATGAAAAAGAATAAAATCCCGCCATTTGCAGGAAGGTGGATGGAACTGGAGGGTATTATGTTAAGCGAAATAACTTAAAGAAAGACAGATATCATATGTTTTCACTCATATATGGAACTTGAGAAACTTAATAGAAGACCATGGGGGAAGGGAAGGGGAAAAAATAGTTACAGAGAGGGAGGGAAGCAAACTGTAAGAGACTCATAAATCCAGAGAACAAACTGAGGGTTGATGGGGGGGCCGGGGGAGAGGGGGAAATGGGTGGTGGGCATTGAGGAGGGTACCTGTTGGGATGAGCACTGGGTATTGTATGTAAGCGATGAATCATGGGAACCCCAAAACCAAGAGCACACTGTACACACTATATGTTAGACATCTTGACAATAAATTATATTTTTAAAAAAGTTTCAATGCCATATACCAAACTTTGGCCTCTATTCACTTGGTTTAATTAATTTGATTATCAGATTTTCTTATTAAATTAATACATGCTATTAAGATTTTCCCCCTCAGTTGCCAATCACTGAATTAGTTACTAAGAGTTGTTATTCCTTAGGTAAAAAATAATTTGGATACAGTCTCTCTTGGAAGGAGGGACATACTTATGAATTGGGGCATGCATTTTGTTCAAATGAAAGTCTGATAACATTGAGCAAAATGTACAGTCTGTAAACAGAGCACTAGTATACTTGCACTTACTAGATCCTTAAATGATGGGTCCCAACTGTATGCCAGTACAGAAGTCATTTAACTGGCGTGAGGCTCAGTTTCACTGGTTGCACAAAGAGAATTCTAAGAGTCCCAGACTTTTTTTAAACGTTTATTTATTTTTGAGAGACAGAGCATGAGCAGAGGAGGGGCACAGAGAGAGAGGGAGACACAGAACCTGAAGCAGGCTCCAGGCTCTCAACTGTCATCACAGAGCCCGATACTGGGCTCAAACTCATGGACCACGAGATCATGACCTGAGTTGAAGTCAAACGCTTAACCGACTGAGCCAAGCAGGCGCTCTCAAATTTTTTGATAAAGATTAAATGGAAAACTGTACACTGCACAGACATGAGCAAGGAATGGTTAACACTAACCACGCATGATGGCAAGTCAGGTAGGTGTTAAAGACTTTAACCCCTTCTGCACCTCCATCTAGGAATAGCTTTTTCCACCAAAGGACCAGAGGTTTGCAGAAAACCCCACCTCTTCCTGCAAAGAGTGCAGAGCAGAGTCCCAGTTCACAAATAATCGTTAGTGCTATGTATTTTGTGAGGATATGATTTTGAGATTTTAAAAAGCTGTCTGCGATCTATGCTTATTACCATCGGATGGCGGACATCACTTCGGGAGGGACGCTGCTCTTCCATTTTCAGAAGGAGGACTTAAAGGGCACTGAAAGGCTTTACTCATGCACATCAGCATCCAACCCTGCTCTGAGGAGAATAGAGAAACCTCTTTTCATTGGGGAGAGGCACTGCTGGGCAGCGCCCTGTCGGAGCCTGAGGCCGAAGGGAAAAATGCGCAGCTCTAGACACACATAACGCACCCTCCTGTATCTTGAACCCCTGGCAGAAGTTAATAGAAACACTACGATTTTAAAAATATGGCCATACGTGAGCCCCGCACTGCCCCGTTTGGTCACACTCCACCGTCACCCTTGAAGAACCCACCTGTCCTGTGAGACCACGCCCCATGGGCTGATTGGCACCTGCCCTTTCTCTTGCACAATGACGCCACATCATCAACAAACAGCCCGTCTTTATTTTTTGACACATTCGTGCTTCAGGTGAGTGTTGAGCAAATTGTATCTACTTGTGTGTTCAGTTACTGTCAGTGAGTGACAATAAAATAAAATTCATAAAATCCTGAATCAAGGAACCCTTCTGGGGAAGGCTGAAACGATACCTTCAGCCGTCAGCATCTCAAATTCTAGTGCTTAGAAGGGGCAGGCTAGTTGAATGGCTTAGATGGACATAAGCACCAGCTACGTGAATCAGAACTATCCGCATGCTTGTTGGAAACACAAATCTCTGAGACCCACTCCAGATCCACTGAATCTGGGTTTAGGAATCTGCCTGTCTGCAATGGCCCCTCACAACGGTTTGAGGCAGTCAGTTGACCATGGGCAGAACTTACATTTCAGAACGAGTAAAGGAGGACATCCCCTCGAAGAAAGATCCAGGACTTCTGATCTTTGTAAGGGGGGTGGGGCACCCATGTCTTGAGCCAGACATGGGATTTTCTCAACTAGGTGGATAATAAGGCTCCCACTACCACCTGTGAGATGGCCAGATGGAGGCCCCAAGATCTCCACTCTTCAGGCTTTAAGCCCACCCCCCAGGAGCCCCATGGGCAGAGTGCTAGGTGAATTGTCCCTCCCCCACCATCCACCCCACCATCCTGCAGGATGGGAACTCCCTCTGGGACCCCAAGCACTCCTGCAGATTTACACCTGAAGACATCAGGGGATGGAAGGAATACTTCAAACTCTGGAGGACATGTCTTGCTCGGGAGTCTGTTCTTCGGCATGGACATAACAGGGGCATCTAATTATTACGTGGAAATTACAGATTGGCCTTTCCTGTGTCTGTTGTGGACCCACCATCCTGCACAACAGCTGAATCCCCAAGCAAATGTGCCGAATGTTTTTATATTAAAGGAAATATAGTTCAACCTTTTAGTTAACAAAATAATAATATGTCGATGTCAGTTTCTGAGTTTTGACAAACACTCCATGGCAGAACTTCAGTTTCCATGACTTGGAGATTGGCTCATTTCCGTGTCCCTTGGGATGGTGTCTTAGCACTGGCTTTCCCTTCCTGGTGGGATGAAAATTTTATCTGCAACCTCTACTTAATCCTTTACACCAACCCACCCAAGCCACGACGGGCTGCTTCCTCTGGTCCCTGCCCACCCACAGCCCCATCCCCAATTCCATCTAGTTAAGACCATAAGATTGAGTGGTGTGGAATTGATTTGCCTCTAAGATTGACATGAAATGTATTTCCTCTCTATTTCTGTGCATATGTAGCTACTTGAGACTCATGCCAGCTATAAAAAATTGGGGGAGGGGAGGTGTTCATCAACTTTACTTGAAATACTTCATAAGGGCACAGGATTTTTTTAGAGTGTTGAAATTATGTGCCACGATGCTTATTTAAAGAGGTAACTATTAAGAGGGACAATTAAAATTATTTTTTTATGGTGAGTGTTGGGCCTTTTGAAAACTCCTAGTTAAAAGAATATGAAGGAAGCCGGGGGAAGTGTTCTCTTTGTGAAGAACTGTGAATGGAGTGCATTGTGTGAGGCCAAATGAAAACTTCATTTGGGTAAGATTCTAATTGTATTCTTCCTTCTTGTGCTGGAGAAGCTGACAACCTATATTTTGCTGCTCAAAAAATTTAATAAAAGGCTTAACTAGTTCCCGATGCAGAACTCAGGAGCTCCTAAAAGAACAAGTGGAATGAAACATTTCCTTTTCATGTTCTTCTCTTTCAAATCTGTTAACCCATTGTTTATTCGGAAACACTGGATGTGGCCTACAGGACCCAGGACCACCAAAACTGACCTTTTATTTATCCTATATATGAAGCACTCTGGTGGGGGGGGTGCCTGGGGGGCTCAGTCGGTTAAGCGTCCCACTTCAGCTGACGTCAGGATCTCATGATTCGCAGGTTTGAGCCCCAAGTCAGGCTCTGTGCTGACAGCTCAGAGCCTGGAGACTGCTTTGGATTCTGTGTCTCCCTCTCTCTCTGTCCCTCCCCTGCTTGCACTCTGTCTCTCAAAAATAAATAAACGTTAAAAAAAGTGTTTTAAAAATGAAGCGCTCTGAGCTTGCCTCAAGTGGTCAAGGCATGGCCCCTACCTAAGCTACGGTCAATGTAGAATTATGACAGATGTTACAATGCCTTCATTAGGAGGCAGTGGTCCTCAACTGGGGTCATTTTGCAGCATCTGGAGGCAATGTGGGATGTCATAACTGCAGGTGGGCGTGGGGGCAGGGAATGCCACCACAGGCATCTAGTGGGGAGAGGCCAAGGGATGCCATTAAACATCCTACAATGCACAGGACAGCCCAAGGAAAATCCAACAGGAAGCATCCAGCCCAAAATGTCATTCATGCCACAGTTGAGCAACTCTTTGAGGTTCCTTCAAGGCTGAGAAAACCTTGTCATGTCATTAGGATATCATCAGTATAGTGATGTCTGTGTGATACAAGTCAGATGCTCTAGAAGAGCAAAGAAGGAAAGCATACCCATTTGGGATAATCAGAGATTTCAGCACTCATTCAAGTGGCTTTTCTGTGGTTCAAGGTTCCTCGTTTTTTCCTGAGTCTTAGAGATCATCTAGAGTCCTAAATACTGTGTTTCTATATTTCAGTCAATAAGTAGCTGGTGAAAATCCTTGCTTGGCCAAGTAACTCAGTATCTCTGTGTCTTGGTTTTCTCCCCAGAAAGTGGCAGGTAGGACTTAGAAGCTCCAAGGTCCCTCCTGGCTTTGAATAAGTGGCGGTTCTCAGTCTAAATCTCTATCTAGTGATGCTTTACCTCAGAAAACACGATTCTCAGACTTCTGTGGTTAATGCAGCCCTGTGAGTATCTGCCTCCCCCAATGTGCATGTAAATGCAATTGCTTATCATCTCAGGGGGTCCAGAGGCCCTTCTCTGGCACCCAGCCATGTTTTCAAAACTAACAAGCTCTCTTGCATGATGCTCTCATCTGTCTCTTGTTTTTCCTATCATGGAATTCCTTTTTTATTTTGCTGCTACTGCTCAATCAAATTATTTTAGCTAATCTCATGGTCGTGCCAAATCCGACTGGCAGAGCAGTTACTCTAACCCACCAGGATGGGCTATCACCACTTTCTCTCAATATTAGAGAATGTTTCTGATGGCTTCCCTTAAGCTAAGGGAACTCCAGTGAATGTGTCCCTAAAGCCCTTAGGGAGAAGATCCCGGCTGGAAGGAGCTTAAGAAAAACCACTAGGGAAGTCTGCTACAAGCCAGCAGGGTGTAGAAAAAAACTCACATGAGTGCACAAAAAATGGCTTGAGTCTACCCTCACGGGAGGTGCCAAGAACCGCTTTGCTACCTTGAACAGGGCCGGAAGACCCTAGGACTCTGCTGTCCAAGAAGGTAGCCACCTGTGGCTGTCAAGCACTTGAAAGCACTTGAGTCTAAAACAGCACCAGCTCCCGAATACTTAATATGGTATAAACACGGAGTGTAAATACTTCATTAATGGTTTTTATACTGAATACATGTTGAAAGGATGATATTTGGGACATATTGGGCTAAACAAAGTATATTATGAGAGTTAATTTCACCTATTCTTTTTATTTTTATAGTGTGGCTACTGGGAAGTTTCATATTACACTTGCTCCTTGGATTTAGGCCTGCCTTATATTTCTGTGGGCCTGTGCCGCTTTATAATCTCATGATGTATCCCCTGAAGGCTGGTTTTAATCTTGTGGAGAATTCTTTTTTTATCAAATGCATGTGAACTGCTGTTTCATACTGAAGAACCAGTCCAGATACCTGGAACTTCTTAGATTAGGCAAAGGCTCTAAGATCTGAAATATACTTTTAATTGGTCAGCACATGGTCTCTTAATGAGTGGTATGGATTGAATATTTGTGTCACACCAAAATCCATCAGTTGAAACCTGATGCCCTGGTGATAGTATTTGGAGGTTAGGGCTTTAGGGGATGCTTAGGTCATGAGGGTAGAGCCCTTATAAATGCAAATAATACTCTTGGAAAACAGAGCCCACAGAACTGCCTCGCGCCTCCCACCATGTGAAGTGACAGCGAAAAAGCAGTTGTCTAGGAGGAAATAGACTCTCATCAGACACCTAATCTGCCAAGGCCTTCGTCCTGGACTTCCCAGCCTCCAGAACTCTGAGAAATAAATTTCTGTTTTCTGTAAACCACTCAGATTATGGTGTTCTTGTTATAGCAACCCAAATAGACTAAAACAATGGGAATTATGAGTGCTCATGCTATGGCCATAAACCCTGGGACCGGGTAGCAATCATTGGTGACATTCAAATACATTTTCATCGTTACCCATGGTGAGCCCCAGCAAGTCACTCCCAGTGGTAGAATATATAGGCTGAGACTGGGATTTTCAACACTGGGGTCTCTGCTGATGCCTGACTTTTTCCTTATTGACTTGCATACTGGGAATACCATGACACATAATGGGAAGAAGGCCAAATATTTTATAGAAACATACCTTGAGGCTATGTAAGTATCAAATTTTTACCTACTAGTGTTAGCATTCATTGATGTTTCTTGGCTCAATTCATTATTACTTCTATGGTTGCCAAATAGTGTTTTTCAAATTCCAATGTTCTTTCTGTTTATTATTTGGAATTCTGTAAAAAAATAATTTAAAATTTTAATTAATTAATTAATTTATAGTGCAGACTCATGGATTGCTAGTTCATGCAATGAGTTACAATTTGTTACTATCATTTATTTGGAAGATTAAATTGTCCCAGATTTCACTGGTAAAAACTCCATTTAAACTAACTCCAGTGTCTTTTTTGATACATTCCCATAATTCTTGGAGCATTTCCTTACTTCCTGGCACAAAACATCCCAGGATCATCTTGCACTTTCCCTTCCCCAGCTGTGGAGTCAACTATTTCTGTATAAAGTCCTGGTTCATTTTAGCGAAGAGTGGTATTTAGATACCAAGATGTGGGCACTTGGTGTGCTCAAGGCTGTTGGGATGATGTTGCTGCTCCTTGGCCCCATCAGTCGACAAAGCTAAGGCATATATGCATGTATCTACATGTTACACTGATGCATATTGACATTTTTATTTCTATATCTCTATGCTCAAATATATTTTGAAAACCTCATATTGACACTAACTCCAATCCCACCCATGGCACAGATTTGTTCCAATTTTTCCTTTTACATATTGATAACTCCCTCCTCCCAGAGTGAGAAACTTGGCTCCCATTATCCTCAATATATTCACTTGTTGGCTCATCACCACCAACAACCCAGTATACTACTAATCTCCCATTTGTGCTGCCCCTATAAGCCCCCAATGTCATGTGAACAAACTCCTAAACCCACTTGGGTTCCAAAACCCTATGCGAGCCTGCTGCCATGACCCCCATGCAGGTGTTTTCCTTCCTCTTCATTGGCTCTGATATTCCACACTGGGTTGCTGCTGACACCACCACCTAGACAGAATGCTTTGCTCCTTCCACCCCTGCACAGAGCCCTACCTTATTCTGCACGTCGTCATGAGTTTGGACTGCATTCAGGAAGCTGGGCAAGCAGGTAGGCATACTTTGAGTATCTTTGAGACACTTTGGAGCATAGGCAAACCTGATTTATAGCTTTTTAGGACAGCCTCGAAGGTTCTTCACAATTTCATCCTGTCTACCTATAGTAGAGTCAGGTGAACACCTTGCAAGAGGGTGCTAGCTCTTGGTGTACAAGGATATCCTCCCAATTCGCAAGCAGAGGCCTTCATTGAGAGTGTCACTGTGAACCAGAATATTCATTTTCAATGATAGATGGTTCTGTAAAAAGAGACCTTCTGTTTATTGAAGTCAACACTATGTTTTGTATCTAAAGTTTTTTTTTTTTTCAACTGGAAGATTCAGCATTAAAAATACTAGTTAAGAGGTTTTCCTCTGGCTATCAAAGTGACCAATATTCACTATAGAAAATACAAAAGGGGTGCATGGATGGCTCAATCAGTTAAGAATCCGACTCTTGAAGTTGGCTCAGGTCATGGTCTTATGGTTTGTGAATTCAAACTCTGCATTAGGCTCTGCGGTGGCAGTATGGAGCCTACTTGGGATTCTCTCTCTCTCTCTCTCAAAATAAGTAAATAAACGTAAAAGAAAATACAATAGAGGGGGCTCCTGCAGAGCTCAGTTGGTTGAGCCTCTGACTCTTGATTTTGGCTCAGGTCATGATCTCAGATCTGTGAATTTGAGCCCTGCTTCAGGCTCTGCACTAAAGATCTCTCCCTCTCTTTCTGCCCCTCCCCTGCTTGTGCTGTCCCTATGAAAATAAATAAGAATAATAAAGAAAATACAATAGAGCACAAAAGAAAAAAATAACAATCACATATACTCAGCTCTCAGATTTAATTCAATATTTTGGTATGCTTTCTTTAGATCACATTATTTGTTTGCTTGTTTTTAAAAAATGGGATCATTTTATACACACTGTTTATGTCTTGTGTTTTTCTCAGTGATACATGTGACAAACATTTCCCCACGGTAATACTCTATGACCTCATAATTTTAGTGTTTATGTAATATATAGATGCACCCTAATTATGTAACTACTTTTCTATTGTTGGGTATTTTAGTGATTTCCAATTTGGGCTATTAGAAATGATATTGTAATAAACATTTGTAAATAAGCCTTTGATCATGTCTATGATTATTTCTTCAGCACAAACTTTTACAAGTGGAATTCAAGTTGCTGAAGCAAATAGTGGTACAGAAAATGATGTTACTATTGTGATTGTTTAAATATGTGAATCAATAGGAAATGGAAAAAGGAGTAATATACTTTCCTGAAGTATGTGACAGTTGTTTAAAATTTTTTTTAATGTTTATTTATTTTTGAAGGAAAGAGAGAGAGCGTGAGCAGGGGAGGGGCAGAAAGAGAAGGAGACACAGAATGCAAAATGGGCTCCAGGCTCTGAGCTGTCAGCACAGAGCCCAACGTGGGGCATGAACTCACGAACTGCAACATCATGACTAAGCTGAAGTCTGTCGCTTAACCAACTGTGCCACCCAGGCACCCTGATAGTTGTTTATAAACATAACTGATATACTACTTAGCATTCTGCTGGACTGTGTGCCTAATGATCCCTGGGAAAGTCAAAGAACAAGCTGTCTCCCAAAGAAGCAGGGCTGCTAGTTTGACCCTGGTTCCAAGAACTTCCTTGGCTTTTGTGATAATAAAGAAATTATTGCCTCATATCTCACTGGCAGAGCTAACAGTGAAATATTTATTTTGGATTATGTGCTTTCTCTCTGGAAGGAATCTGGAATTTTAAAATCTTTTCAAAAATATTTCAGAACCACAAAATACAATAAGCTGTGAATTAAGTTTTAATTGGACTTTTCTTTTCCCTACTGTTTGATCGATTTTTTAAGAGCAAAGAAAAAAAGTGCCACGCAGAATACAATGAAAGCTTGGTCTTGAATTTGTGTGCTGTTGCCTGAACATCAGACACTGACCAGATGACCCTCTGGGTAGGTTTCAGCCCAGCAAATCCAACTTGCATAGTCAATGAGCTCTAACTTGGAGAACTATCACCCCCTGCTCAACCAAGCCCTTTCCTCTTTACCACACGTTTTCTTTCTGCTTTATTTTTCCTTTTACAGTCACAGAGGGTGTCTGCCAACCCTCCATTGTTGTAATCATGGCAGTGTTTTTACATTAACGTTACTCTAGAAATGAAGGAGACAAAGGCGGGCAAGGCCAATTACAGTAATGCTTAGGCAGACATAAGCATGGAACATTCTTAGAGCATTAACAAAAATTTTAAAGTCGTGGTTTCAAATCTGTTCTAATATGGTTATGCTTGAGAGTACAAGAAAATTCTCAAATGTGTAAGCTTTAAAGTGCAAAGGAAAAACAGTGCTTTTTTTTGTCTTAAACACAAAACCTTCTACAGAAAGATGAAAGAAAAACCATCACAATGTTCTACACTGTGTACCCTCTCTGGTTCACTGAACTACATACAGTTTTACAATTTAACAAAATTCTTGTCTTCTATATGAGTCTATAGCTCAAACATACCATACAAATGATTTATGTTCACTGGTTTGATTAAGCTTTTGTTCCTGCTGGTGTGTGTGTGTGTGTGTGTGTGTGTGTGTGTGTATGTATCTATGTTGAGCAGTATAATGGTTACCTGTGGGTTGACCCTTGATATCTATGCCCCATTTAACCTTTTCCAATAGTCCTCACTTCCATTTGGAGATCCACTGTTACCCTACCTCCAACTCTCCCACTTCAGAGATGGAACAAAAGACATGCATTGTACTAAAGAAGACATCTTTTTTGCATTGATCAGAGCTTAGGTCAGAGCTGGGCCATGGTCAAGGCCAACAATGAATTTCATAACTTTTGGTGGCCCTCCTAAAACACATGTTTCTTTTTCTTCCTGTGTGGTCTGGAATAGTAAAGTAGAACTGTCACGGTTACTTTGCCACCACAGAGGATGCTAACCTCAGAATAAATGCAACACATAAAGAAGGGAAACCAGAAAATGAGAGAGAAATTTAACCTTGATTAATCCACATCTGTAAAAAAAAAAAAAAGTTCCCTTTGTTGTGTAACACAGTTTGAATTAAACTTTCTGGTAACTTGCAATTGAAAGTATCTTAACTGATGCAGCATCTCAGAAGTGGTTAAGCTGCAGAAAGTCGAAAGGAAGACACATGGCTTTGGCCTTCTTCAGGAACAATGCCTTCTAGAGGAAGGATACTACTCTCTAGATCAATGCCTATTAGTTAGAGAAGAGATGGAGAAGTGTGGAGAGAGAGGCTCTATCCTGAAGAGCAGACAGCTGGGCTAGTTACATGGTTAATCTCGTGTGACAACGTAATTAGGCTACGGAATACTCAGGTGGATGGTAAAACATTATTTCTGGGTGTGTCTGTGAGGGTGTTTTGCAAAAGATCAGCATTTGAATTGGTAGACTGAGTAAAGATTGTCCTCATCAATGCAAGTTGGTATCATCCAATTTGTTGAGAGCCTGAATAGAACACAAGGTAAAAGGAAGGGCAAATTTGCTCTTTGTTTGAGCTGGGACATCCATTTTGTCCTGTCCTCAGATATGGGCACTTCTGTATTTCAGACCTTCAGATTTGGACTTAATGCCATTGACCGCGCCAATGCACCCAATTCTTGGGCCTTTTAGACTCCCCTTTGCCTTTATATCATTGGCTCCCCTGGTTCTCAGGCCTTTGACTCAGCCTGAGTTATGTCACCAGCTTTCCTGGTTCTCCAGTTTGTAGAATAGCAGATTATAGGGTTTCTTGGCCTCTAGAATTGTATGAGCCTATATATAACATATGTATATGTTAGTATGTTAAAAATGGATGAGGGGCGCCTGGGTGGCTCAGTCGGTTGGGCGTCCAACTTCGGCTCGGGTCATGATCTCACAGTTAGTGGGTTAGTGGGTTTGAGCCCCGCATCAGGCTCTGTGCTGACAGCTCAGAGCCTGGAGCCTGTTTCAGATTCTGTGTCTCCCTCTCTCTCTGCCCCTTCCCTGCTCACGCTGTCTCTCTCTCTCAGAAATAAATAAAAACATTAAAAACAATTTTTAAAAATGGATGAAAATGAATTATATATACTAAATACGTATGCTATATATGCTAGCTATATATAACTATCAGTTCTGTTTCTCTGAAGATCCCTAACTAATACAGCCATCTATTTTAGTTTTATTTATCATTATTATTGTTTTGCTTAGTTCTATCAGTTACTGGGGGAGATATGTTTAAGTCTCTAACATTGATTGTGGATTTGTCTATTTCTGCTTTTAGTTCCATCAGATTTTTGCTTCATGTATTTTGAAGCTCTGTTATTAGGCACATATATGTGTATAATTGCTATATTTCACTCATGTATTGACATTTTAATTAGTATGATATATGCCTCTTAGTCTCTAGTAATACTCCCTGTCTTGAAGTCTATTCTGCCTAATACTAATACTTCAGCCTTCTCCAACTTCCATGGCACATATTTTTGCATCCTTTTACTTTTAATCTATTTGTGTCTTTCCATTTAAAGTGCATCTTTTTTGACAATTTATAATTGGCTCTTGATTTTTTTTTTATCCAGTCTGACAATCTCTACATTTTGATTGGAGTGTTTAGTCCAGTTACATTTAATGTTGCAAGGAAATAGTTAACACTACACGTGTTTAATTAAATCATTATTTACCTCTTGGTCATATTCTAAGAACTAAATATACTGCAATATTTACATGGTTACTAGGTAATGATTTTATTCTGTACACCTAAAGCAGTCTCTGTATACTTTTTCTCTATGTTCTCTAGGTCTCCTCCAGGCATACGTGATATAGCTGGTAAACCCATACAATGAGTTCTTTTTTTTTAATTAAAAAAAATTTATGAGAGAGGGTGTGAGTGGGGGAGAGGGACAGAAAGAGAGAGAGAGAGAGAGAGAGAGAGAGAATCTCAAGCAGGTTCCATGCTGACCTTCAACATGGGTCTTGATCCCCTGTCCCTGGGGTCATGACCTGAGACATAATCAAGAGTCTGACACTCTGACTGTGCCACTCAAGTGCCCCAAGTTCTTAATTTTATGTATTATATTCTTCTCTTCTATAAAATCCATTTGATTATTTTATCATAAATTTCATTTCTCTTCTAACATTCTTCATCTTTTTATTCTTTTTATCTATTTTCATCCATTTTTAATACACTAATTGTGGTTTAAAAATCAGTGTCTGCTAACTCCAACATGAGACTTATGCCTGGGTCTACTTCTATTGTTTGTTTTCCCTCTTGATTTTAAGTCACATTCTTCTACCTTTTCACATATCTAGTAGTATTTATTATATTCTGGATGATATGTTTAAAAGAATCACAAAGGCTCCAAATGACATCTTCCTCTAGAGAGTTTCCCTCTTCTTCCGTAGATAGGGTGAGAGGTTGATCACCTCAGTCCAACCAGGGATTGGGCTGGGTTAGATAGTACTTTCACTAAACCAAATCTTCTCTGGTTCATCTTCGTTTCTTAGTCATGGTCCTCCAAGTCTTTTAATTGAGAACCTAGCAGTCTTCATTTCCTTAGCTCCAAGAGAGTGCATTTTGCTCTGCTCTTTGAAGATTCTGAGCTAAGAGCCTCCCTCTCTGTACATTCAAATCTGGCAGATGCCTTGACAGGGAAACCGGCAACATATCTGAGGTGGACTCCCTTCTTCTAGCAGGTGTTTGCCTCCTGAAAAATGNGCAAGTACGGAGCTCCTTCCTTCTCCGCCATCTTGCCCCCTCCTCCTGAAAAAAGCAGAATTTTAAGTTTTATTTTGCTTTTCTGAATCCAGCCTCTCAGATTCCTTTACATAAGCCAGAACTCAAGAAATGTCTCATGTCAAAACCAGACACATTTGTAGTTCCTCAAATTTCCAACCTGTCCTGCCAGCCATGCACAAAACTTCACTTGTTTCTCTCTCATCCAGCAGATGCATGCTGGTCCATGCGTCTGCCTAAAGTCAGCAAATGCCTTAAGGAAGAAAACAGCAAGTGATTATCAGCTTATTCCAGGAGGACTCCTCCTTCTCTGGAATTCTGGTCACCTGGTCTCATTGTTCTTAAAAGTCTCTGTGTGACTGGATGTAATTTATCCAGTTTTTCTCATTGCTGGAGGGGAGCACTGTTCTGCCGTGACCTATTTTATTCTTTTCAAAAGTGGAAGACCTCTTGTGTGTAACTTCTTAGTCTAACTGGTATTTTGTGTGGTGGCTCCAAGAAGTGCTCTTGGAATTCTACCTTACTAGCTATTTGACCATTGAATATTAACTTAATAATCTTTAGGGATAATAATGGGCTACTTCTTTGGATTCTTATATGGATCAAGCGAAATACTATTTATGTAAAGCACTTTTAGGTTACAAAGTGCTTTAAATAAAAGGCAGTCTATTTTTCCCTCATTTCTTTATTCATTCAAAAACATTCATTGAATGCTTAATATATGCCAGACACTTTGCTAGAAGCTAGTTGGGAAAAATGGATGAATATGACCTGGAGACATGGTCTCACAAGGAGCTCACAATTCTAGTGGGGAAAATATAATTCATTAAGAGAAATCTATTGTATAATTATGATAGGTATAAGGTAAAAGGACATAGAGAAAGGAATAATTAATTTTTGATAAGGTAGAGAAGTTATTGAAGAGTTCTCAAAGAAAGTGAGTGACTTTACAAGTGAAAACTAACCAATTGCTGTAGAGATTCGTGGTTGTCCACCTGAATCCATTATCCACCGGTTCCACAAAAGAGAGTCATATTTGGACGAATAGCTACATAACTGGAGAACACAGTCACAGCCTCCTTTGCACCTAGGTATGATATGGCTGTGTCTAAGTTCTCACTGAGATGAAAATAAGTAACAATTGTCATATGTGCCTCTTGGCCTTAAAACTTTGTAGATAGTATACCCCATGCTTCTTCACTCCCTCTGAAAGCATAAGCATAGGCATTCCTACATCCAAGTTAGCCACACAGACAAGGACAGCAATGTATGAAATGGCTGAGCAACCAGACAGAAGGAACTCAGGTCCCTGAATGATCATGTGCAACCCAGCCATCCCACTAACTTGGAGTTCTCACCTCGTGAGAGAAAACTCTCGTGAGGGAAAAAGAACTTGTTCTCTTTAAGCCATTCTATTTTAGAAACTTTTTGTTACACTATCTCAGCTGTACCATACGAATTCCCTTGAAGAAATACTTCTAACAGCCAATAAGAAAATGATAAGCCTGATTGAAAATGGGCAAAAGTCATGAACAGGCAATTTATGAAGGAAAAAATAGATAGCCAATAAACACATGGAAACAAACATTCAAACAAACTTACTAAAAATGAATAACCTGCAAAACAAAAAACTTCAAATAGAAATAATAAGATGCTTTCTTGCTTGTCAACTGATTTCATTATATACAATGTATATATGTATATAATAAATGTATATCTTAGCAATTTACTTCTAGGCATTCATTTTAAGGAATTATTTTTCAGAATATGGGAATACACTTAGAGTTAAATTATAATTTATGTAAACCAGAATTGAAAGTAATTTATATCCTTTAGGTTATTGGGTTAAATAAATCTGAGTATAAATAATATTTCATCAATTAAAATGATTAGCAGAGGCCCAAGAGATGCCATTTGAAGTGAGAGGTCCCTGGGTGGCCAGGCAGCCAAGCGTAAATAACAGGATTGTGGACCCAGGTCCTGGGAGCAGAAAGACATTTTAAGTGACCAACTCTAGCACAGGAAACACAGAAAGTTTGTCATCCTTTTCCAAATCTTCATCAGAGATGGAGTAATCTCTCTAGAAATTTTGGCTGGAACCTGGCAAATAAGGAAAATTATGTGACTTAAAATTATGTCCCTGCCCGGAAATTTATACAATGATAGTTGAATATATTTGCTTAACTTCAGTGGCTCTGGTTTAACACAGAGAGCCCATACTAGAAATACAGTGGGTATTTTTCTGAAGTTTCTCAGACCCATCAAATGACACAAGTTTGTTTCCATAGGAATTTGCCTTTAAATACAGCTTTAACTTCTGGGGGAAGAGAAATGTAAGTGCACATCTAGTCTTCTCAGGGTTGTGTTGGGCTGTCTGCTTATGCTCACCAATAGTGTATAGAAAGAAAAAGAGTATGTCTGACTTTGCTGCTGTATTGTTGCCTCTTATAAAGTCATTGCTCAAAATTCAGTTTGAAGAATACGTAATAATTGATACAACCTGACTTTAAGTGATCATTTAAAAGAGGTCAAACCTATCAGCCAGTACAGAATGTAATAGGAATGTTAAGATTTCAAAACAATTGAAAGGACTTTGGAAATGGGAAAAGGTCACCTTATTTTAGTTCCAGAACATATTGGTGATATGGCTCAGTATGTAGACATGCATATTTATTGCAGATGGATTGAAAGGCTGTGCCTATTTAAGATTTTTTGATTATCCAAAATATCTTGAGATACACGATTTTCAGAAAGACCTCTATTCTGAGAATTATGAACCAGGGAGGGAATCAAGATCTTTTTTTTTTTTTATTTTAAGCCATACAGTTGAAATCACCAGTGAATTCACCTCTTTCACAGCACACTTGAAAAATATGTGAAGGAAACATTTTCAACTTCAAGAAGGTGAAATGCACTGTGAAAAAGTCCTTTGATGAAATTTCTAATGTTTACAAATTCTTTGTCCTAACGCAAAACCTCAGGGGAACCTGGCTGGCTGAGTAGTCAGTAGAGGGTCCAACTCTTGACCTTGGGGGGGGGGGGGGTGAGTTTGAGCCCCATATTGGGTGTAGAGATTATTTTCAAAAAATAAAGCTTTAAAAATAAATAAATAAGGAAATAAAGCTAACCTTCATATTGCACCACAATATAATTGCCACTTTTATGAAGAAACATGAAAGGCATTTATTACCAGAAGCGGCAAAAAGCAATCACCATTAATTTGTGACTGTGTTTTATAGGAAAACATGTAAATGTATGTAGCTATTATGTTGAAAAGTACTTAAATTGCTTCCGATTTAAAAAATCAATATTTCATTTGTACTGAAAACCTAAGGAAAATATAACTATTAATGTTATCATATCAACAACCATTAAAAAATAAAAACCATCATGCTTTTGACAAACTGGAATATACCTATGAAATCAAGATTTTACATTCATATAGAATGTTGTTGTTGAAATCAATTTCACATAGTTTATAAAAGTCAAGAATACTTTTGGCATCTCTGATCTTTGCCAGAATGAGCATGTCCTGAATGTGTGTATCCACGAGAAAGAAAAGAGGTGGATATTATGTTGTAGATGCTTAACTTGATATGTTTATGCAGTTAACTAATTTATACTCACTTTTTAGTATGTGTGGATTTCTAGTATCTTTAGTTCTGTGCCATTTAAATTTCTTTTATTCGAATCTATTCACCACTTCTAGCTTCGCCTCTTTAAAAAATGATTTTGTGGAAGCATATTTACACACAGGAAGATCTTCACAGTTTATGGAGGGGAAACATTAGTGTATGAGCTTATGTTTTGTTTTAATTTTTTAATATTTATTTATTTTGGAGAGAGACAGAGCATGAACGGGAGAGGGTCAGGGAGAGAGGGAGACACAGAATCTGAAGCAGGCTCCAGGATCTGAGCTGTCAGCACAGAGCCTGATGTGGGGCTCAAACTCATGAACGGCGAGATCATGACCTGAGCTGAAGTTAGACGGTTAACGGACTGAGACCCCCCAGGCTCCCCTAGAGGCTTACTTTTGTAAAATGTATTATGGAAGCATAGAAAAGGAGGCGGGAACAGGTACTGGTTGCACAGTAGGATTACCTGGGGAGATTTAACTTATTTAGTTCATTTTTTAAATGTTTATTTTTAAAAGTGTGTATGAGAGCAGTGGAGTGGGGGGCCGAGAGAGAAGGAGACAGAGGATCCCAAAAGGGTTCAACGCCGACAGCAGAGAGCCCACAGCGGGGCTCGAACCCATGAACATGACCTGAGCCGAAGTCCGACGCTTAACCGACTGAGTCTCCCAGGTGCCCCTCATGGGGGTAGATTTTAAGACTCCAATGACCAGACCCCACCTCCGACCTGTTT
Organism: Crocuta crocuta; assembly: GCF_008692635.1. NCBI lineage: Eukaryota > Metazoa > Chordata > Mammalia > Carnivora > Hyaenidae > Crocuta > Crocuta crocuta. The sequence goes on along the minus strand of NW_027530352.1, from coordinate 1,265,441 downwards.
CACTAAATGAGAATCTCTGGGTGGGGAATCCCAGGCATTTACTTCAAAAGCTCCCCAGGTGATTCTCACTACAGTCAAGGTTAAGAACTACTGGCTTAGAAATACACACACACACACTCGGACAGGTGTGCTCTCTCTCATTCTCTCACAGGCACGCACATGCACACATACCTGCATAGATCTACCTGTGATGTGGATTATGGGAAATTTTATATTCTTCTTTTTGCTTACCTGTGTTGTCTACAATAAACATGTATATTATATACAGGAAGCAAGTACAGAACGAATATAACTTTTGAAAAGCAATAAAAATTGGAAGGAAGGAAGGATGGCAGGAAGAATGAACAGGTAAAGGAGGGAAAGAGGAGGGAAAAACCAAAGGAAGGGAGGAGAGGTTTGAACAGAAACTTGACCTTGCATCAGCTCAGCAAGGGAGTGGGGACAGGAAACACATGGTGTCCTTCTGATGCTTCAGGAGCAGGAGAGAGTTGAAGAGGCAGCTGTCTGTGCTTTAGCTTTTATTCTCTTCAATCCCCTTACCTGCCCTGCAGGGTTCATAGGTCATCTTTCTTTTGCAGGTGGGGAGAGGGACCCTCAGGAAGGTGAGGTAATTGCTGATAATAAGGTAGGAGCCAAAGCCACTGCCCCAGCCCTAAGCTCACCTTCTGTGGTGAGGAAAAGGAGGTAGTTGAGCACAGGGTAATTTTCCTTCATGTGTCTAGCAGCTCTTAATCTTTCTTGTTTCTCTTTTCTTTTCTTTTTTCTTTTCTTTTCTTTTCTTTTCTTTTCTTTTCTTTTCTTTTCTTTTCTTTTCTTTTCTTTTCTTTTCTTTTCTTTTATTCTTAGAGAGTGAGAGACAGAGAGTGAGCTGCGGACAGGGGCAGATAGAGTGAGAGACAGAGAATCCCAAGCAGGCTCCATGCTCAGCACAGAGTCCGATGCAGGGCCCTGTCCAGCCCTGGGATCATGACCTGAGACAAAATCAATAGTCGGACGCCCATCTGACTGAGCCGCCCAGGCGCCCCTTGTTTCTTTTTTTTACTCTTGTGGAGAACCGACACCTTTTCAAAGCTTTTTAATGTTTGTTTTTTCATTTTAGGTAGGCTTCATGCCCACTGTGGAGCTTGAGCTCATAACCTTGAGATTGCGAGTCACAGGCACTACTCAAAGCTTTTTAGATACCATTTCTTCCACCGAAGCCCCACCTCCTGCGGCTTGTCCTTGGATGACCACAGATTCTTTAATTGTGTGAAGCTACACAAATAGCTTTCTTAGAGGAGTTGGCTTGACTTTCTATGAAGAACGCCAGCCCCTAATAGAGACCCCACAAGACATTAAGTAACCCACCCAGACTCCTCTGTAAACATGGCTGGGCCAGGGTATTGTCACTGTGTGCTGAATGCCCACTAATTTTGCTGTCTGTCCGCATGATCTGACAGCGTCCAGCAGTAGGATGATCCATAACAGAAAGAAAAAGCATTATAGGTGACTCAAGTTACAGGAGTCAGAGAGAGGCGAGAGAGAGAGAATTTAGATACGCCAGCTCTAATAAGTAAATTCATCATTTGAAACAGTACATCAGTCAAGGTTTTTAAATAAGTGACCCCTCGGAACGCTGCCCTCTTTTCCAGTAAGTTTTGTGTCCCTGCTGTATGTCTAGGTTTCAGTAATATTTATCTTAGATTGAAGGCAAAGTTTTAAGTTTAAGATAAGACCACTCTCATGTCTTCCTGACTGTTCTCCATCACCTCCTTCAAGTTCCCCTTGGACAAAACCAAATACAGTTACAATCCACCATATTTGCTGCTTTGCTGTATGTAATGACTGGGAACTCCCAATAATTTAGGAAGAGCATACATGAAGCCCACATAACCTCAAAGACAGGGCTGGTTGACTGATTCAAACAGTCCCAAATGCTCGAGATGGCTCCTTCCCCCAACTGGCCTTCCCTCTGACCCCATTTGACACGTGTCTTTCAAGCATCTTTCCTTCAACAGGATGGGCCGGAAGAGACCACACTGGCTCTGCTGTCAGGTTGCCCTGAGTTCAAATGCTGACACTATTATTTATTGGTTATGTGAGTTTGATACCATTGTTTAAGTTCTCCGAGCCTTAGTTTCTATAGTTTCAAAGTTAGGATAAAACTCCTCCCATGTGCTTCTTAGGAAAATTTCAATAATGAATATCAAGTGACTGACCCAGGGCTTAATACAGGGGAGGCACTTGCCGAATGTCGCTTCATGCCCACATCTGATTACCGTTACCATTATTCCCAACACACTCCTTCCTGCCACAGGGTATTATCAGGATGACCATTCTCTCTGGATATTGCACTGTCTTCCAGAAGACTCCATGCTCACAGGAAGTGAAGACAATGCCCAGTCTTTGATAAAGATCATATAAGCCGGAACTTCAGGGACAGGCAATAGCCAATGTTATGCTTGGCTCACCACCCTTTCAGCCAGGTGCAATGGGTAGAGGGCTAGGCAGGTGTTTATCAGTATCAATCGGCTATGGATACACTCTTTTAGAAAATCTGGTACACTTTTTAGTTTGAGCAAAGTATTTTCCAATATCCGGTGAAAACACAGAGCTCTGAACCATTCAAATCAATACACGCTGTGCAGGAACATTTGAAAGCATCCACTCTGCTAAGACAAAGAGGCATTTAAGAAAGGCTATTGATTTTCAGTTTGTAAACACCTGAGGCCCAGGCTACCTTACACGACTATGCTGTGGGGCCCATTCCTAGATGAGGCTACCATAAAAAAAATGTTTGATGCTCTCTTGGAAGGGGTCCAAGACAAATATGCCTTAGAGCAAACTGCCCCCTGAGTTTCACGGTCTTCTAGATGCAACATGTTATTTTGCAGTCTTGGAGGTAATTTCTGAAATATCTGTCAACTGAAAAATGCTCACTAATCTATAATATAAAGCTGTGTGTGACTTGAGGGGAAGATCATACTTTATTCAGCTCAGTAGCCTTTGTAGATCAGAGTAGACACCATGAATTCGGTAAGTGCTAAATAACTGGGTTAAATTGAACGATCAGTGCTGTATGTTTGAGGGCTAAATTGAACGATCAGTGCTGTATGTTTGAGGGCAGGAAGAAGAAATACTTTGGTTCTCATTTTTTTATTGAAAAAGTGATTCTCATGTCTTATTGCAGCTGAGAGTCACTCACCAGCACAAGCTAATTTCTTGCAAGGCTGGGATCATTTCCACTGGTTATAAAGCTTGTTCATTATGTGTGAAGGTTTAGATGTAATTATTCATATTTAGAATCAAATTTTTCCTGGGGTGCCTGAATGGCTCAGTCGGTTGAACATCTGACTTTGACTCAGGTCATGATCTCACAGTTCATGGGTTTTAGCCCCGTGTTGGGCTCTGTGCTGACAGCTCAGAGCCTAGAGCCTGCTTCAGATTCTGTGTCTCTTTCTCTCTCTGCCTCTTCTCTCTCTCTGTCTCTCTTTCTCTCTCAAAAATCGACATTAAAAAAATAGTAGAATCAAATTCCTCCTAAATATTCTCACCGATGAGTATCTCTCACCCAAATTTGGTCCTCTTCAACTTGAAGCATTTAAAACAGAAACAGGGTTTAAACCAAGCTGCAAAATGTAAACTGTAGACTGGTTTCTGCACAGAAATGATGGAATGATTGACCTGTTGGTGAATTGGAATGTGATGACTCCCACATTCCAAAGGGGAGTCATCACCTGTTCTGAAGATTGCTTTAAGCAGTTTGCCAAACATCCCGTTCAGTGAACTGACCAAGTGGCAAATTAGATACATTGCTAATTGCTGTGTTGTCCTGTGGCTGAAAACAAAAGCCAGGAGTGAGGGACCAGTCACTGCCTATTGATTTAACAAAAATGGGAAAAGCTATGATGCCAATGGGCTTCAGTAAAACTGGCGTTCGCAGGCACTGCTGACAGCAGCAAAAAATGATGCCTTTCTGGAAAGCAATTTGGGAAGCCACAAAAAAGTTCCTAGCCTCTGATCCAACTTCTGGGGTTTTATCCCAAGAAACTTGTCCAAATCTGAACAAAAGCTATATGCATGAAAACGTGTCAGTTGCAACATGCTACTACTGGTAGAAAATCAGAAGCGGCAATACCGCAATGTTTAAAGAAGTATAGTATAGCTTTCTGTGGGCGCCTGGGTGGCTCAGTTGGTTAAACATCCGATTGACTGTAGCTCAGATCATGATCCTGCGGTTTGTGGGCTCGAGCCCTGCATCAGGGTCTGCGTTGACAGTTAAGAGCCTGGAGCCTGCTTCAGATTCTGTGTCTCCCTTTCTCTCTCTGCCCCTTGTCCACTCATGCTCTGCCTCTCAAAAACAAATAAAAGTTAAAAAACTTTTTTAAAAAAGGAATGACTATAAAATCCATAGCATCTAGAAGAATGCTTGGAGTGTGTCAAAGAAACAAAAATTGTAAAATATAAAGATTTATTGTGTTATAGCACATATAAATCCATAGCACACATGATCAGTGCACATACTTCAAAAAGAGTAACCAAAGCTATGCTCAAAATGATGACAATGGCTTTGTTAGAAATATAGCACTATAAGAGTATAAGAACCTTAAAAACATTTTCTATTTCCCAAATATTCTATATTGTGGTCATATCTTAAAGTAAAATATGCAAAATATGGCCTTCAGAGAAAGGAAGTATCTTTTCCTGTTTCTTCCTCCAGTGAGTCATACACTTAAGGGTCAGTAAAATCTTCCTTAAATTCAACCTGCAATTCTCATGCTGTGGCTTAAGTATATTTTCTCCCGCTCTCCTGTAAAAATGATAATTTCCATCCTCTGTTATTTTGGCCAAGGGCACTAGAATTCCATATTAGACTTTTTGTAAGTCCTCGTTTTCCCTGGAGGTTGTATGTAGGTGTGTGTGGAATAAGAGCTTTAAACTATAAATACAGATACATTTAACCCAATACTCGTTGGACCACTGGCTGGTTATGCAGGGATCTGAGGGATGTGTGCTTTAATTTCTAAAATTCTGTGGTTGTTATCTGGCCTCCTTCTGGGGCTTATTATTTTAAAACTGAAAGTACAAAAAAAGTTCCACATAGGATTAAACCAGGGCGATGGCCTTTCTCGTATTCGAGGGCCCTTCTCAGTTCTGAGCTGAGTAACCTGGTGTTACTCTGCTTTCCTTATGCAATGAAAAGAAATCAACTCTTTGTGGCGGCTCACTGGAACTGAATTCACCAAGTTCCCACTTTATTTTGAGTTCTGGGAACTCGAGCTGTATTTGAGCAAGAGAAACAAATAAGTCAAATATCCAAGGTCATAGTTTTTTGAGACCCATTCTGTTGTCCACAGACATCTTTTTAGCTCAAAAAAGTCTTTTACCTACCAAGATGGTTAAAGATACGCCTCAACCATAAAACACGCACTGATATTGTGTAGTTAAGACCCTGGATTTGGGGACCAGCTCTTTCACTTACTAGATGTATACCTTTTGTCAAACAGAATAAAACAAGAAACCCTCATTTCTTGGTATTTATTTGTAAAAGCGAGTAAGAATCGTAACGAGGATACGCATTTTTAAAATGTGATCATGAATTTTGGTGCCTTTTTTCCTCCCAAAGTGCTCCCTGATGTAAATTCTGAAGCACTCTCATGATGTAAAATGTGTCTGTGGTTGTGTGTATATGTTAGTGTGTGTGTATCCAAGACATGAATAACACAATGACAGTCATACACATTGCTTGTCAAGGAAATACGCTTGCTCGAGCAGCCTCCCTGTGGGCCAGCCCCCGATCGTAAACCTCTCAGCAGCCGCTGACTATGAATCTACGAGGTCATGGAAGTTGTGGATTCCTCACCACATTGCTTTCTTGAACAGCATTTATAGAATTACAGGAGCCCTTAGCCCAGAGCATCTCAAGTACCACACAGTGACTACGTATCAGGTGTGTTGGCATCTGGATGCCTCTTGGCCCTGGGGGCAGCCAGGCAGTTCCTGGGATGTGCAGGGGCCTCAGGAAGACCCGGTCTAGCTGCTGGGCCAGTGTGCCAGACACGGAGAAAGCAGTCAGATAGCCCTGCGACGGATGCTGGTCTCATTGTTGATCACTTGTTCATATTAGTAACAAACTTCTTAGACTTGTCTTGACGTTTCACTGGTTCTCTAACTATTCTTATTTTGTTGCTTTAAATTATTTTTGCTTTTCCCACAGACAGTGCTGCCTTTTCTAAATGTGGGCTGTCCAGGGGCTGGAGCATTTGTGAATGAGCAGCGAGGTTCCTGGCAATGTCTCTATCTGCTTGGAGGTGTCATTAAAATGACCTTACAATTGTGCCAGAACTAGACAATACAGGAGGGAAAAGTGGAATCCACCCAGGTCTCATTTAGGAAATGTGGAAATTTTTCAGAATAAAATGAAACCTGAAAGAAGTTATTTTAATCTAACCAAAAAATTAAATAGTCTAGGTGAAATTGCCAGACTCCACCGGCCTTGACATTTATGGACTACATCCCTTGGTCCTGGTGGACCGGGGCCGCCAGTGTGCCCCCATGTGGAGGGAGTGGCTTTGGGGTCTTCTGTCTGCCCTATGTGCTTGAGCCCTCTACCAAAATCCCCAGTATGATATTGGGAAAACTTTATTGTTTCCTTCTGAGAAGGAAATTAATCGGGGGCACCTGGGTGGCTCCGTCAGTGGATCCTCTGACTCTTGATTTCAGCTCAGGTCATGATCCCAGGGTCGTGGGATTGAGCCCCACATTGGGCTCTGTGCTGAACATGAAGCCTGCTTAAAATTGTCTCTCTTCCATTCTCTTTCTCTCACTCTCACTTTCTCTCTCTCTCTCTCTCTGCCTTTCTTCCTCTTCGTGCTTGGGCTGTCTCTATAAAATAAGTGATAATAATAATAATATCTCAAGAAAAATCATGTAAAAAAACACAGCAAAGTGAATTAGTACAAACTATATGTAACAACATGAATGAATTCTGGTGAGAACATTGACAAGGAAGCGAAAGCACTCCCAGGGGCCTAAGTGATGCTTAATTTCTGACCAAGCAGAACAGAAAGATCTTGTGGAAGCATGAGGGGCACTAAGTGAGTTAAGTGTCCGACTTCGGCTCAGGTCATGAACTCGCCATTTGTGAGTCTGAGCCCTGCATTGGGCTCTGTGCTGACAGCTCAGAGCCTGGAACCTGCTTCAGATCCAGTGTCTCCCTCTTACACTGCCCCTCCCCCACTCACACTCTCTCTCCCTCTCAAAAATAAGTAACCATTAAAAAAAATAAAGATAAATCAAAAAAGAAAGAGCTGGCTGAACATGCCAGGCATTCACTAGAGATTCACGAAGACCCACGGGTGAGGAGCCAGGCAAAAGCAACCTAAAGGAGAGACTACTTTGGAGTAGTGAGTCCACCAGAGACAAAAAAAGTTTGAAAGCTGATCAATGAGTCTGCTAGAACAGAACTCAAAAATACTGTTATCTTTAAAAGAAAACAACAAAATCCAGACACTGAATAATAAAATCTTCACAGTGTTGGGGCGCTTGGGTGGCTTAGTTGGTTGAGCGTCTGACTTTCGCTTAGGTCATGATCTGACGGTTCGTGGGTTCGAGCCCCGCATCAGGTGCTGTGCTGACAGCCAGCTCAGAGCCTGGAGCCTATTTCAGAGTCTGTATCTCCCTCTCTCTCTAACCCTCCCCTGCTCATGCTGTCTCTCTCTCTCCCCTAGAAATAAATAAAAATATTTAAAAAAAATGAAATCTTCACAGTCTCTATCTAGCATCTAATCAAAGATTCCAAGGCAAAGAAAATGTAACCCCAAAACAAAACCAGAAAAGCAAGTAATCAAAAGAAATGTGTGTTTGTGTGTGTGTGTGTGTGTGTTTAGGCAAACAAAAAAAAGCAAGCAAATGATAAATCTGCTATGTAGGACCAAGATATCCTTTGAGGGAGCTATAACACGATGGGATAAGGAAGGAGCAGATAGGTAAATATAAGTTACTGGTCATATTCTTGCCCTTGGATTGGATGATGTTCGTTGTATTATTAAAATAAGTGAATGAGAGGCACCTGGGTGGCTCAGTCGGTTAAGTGTCTGACTTCGACTCAGGTCATGATCTCATGATTTGTGGGTTTAAGCCCTGTGTCAGGTACTGTGCTGGCAGCTCAGGGCCTGGAGCCTGAGATTCTGTGTCTCCATCTCTCTCTGGCCCTCCCCCACTCATGCTCTGTCTCTGTCTCTCTCTCAAAAATAAACATTGTAAAAAATTTTTAAAAAGGGGTAAAGGATGCTGTGAATGGGTCAATGATGATGACATGTCACCAACCAAAGGTTATCATTAACCTAATTCTATGCACTTGAAGTCAGGGCAGGGGAGTACAGGGGAGGAGTTGAAAAGAATACAGCATGTATGAAGAGTGTGGCACGGTAAACGACGCAACTTTCTAGAAAATGAAAAAAGGCCATTGTGGCTGACACATAGAAAGTCAGCAAGATGTTGGGGCTCCTGACTGGCCAGTCAGTAGAGCACATGACCCTTAATCTCACGGTGGTTGTGAATTCAAGCCCCACATTGGGTGTGGAGTCTAAAAAAAAAAAAAAGAAAGAAAAAAGAAAAAATCAGCAAGATGTGACTCTCAGGGCAGACTCTCACCGGCCAATCCAACGGAGGCAGTTGTTTAAACAAGAATGCTCATTTATTAAATCATGCTGTGAAATAGAACAGTCATCGCTTAGCCCATTCACAGCAGGGATGGGGCGGGGAGAGCACAGAGGAGCCCTCATTCAATGTTGGCTCACAGCCCTTTTATAACTGAAAGGTTCTGCACAAGGCAGGATGAGTGTTTGTTTTTCATATGGAGAAATTAAGTAGAACAAGCATGATATTGTGAAAGGGACACTGGAAAGGAGAATTCCAGCTCTGCCAATAGGCAGCTGAATGATGACGGGCGCACTATGCTCTGCTGTGGTTGAGCTTCCTGGGGCTTCCCAACCTGAAGGGGCTCGCTGGAAAGGAATTGTGGAGTCAGAGATCTTTGGGAAGTGCCACATCCTCTAAACGCCCCGTCAGAGGGTCCTAATGTACAGCAGCATGTTCAATGCTCTGAGGAGCTCTACCGTGAAGAAAGCAGTGGAACTTTATTGCATTGTTTCTGAAAATTATTTGTCCACAAAACACTGTTTTATCACCGTCTTTTGAAATAGGACTTGAGAACCACTAGCCAGGATTTCTCAGGACCTTTTGACTTCTAAAACTGAGATTCTTTTTTTTAAACATTTATTTATTTTGGGGGCGCCTGGGTGGCTCGGTTAGTTAAGCGTCCGACTGTGGCTCAGGTCATGATCTCGTGGCTTGTGAGTTCGAGCCCCACGTTGGGCTCTGTGCTGACAGCTCAGAGCCTGGAGCTGCTTCGGATTCCGTGTCTCCCTCTCTCTGTCCCTCCCCTGCTTGTGCTTTCTCTCTCTCTCTCTCTCAAAAATAAACATTAAAACAAATTTAAAGTTTATTTATTTTGAGGAGGTGGGGAAAGCACAGTGGAGGAGAGAGAGAATCCCAAGCAGGATTTACGCTGTCAGCACAGAGCCTGATGTGGGGCTCGATCCCACAAACCATGATATCATGACCTGAGCCCAAATCCCAAGTCACTTAACCGACAGAGCCGCCCAGTCACCTCTAAACCTAAGATTCTTTCTGAAACCTATACAGTTCAAATGATAGATGCAGATGTCAACACAAGTGTGAGTGTCGGCTTTTAAACTGGGTGAAATTAATGAAATGTGAAGTATATGCCAGAAACAGTCTGGCCTTGGTGTGGAGGTATCCTCCATACTATTTCCGGATTTGGTTCTTTGTGAGAGTTAACAAAGAACTTGTACCCACAAAAATTCCTCCGGGATCTTCCATTCACTCATTCCACGACTTCTGAGCGGTTACTACGTGTCAGGCACTGTTCTAGACACTAGCTTGACGCACGGCCCTAAAATCGCTCCAAACCTTGGTGTAACCAGAGCGAGAGCCCGTTGTCTCTGCTTTCCACCAGCAGGTGGCAGTAGTAACCATTTCCTAAGCAGCATAATGGATTCAGGAATAAATCCAAGTGCAGCCTCTTTAACTCAATCTACAGTCAGAACTACCCTGGAGGGTATGATGCTGAGTGAAATAAGTCAGAGAAAGACAAACATCATATTTTCACTCCTATGTGAATTCTGAGAAACTTAACCGAAGATCATGGGGGGAAGAGAAGGGAAAAAATAGTTTCAAACAGAGGGAGGCAAACCATAAGAGACTCTTAAATACAGAGAACAAAGTGAGGGTTGATGGGCGGGTCGAAGGAGGGGGTAAATGGGGGATGGGCACGGAGGAGGGCACTTATTGGGATGAGCACCGGGTGTTGCATGTAAGCGATAAATCATGGGAATCTCCTCCCAAACCCAAGAACACACTGTATGTGCTCTATGTTAACTAACTTGATGATATATTAAAAAAAAAAAAAGAACCACTCTGGTGTTCATGTGTGACCTTGGGACAGCTATTTCATCCCTCTGGAGCAAAGACCCCTGTCTGAATAGTGCAGATAATAAAAAGCACCTGCTTCTTAAGTTGTCTGGATCATCAGATGAGAAAAGGTACTTCCATTGCTCAACATCAAGGAAGATCTTGCGAACGCGGGCATCGGTGTGGCTGATACTGTTCTCATGGTGTCTGACGCATGTCACCTGGACAAAATAGGGATAAAATCAGGTGGCTAAAAGTAGTATTTCTTCACCGAAAATGACAACATCGAAAGAGAAGGAGGAGGTGTACATAAGGAAAATGTAACAAAGGATGCAGTACAGGCCGACGGTAATCATCGGAAAGAGAGCAGGAAATCAGGCAGAGATTTTAATTACTGGTTTTCCCATCGTGAGACTATGTTGGTTGTCTGGTGACTTGCTAGTTGGACCGGCTCAAAGTCAGGGTGAATTATCTGTGGATTTCCTGCCCAGCCGAGGACCCGCCGGCTTGCCGACAGAGTTCCTGAGTGGGTGGTGAGGGAAGCCGGCTAATGGATGGGCCCGGTCTTGTAAGCTTATTGTCTCCTGCACAAAGCAGACCCGAACGAGGCCTCCGGGACAATGAGCCAGAATTCAGATTCAGAAGCCTCGGCGTCAGCTCACCTTGCTTCTAGAAAAGATATGGAGGGGCAAACCTGGGGGACAGAGGCGGGTTGAGGGGTGAGTCCGGGGACGAGGACCCTTGTGTAGGCCTTCCGGAATGGCCNACCTGAGCGAAAGTCAGACGCTTAACCGACTAAGCCACCCAGGCGCCCCAGAAGCAGCTATTTCTAAAGATAATGTAGATGGTCCTCCCCTGTTTGGCCAGCAGCCGGCGCGGACAGCCGGCCGCGGGGGGCCCTGCCCCTGGGGAGACGCTGCTGCGCCTGCCGCACCCAGCCTCCTGCGCGGGCTTGGGCGTAGTGTGCGCCCACTGGCACATGCCTCTGTGGGGTTATTCACCTCAAGGAGCGTGTCACTGCAGAAGCACAGGGGCCTGATGGAAAGCAGGGACGCCTGGACGTTATTTATCTCGGCTGAGGCCCAGAGCTGGCAGCCTCTGAGCCACCCTCTCCCCTGGGGAGGCCGGGGAGACACTGACCAAGGAGACCATGTTGGGGGACTGCTGCCTCCGCGTCCTGTGGCTGCAGCCAGGCATTGCCGCGCGTTCTCCCCAAGATTTCTTGCCCCTGGTGGGAGGGGCGCCTGGTCTTCGCTCAGCACAGGCAGAACTGCCCCCTCCAGGCCACTTTGCAGACCCAGCTGAAGGGACCTTCTAACTGGCTCTGAGCCTCCTACCCATCATGAGTATT
>NW_027530352.1:1211330-1253487 GCF_008692635.1 Crocuta crocuta | reverse complement strand
TTAATACGGGTATTAATTGGATAAATGCATCCATTTGGGGATGATTAAGGTGCTTCCGGGCAGAGATGATTTCAGAACAATCTCTAGAGTTGAGTGAAAGAGGCCAACTGTCTTTCCATTTGCAGTCCGGACCCTCTACCCTTTCCTCTGGGGACCACAGGGGGTCTCACAAGGAGCCCTGCCCCCCGGGGAGAGCCCCACGGCCGAACGAGGCCCCTGTTCCCCTTCTTCCAAATTCACATGAGGAGATAGGAGTGGGGAGGACTGGAATAGACGAGCCGCCGCTGACGTGGGTCGTGGGCTCGGCGGCATCAGGCGGCAGCTGTCGCTGCTGTGATTACTGCTCAGATGACTGGATGGTTTTGAGGCGGACTTTAGTTTTTACAGGAGTTTTTGGTTCACAGCAAACTTGAGCGGGAGGCACAGAGGGCCCCATACACTCCCTGCCCTCACCCCGCACAACCTCCCCGCTATGGGCGTCCTGCGCCAGGGCGGGTGGGACCTTGGTCACATTTGATGAAGCCCCGCGGACACCTCCCTGTCACTCAGAGTCCGTAGGGTCCCTCTGGGGTCACACTTGGTGCTCCACCTTCTACGTGTTTTCACAAATGTACAATGATATGTGTCTGCCATGCTTCTACCCCAGAGTCGTTTTATTTGCCTCAAAATCCTCTGGGCTCTACCTGGTCACTCCCCTCCCCACTCAGGTCCCTGCAAACCACTGACCCGTTAGCGTCTCCATAGTTTTGCCTTTTCCAGAATGTGACAGAATTGAAATCGTGCAGTATGTCGCCTTTTCAAATAGTCTTTTTCACTTAGTAATATGCGCGTAAGGTCCCTCCATGTCTTTCCATGGGTTGATAGCTCATTTCTCTTCAGCGCTGAATAATATTCCGTTGGTGGACAGATCTGTTCACGAACCCAAGGACATCTTTGTCGGTAGATTTTTAAATTAGAGAATTTGAAAAAATTTCATGAACTGCTATCCTCTCTTTTAACGTGGCTCATTCCTAACTCCCATGTCAAAGGCCCCTCTCGAAATGGTTTCCAGTATCAGATTCCAGAAGTGATAACTAAAATAAAGGCTAATCCTGAGTGCATAGATATTAATCAAAAAGAAAAAGAGCATAAAAAATACTTACATCCACCAATAAAAAATTTGGTATCCTTACTTGATTTCGTGATCTGTCGTGGTGCTAAACACACACACACACACACACACACACACACACACCCTGAAGTTCAGTAAAGCAAACCAAAGCAAAACAAAATAAAACAAAAATGAGTGTAATGCATCTGTCAGCAACCACAACGCAATAATTTGCTAAAATTTCTTCTTAATTATTTTTCTCTAAGTTTTATGGCGACTTTATGACGGTAGCAGAATTCTAACATCAGCCTCAACGACCCCTGCCTTGTCTACTCACTCCTGTGGTGTGTGATATGACCCCTAAATCAGATGGGACATCTCTACCATGATTGGGTTATATTATACAGCATAGTTAACTTGAAGAAAAGGAGACGACACTTGGTGGGCCTGACCTAATTGGGTGAACCCTTACAGGCAAAGGGGACTTGAAATATGAAAGGGATTTGATGCAAGAGACGTTTTTATTGGCCCTGAAATGGAGGGGTGGCACATGCTAAGAAATGAGAACAGTCTCTAAGAGCTGAGAATGGGCCTGGCTGACAGCTATTTTTCCAGAAATGGACACCCTGGCCCTATAAAGAATTAAATTCTGTCAACAACCTGAGTGTTCATGGAATCAGATCCTTCTCAAGAGCCTCTAGAAATGAAAATTCCTAGTAATATATTTTAAAACTCTGAGAGCTCTTCTATTTTCTCTGATTTCTAAAAGAGAACCTCCAGGGATTCTTTCATTTTCTTGGATGAAATGATTTTTTTTTATGTCTGATGATTCAATTATAGATTTTAAAAATCAACCTTATTGTGCTATAAACTCCCCACAGTAATGTGCATCCGATTTAGGCATGCGGTTCAATGAAGTTTGACAAGTACATGTACTCTGTTCCTTCAGCCACGGTCAAGGTATTGAACACTTTGATCAGTACAAATTGTTCTCTGTGGCTCTTCCTGAAACACCTGCCAGCCCCAGGTCCCAGGTAACAACTGATCTGCTTTCTGTCGCCGTCAGTCAGTTTTGCCTTTCCTAGAGATTTACATAAATGTTCTCGGTCCATCTCTACTCTTGTGTGTTCGTGTTGTAATTATGCTGCTCAGCCTAACGTTTTTGAGATCCGTCCTTCCATTTCTGCACGTAACATGAGCTCACTGCTTCGTGTCGCTGGTACATATTCTGCTGTGTGAATATGCTACATTTGTCTATGCTACTGTACACCTTTTGTCTTACTTCAATTTTGGGCTATTGTGAATAAAACTGCTATAAAAAGCTTTCTTTCTTTCTTTTTTTTTAAAGACAGTCTTTTTTGTTAAAGTAGGCTTCACGCCCAGTGCAGAGCCCAGCGGGGGTTTGAATTCATGACTCTGAGGTCAACACCTGAGCTGAGCTCGAGTCAGACGCTTAACTGACTGAGACACCCAGGCGCCCCTGCTATAAACGTTCTCATGTAAGCCTTTGGGTGAACATATATTTTTATTTCCCTTGGGTAAATGTATAGGAGTTGCAAGGTTATATATCCAGCATAAGGTTAGCTTTGTAAGAAACGGCCTAAGTATTTTCCAAAGTAATTGCATACTTTTACATTCCTTCCTACGATGTATGAGCATTTAGTTACTTTGTATCTTCACTAACACTTAGTATTGTCAACCTTTTTTATTTTAGCCTTTCTGGCGGATGTGGTGGTATCTCAATATGGTTTTAACTACCATATCTACGGGGACCAGATTTTATCGACTTTTAAAAATCATTTGTCCATTTTCAATTTCATTGATTTCTGCTCCAGTCTGTATGATTTTCTCCCTTCTACTTACTTTGGACTTTCTGTTTTGTTTTTTGTTTTGATAGCTTCTTAAAGTCTTCACTGAATGTCTGGGATGGGAACCCTCAGCTCCCCCACGTTAGCTGGTCTGAGAGCTCAAATGCCGCTTTGCATTGTGCGAGGTCTAGGCGTAGCTGGGATTGCAATACCCCTATTGCTGATCACTTGGCCTCGCAGAGTTTCACTGGATGTGAGTTGACCTAGGGCTCAGCCAAGACTTGAGGGACCCCCTCTGCTGACTTCTAGAGTCTTCTTCAACCAGCTCCCTCCTCCTTAGACTTCTACCTTGCAATATCCGGCTGCCTTTGCCTCCCTAAACTTCATCTTTGCCAGGCTCTGCCCAGGACCCCCTCTTTGCAACTGCCATCTGGTTAGTCCCAGGCAGATAGCGGGCAATCACAGCAGTCTCTTTATTTCCTTTCTTTCCAGGATTTCACACCTCTCCTATCTGATGTCTGATATCTGAAAAATAGTAGTTTCTTTTTTTTTTTTTAATATTTTTATTTATTTCTAGGAGAGAGAGAGAGACAGCATGAGCAGGGGAGGGTCAGAGAGAGAGGGAGTCACAGACTGAAACAGGCTCCAGGCTCTGAGCTGGCAGTCAGCACAGAGCCCGACGCGGGGCTCGAACCCACGAACCGCGAGATCATGACCTAAGCGAAAGTCGGACGCTTATCCGACTAAGCCCCCAGGCGCCCTGAAAAATAGTAGTTTCTTATATTTTGCACAATTTTCTAGTTTTTGGTGAGAAGAAATGACCAATCCTTGTTTTTCCACGCTGACCAGATGCAAAACTTCCTTCACTATAGATCCTCAGGTTTTCTCCTGTCCACCTGCTTTTCTGCATCCTTGTTAGGGCTCATTTATTGGTGTCTCTTGCCTTTATGGTAGAGGCTTTCCCCAAATACCAGTGTTCCTTGGGTGTCCATAGTTAACAATGAGGCATGGCAAAGCTGATCTGGAGCTTTACATGAGTGGGTAGGGCTGATGGGGCTCAATTTAGGGTGATAGATGGGGAGCTGACTTTTTCATTGGTAAATCCCCGTGTATCAGTAATGCATGGGGTTTTCTTTTAAAGATAGTCAGTCAATAACCTCGGAGACAAATTCTCTAATCTTCTGTCTAAAATTATAAGCCTTGCTGCTAGACTCAGGAAGCAGATTTTCTCTAAATTTCCCTCTCCTTGGTATGGTATGACTTCTCACTTTTACCCTCCACTGTCCTAAATCTCAGTCCTTTTTTTTTTTTTTAAAGTTTATATATTTTGAGAGGCAGAAACAGGGAGGGAATCCCAAGCAGGCTCTACCCTATCAGTGCGAAGCCTGACACGGGGCTCGAACCCACCAACCATGAGATTATGACCTGAGCCGAAACCAAGAGTTGGTCGCTCAACCCAGACACTCCAAGGCTCAGTTGTTTTGATTCACTGTCCAAAGAGTAAACCTCCAGTCTTAGGCGGCAGAGGGGCTGGTGGTGGTGGTAGTTGACCTGCTGTGTGAGGTTGGAAGAGGGAATCTGAGTGTTGAATATCAACCTTCCCGGCTTTTCCTGCTCTCTCTGCAGTTTCTGCCTGCACGGATAATTTGTTTCTGGTTCCTGAGATTTTTCTTGGGGTCTGCTATAGAAATTAGCTCACTTTGTATTTGCTTTCTCTCTACGGTTTAGAATTTATCTTTCTTTGGTCTGTTAAGTCAGTTACCAGTCTCCCATTGGCTCCCCCACTTTGCAAAATGTTGAATGTTCTCATTTGCTACACACTCTTATTTTTTTTTTGTCCTTGTGGTTGTATGCATTTTTACATACGTTCAGAGACTATTTTTTAAGAGCAGCTTTAGATTTGCAGAAAAGCTGAACAGAAAGTACAGAGTTCCCATACACCCCCTGTGAAGGAAAAAAATGGCTTTCCTCTTTCTGAACGAGGGAAAGCCCCAGTTCTTCTCCACTGTTACCTCGCTTTTACAGGGAACATGTCACTTCTGACACTGCCGGTCACCGAATGCACGGAGGATTTCCCCACAACAAGCAGTTCCTGGGTGTCCTACAATGTAATTCAGTTCTGACCTATCTACCTGGAGGTCATTTGGACCCCACAGGTTAAGAGCTCAGTCCCCTAAGATGGTTCCCATCCCACTTCAGGTGCCCATCACCAGTAGGTCCCCAGGTTACCTACAACTGCCGTCTGATTTGGCTACAGATCAGAGGTTCCCATGATCCCCTTCGCAAGTCTGATTAATTTGCAAGAGCATCACACAGAATCTCACGGAAACACTTACGTTCACTAGTTTATTAAAGGGGGTGATAAAGGATGCAAACGCCATACAGGTGAAGAGATACACGGGGCGGTGGCTCCAGGCAACAGGCCCTCGTGCTGTATGGGCAGGCGTCACCCTCCTGGGGTGGAGATGTTCCAAACTCCATACTACGGGGGTTTTATGGAGGCTTCCTCACGTAAGCACGATCAATGATTAACTGTTTCCAGCCCCTCTTCCCTCTCTGCAGGATGGGGTTGGGGGAGGGGCTGGGAAGTCCAGGCTTCTAGCTTCAAGGCACGGCTAGTCATTCAGGTGACCGGCCCCATCCGGAACCAGGAACCTGCCCAGCGTCGCCTCGTTAGAACAAAAGGGGCTCCTGGTGTTCTTATCACTTAGGAATTTATAAGGGTTTTAGGAGCTCCGCTTGAGGGACAGGGTCAAAGACCAAATAGGAGAACCATAGATGCTCCTGGGTTTCTTATCACTTATCGCTCTAGGAAATCACTGGCCTTTTAGGAGCTCAGGGCCAGGAACCGGGGGGAGGGGGGGAGAGAGGCCAATTTACATGTTTTCTGTTATCTCCACCCTCTCATTCTCCACCCACAATTTCACCTATTGTTAACATCTCACGTTAGTTTGGTACATTTGATACAATTGATGAGCCGATCCTGATAGAACATGATTAATAAAGTCCACAGTTTACATGAGGGACTCCATGCTTGTTTTCTGGCCTGTACACATTTTCACTCCTACCTCCTACTCTCCATTCCCCTCCCCCCCACCCCCCCAGACTGCTTCATGAGCATTCCACGAAGCATCCACATAATTCACCACTATATCCTCTGGCAAATAGTAAGGGATCAACTCACATTTGTTGAGTGAATTTATAAAGGCTCCTCTGCTCCCTGGAGGGCCCCTCCCCTCCACCTCTACGAATTTCTATAGCGCTTATGGGACTCATCATTTGGCACTTAACACATTTTGTTTATTTTTAGTCTTTTCTAAAGTTGTTCAATTCCGTTAGAGTCAATGAATTCATACGTGCTATGTGGCTGGCACTGGACTGCTTGCAGGGCAATCAAAGTTCACCGTAATCTTCTTCCTGGAGAGGGGGGCACCTTGTGAGCTGGGGAGCCAGGGAGCAAGCCCTGAATACCTGTGAACTGCCAATGGCACACAGACTCAGAGCCCGGTCAAGTGGCGGAGGGACACCAACCTTGGCTTGCACATCTCAAATTCTAGGCTCTACCTTTGACTCTTCTGAGCCCTGTGACTTTGAGCAAGTCACTGCGCTCATCTGAACTTATCTCCTCATTATGATAAAGATACAGTCATTTCAGTTTCTAACCTGTCGGAGGTCATCAGCCGTCAGATGCACCACTGGTTTCTGAGCAGACTTTGGGCTTGTGTTGGGTGGGGGGTGTGAAAAGCATGATGTTAACTGTCTACACCATTATAAAATACATTCTGATGTCATGAACATTAAAATGAGCAAAAGCACTTCTTTGAATCAAGGCGATATGAGGTCTATGGAAAGGGATCAGGTGTTCTGAGTGCAGGGAACCATTGTGTACCTGTTAGTTCTGAGTAGAGCACGCTAAAGATGTATTTTCTGAATTAATGGGTGAGTTGACTTTTTCCTTTGTGCTTGCTCAGTCTTATTTGTGAAGGATTTTCTGGGATTATGATTGAAAATTTCAAACATACATAAAAGTGAGAGCAATGAGCTCCCATGTACCCATTACCCAGATGCAACAAAAATCAGTACAAGAGCACCGTTTCATCTCTATCCCTACTCAGTTCTCCACCCCGCCCTGCCAACACACCCCATGGATGATTTTTTTTTCAAGCATATCTCAGATAATATCATTTGCAAATACTTTTTTAAAAGTTTATTTATTTTGAGAGAGAGAGAGAGAGAGAGAGTGAGCGAGCATGGGCAGGGAAGGGTCAGTGAGAGGGAGAGAGAGAATCCCAAGCAGGCCCTGTGCTGAAGTACAGAGCCCCGACTTGGGGCTCGATCTCATGAACCCAGAGATCATGACCTTGGCCAAAACCAAGAGGCAGATGCTCAACCAACTGAGTCACCCAGGCGCCTCCCAACAAGCGCCCTCCTTAATGCTCATCACCCATTGAGCCCCCTCCCGATCACCCCTCCAGCAACCCTCTCTGAATCAAGACTGTATAGGCAGGGATGAACTTAGAATAACAGAAGTCAAAGGGCAGTTTCGCTGAGTTTGCGGCCTCAGCGGGGTGGGTAGATTTCTGTCAAGCATGCACTCCAGAATTGGACATGCATTCTCTAAGCTGGCGGCGGACATTTGCTGCTTATACAGCGTTATCAACCACGCTCCTTGGAGTTCTTTGCTTGCTATTCTGAAACAGATGTGAGTTTTACACCCAAGCAGTAAATGATCCCCCAAATCAGCCAGTCATTTCTGAGTATTGAGATAACAGATTTATTTGAATCCATGCCTTCAAAGATGTGGGAGCCAATCATAACCCTTCTGCAGTGAAAAAAAAAACTTGATTCTTTTCTTGAAATTCCAGCTTCCTTTACAAGATTCTGAGGAGCTCTGAATTACAGGACCGCCATGCAGCCTTTCTTTGATTCCTTCTACCACTCCGGGACAAGCGGAGGGGAGTTGTTTGTCCTTATTTTCACAAGTTAGCACATGGTTTGGAACCTTCAGGGCTTTTTCTGAAACTCCATTGGTGTGTGCCTGAAAAACCCTTTCGAGCATGCACGGTTGAATGGGAGATAGTTTTGAGATGTCAATTTCCATTTATTACATAAAAAAGATATTTGCTGCATAAAGGCATTGTCTAAATTAAAGCAAGTTCCAACTTTGGAGACAAACATCGAGGCGCCTGAGGCCACAAGCTTTAAAACGAATTGGCTGACAGATGCTTACTGAACTCCTATTGGCACAAGTGTGTTAAGGAGGTTTAAACGTCGGAGATGAAATCCTGCCCTCAAACTGCCCACAGTCTAGTTGGGCAGACGAACCGAATTTCAGGGAACAATCCAAGAGTGAAAGGGCGAAACTGGACAGATACACAAGCCACGAACGCAGGCACTGTATGGCCGGGCTTGGGTTTCAGGCAGTATGTTCTAGTGGTTTTGAAAAGAGGGATCACAGAGCTCTGAAAAACCCTTCACAAAGAAGGTGCACATCGGGCTGGAACCGAAAACAGAGGTACAGATCACATAACGTTAAGGGAAAGGGAAGCAGATGGTCTCGGAGAGCGTCGGCTTGTGGGGCGTAGAGGTAAGAAGGGTGGCGAGGCCCGCACGGGGACACGCCAAGGTCAACGGCAGGCTTTACAGGGGATTCCCTTTCCTCTCCTCCCTCCCCTCTTCCTGTCCTTTAAAAACTGCGCCTGATTCCACAGAGGCATTCCCAAGGTGCCCTGAAAGAAAGCACAACGGAGGGGATCAAGCACATTCCGGGCCCCGAAGTGATCTCTCGAGGGGTGGGGCCCCGAGGGGTCGGAGGGGTCAGGGAGGGTCGGACCTATGAGCAGCGTCACTCCGACTCTGCCGGGGGTGGAAGGAGGTTCCGCAGCAGGTGAAAGGCTTTTCCCAAAGCGCCCCCTGGAAGCCGGGGTGCTGAGACTGCCGACGGGGGGGCGCGCGCGCGCGCTCACACACACACACACACACACACACACANGGCTGGGGCACCTGCCAGGCCCCTCCCACGCCGCGCGGAGCCCTCCCGCACCCCCCGCGCACACCCGGGCAGGGGGCGCAGGTCTGGGGTGCTCGCGGAGCCCGGCGAGGCGTGGCTTCGCCCAGCCCAGCGGCAGCGAAGGGGTTACAGGACTGACGCAAACTCGGGCCGGGAAACTGGGGGTTAATGATTTCAGCTTATTTTAATAATAGTTAACCTACCGAGTCTCCCCATCCCGGGTACCTGCGGACCTGAGTGTAGTACCCTGTGCAAGGTGACGCATTGTTTGAGGCCCTTGAGGGGTTGTTTTTGTTTTTTTGTTTTTTTTTTTTTTGTTTGCGGGGGGGGGGCGGGGGCGTTGGGCTGGGTTCTACCTCTTGGGGTCTGACTTAATTATGTGGGGGGCTAAAATGGCAGAGCTAAAATGAGGTGGGACAGAGTGTTTTTGAAAGCCCAGCGTTTAAGCGTGTGTTTGTGTGTGTGTGCGCGTGCGTGCGTGCGTGTAGCATGTTGTATTTTGACCAGGTATATATGTGTGCGCGCCTGTTTTGAGCCCCCTGACCTGTACTCTTTACTGAACCATCCTTGACGCACTGCAGGGAAGGATGCTGTTTAATGGGTGCTGACGGCAGGAGGAAGTGGTGCCTGCCTGTTCTGCACTCGAGAAATTCGCCCCTCTGTGTGTCCGTGCAGCCGTAATACTTTGGAGGAGTTTGTGTGTGCTTTTCCATTAGTGACTTAACTCAGCAGGTGAAACTTGATGTGAAGAAGCTGTTACTAGGTTTGTGTGGAAGCTTCTGCTTTTGTTGAATTAGGGAAAAAAACCCCAAACCCCAAACCCAATTTTTTTACCCCAAATTAGGACCTGAAGTTACCGTCCCCTTCCCCCACTCGGCCTCTCCTCTGTCCCCAGCCGTGTGGAGTCGGCTCCTGAGATAAAACATCAGCTGCCTTCGCTGGAGTGAGTGGCCCATCCGGTTCTGGGAGGCGGAGATCTTCCCAGCACCCCTCCCGGAAGGGGAAACCTATGCCCACAGTCTCTCAAGAGGCCTCCAGAGGTGCTGAGAAAGTTTAGGGTAGCTGAAGAGGTTGGGGATTTGTAAGTTAGCTGTCCTTGAGCCTGGTAATGAAAAGGTTACATAGTTGCTTAGATGAGAGACAAAGAGAAGGGGGGGGTGAGGGAAGGGATCGAAATAAGATAACCTGGTTTATGTTAATATTCTCAAAATAAATCCTTTGGTATGTTTTAAAGTTGATTTAATCCTTATCTAGAAATGGAATGTGTGTTTATTGAGTCTTGCCCAGATCACATGTCTTTCAACCAAGTGACACATACTTTTGTGACATGCCCCGTATGATTTTTCTGGGCCTTTATATGGTCTAATTAGTCTGGGATGGGGGGAAATTTCCTCCAGAAAAGCACCTGCTTTCCTCATTTCAAGTGCTCAGAGTTCCATTCCGATCGATTCAAAATGGCAACCGTGTGAAAACCTCAGTTTATTTCCTTACGATAATCCCCGAAGGTGTTTAGAAAATGGGTTGTGTATCTCTCTGGTTATGAAGGAAATACAGGCTCTTTATAAAAATATTTAAATGCTGATGAGGACGAGAAGACTGAAGTCCATTTCTGCCGCTCCTTTCCCGCAGGCCTCTTTTAGGGGAGGGAGGAGGAGTCTGATCAGAGGAGAGCTGGCTAGAGAACTCCTAGGGAGTGAGGGCCCCCACATGTCCCCTTTTGTCCCCAAAGTCCCAGCTCCTCCTCATCAGCCCCTGACCAATCTGTGCTTCCTCTTCTTTCCTGCCCTTCTCCTTGTGGCAAAGCTCCTCTCTCCCCAATTTTGCTCTTTTTTTTTTTTTTTTTAGTAAGTAGAAAAAGTTTGGAAGTGGGGGAGGGGCAGAGACAGGGGGGCAGAGACAGGGGGGCAGAGGACCTGAAGCGGGTTCTGCACTGACAGCACAGAGCCCGATGTGGGGCTTGAACCCATGAACCTCAAGCATGACCTGAGCCAAAGTCAGATGCTCAACTGACTGAGCCACCCAGGCACCTGGTCCCCTTCTTCGCTTTTATCTAACTTGGCGGCTCAAAACTTTTGTGCTGGGTTTCCAGTAAGAATATTTGATTACCTCTTAATAAGCGTTTATTTATTAAACTGCATACATCATTTATCATGTATAATTTAAAGTTTATTTATTTTGAAAGAGACAGAGACAGTGTGAGTGGGGGAGGAGCAGCGAGGAAAGGAGAGAGAATCCCAAGCAGGTCCATGCTGCCAGCACAGAGCCCGACTCCGGGCTTGAACTCATGAAACTGCAAGATCATGACCTGAGTCAAAACCAAGAGTCGGATGGACGCTTAACGAAGTGAGCCACCCAGGCATCCCTAGCATGTATAAATTAAAACATAAACTGAAACATTGTAAATATGAATAAAACTTCTGTTTTCTTCCTGCACTTCAGTGACTTATATTATCCACTGTGCTTTGTTTTTTTGTAATTTTTTTTAATGGTATTATTCATTTTTCGAGAGAGAGCCAGAGAGGGAGCGTGAGAGGGGGAGGGGCACAGAGAGAGAGGGAGACACGGAATCCTGAAGCAGGCTCCGGGCTCTGAACTGTCAGCACAGAGCCCGATGTGGGACTTAAACTCATGGACTGTGAGATTAGGACCTGAGCTGAAGTTGAATACCCAACCAACTGAACCATCCAGATGCCCCTGTTTTTTATTTATTTAAGTTTATTTGTTTGTTTTGAGAGAGAGAGAGCACAAGCAGCAGAGGGACAGAGAGGAGAGACAGAATCCCAAGGGGGCTCTGCACCATCATCACAGAGCCTGATAAGGGCCATGAGATTCTGACCTGAGCTGAGATCGAGAGTCAGACACTTAACCGACTGTGTGACCCAGGCGCCCTGTACACCCTGCTTTGGGCCAGTGGTCTGTTTCCTATTCTTTCAAGATTCGGCGCAGGAGTGCTCTCCTCCCTGAAACCTTCATGAATTTCCTTGTCTGTGATCTCATGGTAGTGAGTGCAGGTTTTTCTAGAGGCATCTGTCTGTGGCCTATAGACTGTAAGCACCTGTGAGAGGCAGGGCCATCTCTCCCCCTGTATCCACAGAACATTTGGGCCGCGGGAGCTATTCCTGTGGATGTATATTTTGGATTGAATATATGAATAAACCAAAGTGATTATCATTTAGAATACAGAGCTCTGGGAGTATAGAGGAGGTTACTATATTTTGAGGTAGAATGTAACCAAGAGAGTAGGGAGAGGGCAACCCGGGAAGGGGAAGAATACCTACAAAACCCTGCGGGTGTACAAGATGGAGCTGATAGGGATGGATGATTGGATTGCGAAGAGTGTGTGCTTTGGAGGAAGTTGAAAAACTGTGAAGGACCTTCAGTGGCATGCTGCAGGGTTTGGGTTTATCCAGGAATGACAGCAACTCAGAGCAAGAGTGATGTGCTCAGCCCTGTGGTTTTGGAAGGGTCCCTTTGGTTAGGGAGGGGACCAGAGAGCTGATAGGTCAGACATCACGGACTTGTCTTGGGGAGGGATTCGAGTCCTTGAGTGCCGGGTCAAGCGCGGGGGTCGGGAGCTCTTTAGGGAGTAGGAAGGTGGGTGACTGGCTTCCTCTCTGAGAGCAACAAGATTTCTATCTTCGTTAGTGACCAGAGGAGGGGTGGGGGAAGAGAATGAGTTTGATTTGGGACCTGTTGCGTTTGGAGTGCTCACTCCAGGAAGACCTTCCTGCCACCATCCACATTTTGAAGTCTCCCCTTCTCTCTTGATTCCTCTTTTCCGATGGTCTTTGGCCTCTCTTTGGGGTGTTGTGCTGATGTGGCTGCAGAAGGACAGATGGCCAGACTCACGAGTTCCGCTTCTTTGCCATTTTCCCAACTGTCCTGTCACGGCACTCCTAAAACACGGTAGTGTTTCTACACCACTGTGATCAGCACAGAGGCTGCTGGGGGCCAGCGGTAAGCAGCAGGGGAGTTTGTGAGTTCCTGTTGTGCTGATGGTGTGCGTGCAACACAGCACCCCATGATTCCACCCGACGGTGCTCAGGGTTTTAAGCGTATGCATCCCATTTGCCCAGCGAGGTTACGCTTGCATGAACTGGTATTGTCACATGCTTTCGTATTGGCCTCAGCATCTGAGCACCCAGTATGAGGCACATAATAGGTGTTCGTTAAATATGTGGTAACTGATAACTACCAGGCTTGTTAAAGTAAGCTAAATTAAAAAAAAAAGACGACAATAACAAAAATATTCCTTCAAATGCGCTCTCTTCCCCAATGCTTTTTTTCCTTATCAATAAAAGAATATCCTGAAACTATTTTCTTCTTTCAGAAAGCATAAAGGATGTTCTTGGCCGAAAGATAAAAATTGCAGTGAAGAAGAAAGTAAAGCTGGAAGTTAAGGGCGACAAAGTTGAAAACAAAGTGCTGGTAAGCATTCTCGTTTCTTAAAATGTTTGGAAGTGAAAGTGTTTTTCGTCTTCATTGTTTTGATTGCTTAATTTCCAGGCAACCCAAGTGCTGTGATTCACATTTTGTTCGAAAGTTCTGATGACCATTTTGTTTTGGGTTAATTGGAATATCTGACCATTGAAAGTTAACAGCGGAGTTTAGAATTTTGAGATTGAAGTGTTAAAAATTGTACTTCTTAAAAGTATCACAGTCACCCACATCAAGGTCATCTCCTACAGCCTGTTTTCAAATTATTCAGTTTGATGGGAAATGAAGCTCATTTAAAGTTATCTTTGCTGTGGTGGATTGTATGATTTTATTTGTAAGGACTTAGGGAAGAGTTTAAAAAGGTCATCTCATGGTAGTTTAACTATGTAACTAAATGTTCTCAGATGTTAGGTCTGAGTCCATCTTACTGGAAAGAAAACACCTGTCATTTCACATGGCTGTTTGGCATTTCCAAGGGAACTGCCTATTGGAGGCAGTATCTGCTAGTGCTGAGATTGAACTTGGGGTCCCCTCAGCGTGTGGAGTTGCTGCTGGGGGCCCAGGGATTGGGCCGTGCTGGTCACAGAGTGGGGAGGTCATTGTCAGTGACTGGGCTGTACCTTTAGAGAAGCGGAGAACCCTTTGTGGTATTTTAGTGGCGTCTAGGTTGACAGTGTTGGCGAACCTTAATGTATAGCCTTGGGGAGAATACGTGTTGTTTGTGCCTTTGTTGGAGAGAATATTCTGTTTTTCTTGTAGGAAATTCTCAAATATGCGCAGAAGTGGAGATGAGTATATTGACCCCTGTGAATGTTCATCCAGCCTCAGTAGTGGTTTTGGGCTTCACCCATCTCTACCCCTCCACGGTTCCCCCCACCCGCACACCTCCTGGAGTATTTTAAAACCAATCCCAACCCTGTGTCGTTGTTAAGAGAATACTTTTAATATTCTGTTTCTTTAGTTCAGGTTGCCACAATGTGAAGTGTCTTTCTGATAACATCTGTCTTGAGAATCTTTCAGAATATCTAACTGCCTTCCCTGTAGATGGAAGGATTATACTCTTGATGGACGACTTCTCTTTCTCTGTGGTCTGTGTGTAAGAGTCGGGATGGCAGAGAAATTGAAGTGGGAAAACTTGATTGAGTGACTTTGGCCTTGGAACCCAGTGTGTTCATGCAGCCTGCATGGTTGGAGTTATCGATAGCAGGAATGATCGGGACCATTATTCTGACTTATTTTGCTTTAATAAAGGGTAAATTTTCAGGGCGCCTGGCTGGCTCAGGGCATGAGGCTCTTGATCTTGATCTTGGTGTCATGAGTTCAAGCCCCACATTGGGTATAGAGATTGCTTATGTAAAGAAACTTTAAAAAAATCTATAAAGACAAAAAAGTAAGTTGCCTTAGAGTGTGTTTTACTTAATGTTGTAGGAGAGTGGTGCTTTGGGGAGCTGGTAGTGTGGAGAGGAGAAATTTTGTTTCTGCGCCTTGTTGTTTCATACATTGAAAGTAAATCTTTACAAGAAGGGTCCCCCTTTGTAGAACTTGAGTGGTGGTAGTCACGTGGTCTTTGCTACAAAGGCCTGACGTGGCTCGTGGTATTATTTGGTGTGGACACTGTTTATCATACTGAGAATGAGCCCGTTCCATGAGTGAAGTTTACAAAGTGAAAATTTCAAAGACCAATTTAAGTGTCCAGTCTGACAAAATTAGTGCCTTTTACAAATGGTTATGATTACGTACGTGATGTGAAGACCCCTCCCCCCCTTCCCCACACTCCTCTTAACATAAGCTGGTTAAGATTCTAACCAAATTACACAGCTTTGTAAGCATTTATCTCCCCCAATCAGGAACTTCAGTAGTTTCTTATCTCCCTCAATCAGGAACTTAAATAGTTTCTCATAGCTTGGTATAAACTTGTTTTAGCTTTTCCTTACATGCATGGGCAGGGATTATTAATAGAAATAGTCAGAGGCTGACAATCTTAACAAACAGACATATTCAAGTTTGAGCAAGATGGTCAGTGACAAACCTTCACGTTGTTGATTTTGGAGCGTCTGAAATTAGAGAAATTCACTTACTTTCATGAAATCATTTGGGGAATCTCTGTATAATTTTCATTCCTGACTTTTGCTGGACTGTCAGTCTGCAAACACTGGTGATAAATGAGTCGGGTTAATACCTTCAATATGTCTTGTTTTATTTCTTTTCCCTCAGTGCTTGCTCTTACTGTCCTTCCTTATAAGGCTGGGAGTGTGTTATAGTTCCCTCTTTTTACAGTTGGAGACTTTATACTGTTTGTAGCTTATCTTCTGTAGAAGGTTTGTCTTCATCTTCCTTCTTCTCATGGTCATGATAGTTAATATTCATTGAACATTGACCAAGTGCTGGGTTCCCTGCTGAACCCTTAATGATGGATCAGCCATAGCAGCCTATGAGGTCGGCGCTATTCACATCTCCTTTCGCCTCTGGAGAGGCTCGATACGCTGCTTCGGATCATGCCGCTAGTTAATGACAGAGCCGCGATTTGAACCCAGCTATGCCTCGCTCAGAGCCTGTCTGCTTCACCATCATTATCAAAATAAAAAGAAAACATCCTCTGGCTTGTTGTTGAGTGATGGCACGCTGTCACCCAATGGTCGGGGAGACTGGGACCTTAGAAGGATCGGAACTCTTGCGTTTATTTGGTTGATGGACTTAATTGCACATGATTCCCTGGCTTATTGAGCACCTGTGGTATGCCATACACTTTGTATGTGCCAGACTTCCTGTCTTCAGAGCTCACAGTCTGGTTGGGGAGG
This sequence comes from Crocuta crocuta, assembly GCF_008692635.1. Taxonomy (NCBI): domain Eukaryota; kingdom Metazoa; phylum Chordata; class Mammalia; order Carnivora; family Hyaenidae; genus Crocuta; species Crocuta crocuta. The sequence goes on along the minus strand of NW_027530352.1, from coordinate 1,237,344 downwards.
CAAATATGTCAGTGGGCAGTGCTTTGAGCTCAGAGCGGGATGACCGGGGGCTGTCACGGCACATTCTCAGACTTGATCATCAGGGAAGACTTCTGGAAGGAATGGATAAGCCAACACTTGGTGTCTGAGAGGGAGTTGTCAGGGGAAGAGAGGAGAGACACGTTCCGGACAGAGAGGACAGGGTAGTGTCTGGAAGCCAGGGGTGTTTACACGCCAGGGAAGCCTTCGAAGAATGGCTGGAGCACGTACGGGGTGGAGAGCGGCCAGGCCACGAGTTGGCCCCTTCCCTTGCAACTGGATGTCGGGGAAGCCGGGACTCGTTAAGTCGGTCTCTTCTTGCCACCTGTTTCTTGTGACCTTTACGTGAACTTTAGCCTCCTGTCTCTAGGGATGCCTAGGGCTCAGGGGTTAAGGACCCGGGCCCTGGAGTCACACCTGGTTTCTGCAGCAGCCCAGTCGCTTTATAACATTGTTAAGCCTCAGTTCCTCTCTCTAATGGAACAGGTGTTCTCACAGTATCTGTTTGTAAATGGCTGCTTTGAAGATTAACCAGGATCTGTCTTAATGCTGCTTGGGGCCATGCCCAGCACAGGATAAACCCCCGCCAGGTGATCGAGGGAGAGGAGCCAGGAGGTGCTACATTGTCTTCTCAGTGGCCTGGATGATGCCACCGCCCCCCACCCTTTTTCTGAAAAATTTTAAATGTTCATTTACTTTTGAAAGAGAGAGACAGAGTGTGAGCAGGGGAGGGGCAGAGAGGGAGAGAGAGAGAGAGGGAGACGCAGAATCTGAAGCAGGCTCCAGGCTCTGAGCTGTCCGCACAGAGTCAGACTCGGGGCTCAAACTCACCAGCCCTGAGATCATGGCCTGAGCTTAAGTCAGACGTTTAACTGACTGAGCCCCCCAGGCGCCCCATGAAGCGACCTCTTCTGATACCCAAGAATCCATTGCCTTTATTGAGGGCTCCATTCCCTGTTCACCAGAAGGCCAAGAAGATGTGTTTATAGTCTGTGTCCCCTTTTCAGCAGGATGGAGCGCAGCTGACCAGGTCCCAAACTCCTGAGGCGGGCCCGGCTCACACGAAAGCAGAAAGGCTAGGATGTGCGGGGGCAGAGTGCTCTGTGGTCAAATGCGTTCGGCAGTCAGGGTGTTAAAGATAAACCAGTGTCTTTCCCGCGTGGCTTCTCAGAGCCACTAATACACCGATGGGTGCTGTAGACGCCTGAGAAAGAGATGAAGGATGAGGTCTTTCTCAGACGTCTTTGACCAGAGACCCTGATGAGCACAGGTCAGAGGCCCTTATGACCACAGGTTAGGAAATCAGCCTAAGCGCCTGTTGGGACAGTCAGAGGAACGGGCTCTCCTGTGGTGTGGTCCACATGCCTTATACTTTTTATCTGCATGGTGGTCTGGTCCCCTGAAGGCACACTGACATGTGTCATCTGTTGTTGTAATACCTTTCTTTCCTGTCTGTAGGGCATGCCATTAAGAAGTCATTCTGTCTGTCTTAGACTCTTCGATTTCTCATTTGCTAATTGAATCTTCACCCAATTTTTGCAATACCTGGACTGGACTTTTAAAAATGTGTTTTAATTTATGCATTTTTTTATTTTTGAGAGAGAGAGAGAGAGAGAGAGAGAATGGGGGAGGGGCAGAGAGAGAGGGAGACCCAGAACCCGAAGCAGCTCCAGGCCCCCAGCTGTCAGCACAGAGCCCGATGCAGGGCTTGAACCCACAAACCGTGAGATCATGACCTGAGCTGAAGGCAGACGCTTAACCAACTGAGCCCCCCAGGGCCCCAATTTATGCATTTTTAAATTATGCTTTTCACTTGTAGATAATTGTAAAATAATTGTAGGTTTTCACAGTTGTGAGAAGTCAGATCCCTGGTACCCTTTATCCAGCTTCTCCTATCGTGCAAAATTAGAGTTGTGATACCACACTCAGGATATTGCTCTTGATGCAGCCTTGTTTTTTTCTGTTTCATTGTGGAATTTGGGTTCCTTCATCTTGGCCAGCTCGTCGTTCTCCCACGCCGTTCCCCAGGTGGGCCGGAAGCAGGTCTCCCTTTCTGATTGGACTGGGCAGGCGGGAGAAGGCGTGTATGCAAATGTCAGCCTTTCGCGTGTTCACCTGCTCTCGCTGAAACAGTTCATCCTTTGTTCACTTGTGTTCTTTTGAGAAGTGAACCCGGAATCTCTTTAATATATTTTCTTTGTGGCTTATGTATAACTAACTTCTGGGCATCGTCTCTGGGCTCACTTGGAATCAGTGTAAGTTAACACTGAACATATTGCAAAGCGTAAGGACGCTATTTTGGGTAACGGGTGTCCCTAAAATATTTTGGTGGCAGTGCTGTCTTTCATTAACTCAAAATATAAACTCGACTGCTACCTGTTTGTTTTAAAAACACTTTCAAAGGGGGAATAGCTCTCTCCTAAAAGTTTTGTAAGCGCCTGGCCCACATAATTGTGAATTATTTTCAATCTCAGGTGTTCTCTGATGTGGGGAGCACTGTGCCTTGAGACTCGCTCATGTTCATTTTGCACGGCCACGTCTGTTTCATAGTCCCCTCGCTCCCTAGCCCCTCACGCCTGTCTGGACTCAGCAGCACGGCCTGGGGCTCGGTCACTTCTCAGACAGGTATCCACTCTGGAATTTGTGTTTTGCAGTTACTTTTAGGCAACAGCAGCCTCGGCCAGTGGTGTCCAGATTTTTTTTTTTTTTAAACCAGTATTGCCTTTTTAAAACACGTCGTTTTCCGAAGGGCCCATAAAGTCTAGACATCTTAGGAGTAGTTCAATCCAGGGTAGTATAAACCCGATCAGTGATTTCAGGGAGGTGGTTTTGATGAACGGAACTTAGAAATAGAAGGGGCCAGTGGATTCTGTTCTGGCTGCACAGGACAGAGAGGCTCCCCGTTCACCAGGGACGTGGCACAAATGCCTCAGTGTTTAAAACAGCTGCTTCTGCGCTCTCGGGGAGCTTTCCAGGGGGAGATGGGGGGAGCAGCCCCGTCTTGCATTCTGCACAAGCATGGTTTACGCTGACGGTGCAGTGGGCCTCGCTGTTGACCCCTGGTAGGCTAACCTTGGCGTGATGCCTTGGGCCGGGCTTGTGTTCTATTCCAGTAGTTAAAACAGGCGCAGGGATGAAGCTCGCATCGGATGTGTGCCGACCACGGTGCCGACTCTGGTCTCCTTCTCTGCGTGGGAGGCCTGTGTGCCCGTTTGTCGGGGAATTTGAACGCTTCTCTCCGTGGCACCAGGAGGAGTCTCAGCTTTTGAGGATCGCTTACAATTCGGCGCGTAGGCAGTGCCCAGAGCACCAGGGTGAAGTTACAGACTTGAGGACACTGAGCTGCGGGAAGCGCTGGGCACACTGATACCAGCTGCGGGAGGGGGTGTCGGAGCGCACGTGGCCACGGGGCCTGGCCAAGGTCCTGGGACCCTCCGCGTACACCCGTATTTACGCGCTTCAGAATTTCCCCTGACTCAGGCAGCCCCCCACTCGTCTCGGGTGGGGGGTCGGAGGCAGGCACTGGCTCTGGGCAGGTGTTTCCAGAAGACAGTTCTGGGCAGCGTGAACCTGTTACCTGAGTCGCTTTTACCTTCTCGGGTCTCATCTGCAACTGCCCCAGTTTCTTGTGAAGTCAGGAGAGGCCGATGACCTCGGGTGGGAGCTCTGAAACGTGTACTGTGTACAGGGGCTTGGGGTAACTTTTCACTGTTCTTAAGAAGATACTCTTTTCCAGCCTCTGAGATTTCGCCACCCTGGGAGTGGGCGGCCAGGCACACCGCGGGGGAGGGGGATGGTGGATGTGAGCCCTGTGAAAGGGGCATTGTGGCAATGCAGGAGCCAGAGCTGAACAAAATATGGAATGAGCAGGGAGAACCCCCCCACCCCCCTTTACAGAGAAAACAAAGACTGTAGTGAAGAGTTGCGGTAACACCGTTTCATTTCATTGGAAACACTGTTAGTGTTTATTGTTAAAGTAGATTGAGAAATGCAACTTTATAAAATCTGGTGGAGGGAAGAAGATTCCACCTCCCCACCCCTGATTTCTTCCCCTTTCTAAATTGCTTGTTGTCTTTCGAGAGAGTATAAGAATTTGGGTTGCTGTATATGGGGCCTATTGTCTAGATCTTCGTTACTGTGCCCTACTTCTCTCTCTCTCACAACAGGTCACCTTCCCCAACTCTTTGAGAGAAGAGAGGTAAAGGCAGGAAAAGAAGGATGCTTGTGATGTGATGTGTGTGTGGTGTGTGTGTGTGTGATGTGTGTGTGTGATGTGTATGTGATGTGATGTGTGTCTGTATGTGTGTGTGTGATGTGATGTGTGTGTGTGTGTGATGTGGTGTGTGTGATGTGTGTGATGTGTGTGTGTCTGTATGTGTGTGATGTGGTGTGTGTGTGATGTGATGTGTGTGATGTGTGTGTCTGTATGTGTGTGTGTGTGATGTGTGTGTGTGATGTGATGTGTGTGATGTGGTGTGTGTGTGTGATGTGATGTGGTGTGATGTGTGTGTGTCTGTGTGTGTGATGTGATGTGTGTGTCTGTGTGTGTGTGATGTGTGTGATGTGTGTGTGTCTGTATGTGTGTGTGTGATGTGTGTGTGTGATGTGATGTGTGTCTGTGTGTGTGTGTGTGATGTGATGTGTGTGTGTGTGATGTGGTGTGTGTGTGATGTGATGTGTGTGTGTCTGTATGTGTGTGTGTGTGATGTGTGTGGTGTGTGTGTGGTGTGTGTGTGATGTGTGTGTGTGATGTGATGTGTGTGATGTGGTGTGTGAGTGTGTGATGTGGTGTGCGTGAGGTGATGTGTGTGATGTGATGTGTGTGTGTGTGTGATGTGGTGTGTGTGATGTGATGTGTGTGTGTCTGTGTGTGTGGTGTGTGTGTGTGATGTGATGTGTGTGTGTCTGTGTGTGTGATGTGATGTGTGTGATGTGTGTGTGTGTGTGATGTGTGTGTGATGTGATGTGTGTGATGTGATGTGTGTGATGTGGTGTGTGTGTGATGTGTGTGTGTGTGTGTGTGTGTGAATAGTCTGTTCACTCTCACCCAGTGAGTCCTTTTCCTCCTGTTTACTGCGAGCGCGTTTTTCTCCCGGAAGACGCCGTGACCTGGCGAGCCCTGGCCGGGTGTCTTTGGTACGCGGGGTGCAGGCCAGGTCCTCGGAGAGGCAGAGGCGGGGGGGACGCATGTGGAGCTGTGTGTGGAGCATTTCCGCCTGTAGCAAGAGTGAGCGATGAACGTGCTTCGTCTCCGCTAAGGAGGCAAACGTGCCTATACCTGCAAATCCCGGGCCTCGGGGTCCCAGGAGACTTGCTGGGGTCTCCTGGGGCGAGTGCCCTGGTGTGCCGCATGCCAGCAGGCGTGGGGAGCTGACCCCCCCCCCCAGCTGACTCTGCGAAGTTTGCTCAGGTCTTGCCGTCCTTGATTGCCGCCCAGGGGGCCTTGGGACCGGAGGGTTCTTAGCGGCCATCTGACCGCTCGCCCTAGCCTACGAGAGGTTTCTGCTGTAACATCCCTGGGTGTCCTCACGCCAGCCAGGTGACCCCTCACTTTGCTCCAGTACTTCCAGAGATGGGGAGCCAGGAGTCCCCCGAAATTTCGCCCTCTGTTAATCTGGGCCGGGCTCGGCCGCTCGGTGACCTGTGTGCCCTCTCTCCAGCTAGTCCCCGGAACAGCACAGAGCCCCCGCCCGCCCCGCGTTTGAGGACGCGCTCACCTTTTCCCTCGGGCTGTCAGGCCTCGGGCTAGATCTGCTCGCTCCCGCGGGCTTCCTGACGGGGACGTGCCTTCAGAAGGGTCCTGATCACCTTGCCTCGGAGTCCCCACGTTGGCCTTGAGCCTTTTGAACTGTCAGTGTTTGGGGATCACCAGAGTTTGGCAAACACTGAGGCTGGATTAAACAGGATTTCTGAGTCTTCAGGAAGGGGCTCCTGTGGACGGCGCCCCCCGCAGGAGGACGTAGCGTGTCCTGACCGAATTGTCCCTCCAATATTCCGTGTAGGAACCATCCAGGGATCAGAGTCCGCCGAGTGGAGAATGCCCGCTACTCGCTGCTAGGGCGCTGAAAACCTTTTCTCTTGGTTGTCGGGTTTTGTTTTGTTTCTGTTTTTGTTTTTAATTTGGAAGTGTCTGCATTATCTGCGTCACTGAAAAGTTACATGGGAAAGTAAAACCCGCATCTAGGTGATCAATTCAGAAGTGGCCAAGGAGGGGGCGTCTGGGTGCCTCCGTTGGTTAAATCCAGCTTCGGCTCAGGTCATGATCTCGCGGTTCATGGGTCCGAGCCCCGCATCAGACTCTTTGCCATCGATGCGGAGCCTGCTTCGGATCCTCTGTCTCCCTCTCTCTCTAACCCTTCCCCACTTGTGCTCTATCTCTCTCTCAAAAATAAACGTTAAAAAAAAGGGACCCCTGGAAAAATTATTAGTAAGTATTCTTTTGTATTTTCCTCCACTAACATACATATAAGTGTATGACATTTTAAAAATGGAATTATGAATACTGTTGTTTTGTTCTGTACTTTAAAACTGTAGTATTTAAGGTCAAAGCTTTCTGTGACAACGTAATATATTACATATATGTTAATATCGTATACGTATAGTGTATGTATCAAATGACACATATGCACTTCATTAATGGCTGTGATTTATCTAACACTTTTTGTGAGATATTTAGGCTGCTTTCAGTATTTTGCCTGATAAAATGAGTACATCCTCATATTTATTTCTCTTGGATGAATTCCTGGAAGTGAAATTGCCGCCTGACAGGCTTATTAAAGGGTGCATTTTTCACCTGATTGTTATTCAGGAAGTCTCAATGGAGAGTAATTCCCTGACCGCATCAGTTCTGTTGTCTTAAAAAAAAGAATCTATTTCGCAACTTGGCTTCTCTTTGTTCTACTTCTTGTGTTTCTTAAGCCAGCGCCCCTTGGACCCCAGCTCCTGGGGCAAACTTTTTAAAAAATTTTATTCATTTTGTTTGTTTGTTTATTTATTTGCCATTTAAGTCCCATTCAGGTCTGCCTGTGGGATGTGTTGCCTTCTGTGTGTGGTTTATTTGCAGGCATGGGTCCTATGGTTCTAGTGTTTTCTGGTGCCCGCAAATGGGCTTCTAGGGTCATAGCTTTTTTTTTTTAGCTTTTTATTTTTATTTAAAATTTTTCTTTTACTGTTTATTTTTGGGAGAGAGAGAGACAGAGCATATGTGGAGGAGGAGCAGAGAGAGGAGACGCAGAATTCGACGCAGGCTCCAGGCTCTGAGCTGTCAGCACAGAGCCCGACACGGGGCTTGAACTCACGGACCATGAGATCCTGCCCTGAGCCAAAATTGGATGCTTAACTGACTGAGCCTCCCAGGAGCCCCTCCCTCAGCTTTTTTACACACATTGTATTGAAGTGCGGGTGACCCACTCTGTTACCTCAGCAGCAGGGGTACAGCAGTGCGGTTCGACTGTTCTGAACACTACGCTGTGCTCACTCGGCACGGGGTTTCCCAGCCGGACTCACAGCTCCGGACGGCCCCGTCCCGGCTTCCGCTGGATCAGCCGCGTCTCTTCCCGAGCTGGACCCGAGCTCGTGTGAGACTGGACTGACCTTTGTCCCCGTCATGGGACGTTCTTACCCTGGGCCCCCGAATGCGCTTTATAAATGGTAGTTGAGCAGATTTGCAAGTGATAAGGCCCAGGCTCCTTCCTGAGGCCAAGGGCAGATGAGGAGAGTCCCAGGCTAATGAGCACGCACAGCTGGTCCTGTGTCCTGGAGGTTATTTTAGTATCATAATGAGAGGAGACATCACTTCTCCTCCCAGACGGCTGGGAAGGCGGCTTATTTACCTCACCTGCGGACCTCACACGCTCTCCCTGAGCCTGTATGGCCGTTCCCTTCTCCGTGTGCAGCTTCAGAGGGGTCTTCTCTTCTGTCCCCACTTCCCTTCCTTGCTTCTTCACCCCTTTCCTGAGCCCCCCCCCCCATGGGGTCTTTCCGTTTAGGTGCTGTGAGCTTCCCCCGGGAGCAGCCTCTCAGCCCCTGAAGGCATCAGCCTGCATTTCTCTCCTTTCACAGCTGGTCAGTGGCCGGCACTTTGCTTCTGGCACCGTGAGGTCCCCGGGGACCCCCTTCTTGCAGTCGAGCAGGCCCGCGAGACCCCTGGCGTTTTCAGGGCGACGATCTTAGTCACTTGTGGAACAGACGGGAACACGGGCAGCAGACACCGGGCAGTGACAGAGATTTCGGAAGCCCTGCAAGGCACCCTCAGGGCCGTCTCTGTACCCCGATGCCTGCCCCTGGCCGGGACCATCTCTGCACCCCGAGGGCCGTCTCTGTGCCCCCGATGCCTGCCCCTGGCCTCCAGCGCCCAGCGGCACCCTTGCTGAGTGGGGGCTCAGGGCACGGCCCCTGCGGTCCCGGCTGGTTGGCGAGGCATTAGTGGGGGCGCTTTTGGTTTCCTGGCTCCGCGGTCCTGTGAGTTGTCACTAGCAACCAGAAAAAGACCTTGTCTCCCAGGAAGAGGAGGGAACCGAGACCTGGAGAGAAGCCCCCGTGCTTCCTGTCCCGCAAAGGCTGGGCCTCTTCAGTGCGGCACTTGGGGCAGCCCGCAAGCCCCGTTAAAGCCCGGGGCCCGGTTCCCCTGCTTTGCCCGTGTCCTGGGGAGCACAGGGGTTGAAGTTGGGAAAGTCTGTCCCCCGCCTGCAGCACGACTCGTGCTGATGAAAGCCCCAGGTCTGCAGACAGCGACTCGGCGCGTATGGATGGTTCCACCCCAGTCTTTGGGCTTCCAGCTCCTTCGCAGAACTTCTGTCCCCTCAGAATTCACGATCTGTGACCAAACTGGGAACTTCGAGGAGTGGTTTCCTGTGCAGCAGCTTGCCGAATAACCCTGGTTACACTCCACGGTGGGCTGTCTTCGGCGGCTGCAGGGGAGAGGTTGGGCGAGCCTCAAGGAGAGACCCATCAGCACCTTGTCACTTCGAGTTTCTGAAGCAGTTTCTGAAGCATTGTTCTCGCTGCAGAGGTTTAATGACGGTGACGTCTGTCTTTATATCTGATGCGAGCGTGGGAAGCCTTCCCCGCTCAGCTCCTTTATGTCTGGCTCTCTGTCCATCAGAGGAGGGAGGGCTCTCTGTTTTCATGTTCTGTAGACACAGGCTTGCAGTGTAGTTAGCCTTAACTCCAGGGATGGCTTTTTCTTCTTCTTTTTAAATGTTTTTGTTATTTATTTTTGAGAGAGAGAGAGAATCAGAATGCAAGCAGGGGAGGGGCAGAGAGAGAGGGAGACACAGAATCCGGAGCAGGCTCCAGGCTCTGAGCTGTCAGCACAGAGCCCGATGTGGGGCTCAAACCCATGAACCGTGAGATCATGACCTGAGCCGAAGTTGGATGCTTAATGGACTGAGCCACCCAGGTGCCCCGCTCTGCTAGATTTTATGTAAATTCTCTAAAAGAAGTATCTCTACCCTGCATCTCCTCCTGGTCCTGTGCCAGATACGTGTTTTCATGTTTCTCTGCTCAGACCTCCTTGAAGCCAGTATCGATGTGTCTACAGAAATGGGTTTAAGATTTTTTCTCTCTGCTGCTCTTCAGGAAGGTGCATCATTCCCGAGAATCTTATTTCTAAGAAAGGGTTTGAGGAGGGGCGCCTGGGTGGCTTAGTCGGTTAAAGCGTCCGACGTTCGCTTAGGTCATGATCTCACGGTTCGTGGGTTCGAGCCCCGCGTCGGGCTCTGTGCTGACTGCCAGCTCAGAGCCTGGAGCCTGTTTCAGTCTGTGACTCCCTCTCTCTCTGACCCTCCCCTGCTCACGCTGTCTCTCTCTCTCCTAGAAATAAATGAAAATATTAAAAAAAAAGAAAGGGTTTGAAGAATGTGTCTCTGAAGGCAGTCTTATGCATTTTCTGGGGGTATCTTTTCTCACCTCTTTATTCCTGCAAATCCGCATGTGTTCAGAAACAGGCTCAAACCCCTCTTTCACTTCCAAGTGAGTCAGATTTCAAACGAGAAAACAACTCTGAGCATCAGTGCTTGGCTCTTGTTCATCCCCGTAGGTGTTCTTGGTGCCTGGCTCGGTTGCTTCCTTTGCGCTTCAGTCGGGATCGCCCCACTTTATGGCAGGGGTATGATTGGGGCTTGTTGGCTGGAGTGGCTCTGCTTTTCCACATTAGAGCGACTCTGAGCATGCTGGCTCCTGAATCTCCAGGCCACGCAGGACCCCTACCTCTCAGTCACCTTTAGGTCAGGGTGAATCAGCCTCAGCACCACTGATAGTTCTCATTGCAGGGGGCTGTCCATGCATCATAGGTGCTGAACGTCCCTGGCCTCTGGCTGCTAGATGCTGACGGCCTCGCCTCCTTCTCCCAATTAGGACAGCTAGAAATGTCTTCAGACATCGTCGCCTCTTCTCTGGGTGTCAGAATGGCCACTGAGTTGAGACTAACTGGTTTCGATCAGTACCTAGTCTTACGTAGTTTACAGAGTTGTATTGAAGTCAGAAAATGTACAGTTCTAGGATATCATTATGGTAAATTTACCTACAAACCCATTTGCATTTAGAAATACTCCTCTTTGAGGTATTTAGATACTTAAATCCATATACTCATTTAATGTTTGTTTTTGAGAGAGAAAGAGAGAGAAGGAGAGAGAAGAAAGGGCAGAGAGAGAGAGAGACAGAGGATCCAAAGTGGGCTCTGTGCTGACAGCACAGGCTCGAACTCCTGAACCGCGAGACTGTGACCTGAGCTGAAGCCACTCGCTTAACCGACTGAGCCCCCCAGGCACCCCCCCTACTTAAATCTGTATAAAACAAAATAACAGGTTGCACCAAACAAGAGTTTGTCTTAAGACAGCTAGTAGGTGCCAGTAGGTGGTTTTCAGTGTGTGTTTCTGAGAACTGCACATTTTAGCATCACCTGCGAACTTGCTAGAGACGCAGACTCCTGAGGGGCCCGTCCGGAGCTGTTGAATCGCACACCCTGGGGGTACGGCCCAACAGTCTGTTTTCACGAGCCTTTCAGATGATTTTGATCTGGACGCAACTTGAGAAACACTGGGTTAGATCCTTAAGCCCCAGTTAGAGACCCATGGAGTAAGTCTCACCGAGAAATAATCGTAACCTGTCGCATACAGAGCTTTGGACTCTGCTCAGGAAAATGATGTGGACGAGGCACTTGGTCACGTGAGGCGTCTGCTGCCTCTGAGACCCGGCCACGTCTCCAGCTTCCGTTTGAAGGGTTTCTTTCCTCGGCATCCCTGTGCTGGGTCCAACGAGCCCCAACCCTCGGCCACAGCTGATGGAACGAGGGGTCTTGCGCCCGAGGCCCGAGGCCAGCATCTGTAGTCAGCCGTCAGCCTCTGACTCGCAGGGCAGAGCTCATTGACTCTATACACTCAACATGCAGTTGGTGGAGGACAGAGAGAGAGGCAGGCAGCAGACACAGAGGAGGGAGAGGAGAGCTCGAGGCAGGAGGCAGTGAAAGCCCTTGGGTAGTGGTACCCGGGGCTCACGAAGAGGCCGGCAATGAGCCAGTGTGTGTGGTGAGAAGAGTGAGCAGGGTGAGGCCGACAGAGCCTTGACAGCTGCTTTGGAAAGCGCGAGCATAAGGTTGGGTGCATTGAACTCTTGAAACTAGTGTATCTTGGAACGGTAGTGTTTTGTTTTCTACTAGACCCCCCTGGGCAGCCGCTCATAGGGTTTCCTGTCTTATGTCTCTAAATATCCTCGTATGAGACCACAAGGAATGGAGACATCTTCAGCGTATGTCTCTTCTTTGTCGCCTGTGAGAACCCAACAGATAGAGACCTTCTGGTAGAGGGCTGGGTGGGCTCTGCAGACAGGTGCCTGGCTTGCCGCTTCCGTGAGGCTGGGACCCCGGCCTGCGGTGGCTTCAGAACGCCCTCTTCGTGAGGAGTTGAAGTCAGCAGTGCAGACATCTTCCCCCGAAGACACCTGCACAGGGCGTGTTTCAGAAAACCTTGGACCTTGATTCACTTCCCTAAATCAGACCAGGGATCAATTGCTTTGACTTTAGTAACATTTTCTCTTAATGCTTCCTGCTACGGACTCTCCTGCTTTCTTTTTTGAGGGGTAGTTAGAGCCTTAAAAAAAAAAATCACTGGAAATATGGGCAGTCCAGTGTTGAAATCAGCCTTGCGAATCATTTTTGAAAAATTCAGGGACCTAAAGAAATGTCTGTAGCTCGAATGAGGGGCCCAGGCCCTGCCCGGTGGGTTAGTCCCTCCCCCCCTCTCTTTCCCATTACAACCTGGACCGGAATACAAGTATTTCGGGCGTGTTCGCCGGGTTCTTCCACACAAATCACTGCAGAGGAGGAGTGAGCAGGGGTGAAGTCCGGCCCTGGCTGCTCACGCGGCTCGCTGACGTCCCCGGGCTCTTGGGTTATGGAGATGGAGGCCAGGGCTTGCTCTCAAGGCCAGTTTAAAAGATTTGGCGCCCGACTCCGTGTAATCAGGGTTCTCCTCTTATCAAACTATATCCTTGGGGAGACAGCCCTGCTGGAGAGGGGACCCAGGACTGTTTCCTTGTCGTCTCCTTGTGTGACGCACCCCTCACCCCCAGCGACCTTTTCCTGCCCTACAGGCCTGTTTGCCTAATAGAGGAGCCAGGCCTGGAGTGCAGGTCTCGAGCCCGACCTGCTTTGCTCAGTGGCCTCGTCTGACATCACCCGCCTCTAACTGAGCAGGACGCGGGGATCGGTGACAGCGGCGCGGCCAGGCAGGGAGCGGGCGGGCCGCCCCACACGCTGGAACCGGGCTTGCGTTTGGTCAGCGATGAGCGCGGTAGAGGCTTCCGACGTGCCGGCCCCTGACCGGGGGTCACGGGATGCTCAGGGAGAAGAGCTGCCGCACACTCCACCGTGTAGGACCGGGCGGCGGGGTGAGTGTTCCGTCTTTCTGCTCCTGCACAGCATTTCAGGGAGAGCGGTCTCCTTCCTGGCGGCCCAGGCTGGGTTTCATCGCCTACATGGCAGAGAGATGACACGCTCCTTCGGCTTGCCGCTGGCTGCCGGCTGCCCCCCGCCGGGGAGATCGTCTTCCTTTGCATCGTGACAGTTGCTTTTGACGGTTCAATGGAAAGATTCCGTGGGCTCTCAGAGATGACGCTTCATCTCTTTTGTGGGATCCAATTCTAATGCGTGATGTTATTTTATTATTTTTAAACAAGTGAGGCTGTCACCTAAAATTTCACCTACGGTGGTTGGAAATAACCCAAGAAAGCACCTCGTTTCCTGTCGCTCTCCCCCCAGGGTGTTGTGGCACATAAACCAGGAGAAACCTCATGTGGCTCTGAGCCTGTTTCTCAAATTGAGGAACGGCTCGTGCTAGTCTGATAGGGATAGACGTGCTGGGAGGGAAGTGGCCCATGCCTGAGAACTTGGACTGTGTACTTCCCAAACTCGAACGCATTTCTCCATTTCTCTGTTTTTGGAGCCTTTAGCATTCTTACTTAATACTCACTGCACATTTCATAGGGCACGAGTGTTCTGTGGAACTCCGAGAAAGGGCGATGACTTATTTATTTCAGCGTTTTTTCTTTGGCACAAGGACCTGTATATTAGGACTCACATATCCCTTCAAACTACTGTTATATCTGCTTCTGACGCTTTATAGATTAGCCAGTTCCGAAAAAAATAGGTCAAGAAGAGACACAGTGATCTCTCCCACTTTCAGGGGAGGTTATTGAGATGTCTCATTTACCAAGTAGTTGTTGTGGGCCATCCGTGGCAAGGAGCTGTGCTTTGAAGGCTCCGAGTGGTGGCCTGGGAATTGACTGGAGTGAAGTCCAGAAAGAAGTCCTTTCTCCGGGGGTCTCCTCCATGGGGTTTGGTTTGAGAAGACACTGGGTAGGCCTCTTAGAAATGTTTGGGGGGGCGGCGCCTGGGTGGCTCAGTCTGTTGAGCATCCGACTTCGGGTCAGGTCATGATCACGGTCCGTGGGATCTCACGGTTCCCACATGGGGCTCTGTGCTGACAGTGTGGAGCCTGCTTCAGATCCTCTGTCCCACTCTCTCTCTGTCCCTTTCCCACTCATGCTCTCTTTCTCACTTTCTCTCTTAAGAAAAAATAAAACATTAAAAGAAAAAGAAATCTTTAGGGTAATTTCAGTACACTCTAAGAAGAGTATTGAGAAACGGGGCAAGGAGAGGTTCCTTAAATACGTGAATCTCCCCAATTGTGTGCACATTGTGTTAGGGGGCTGCCTTCTCCTCAGTGCTGAGCAGCCCTTAACATGGGAGGAGAGGAGAGGGCGTAGATTTATTAATTGTAGTACTGAACTGAGAGCAGCAGACACAGAGGCGTTGTCTGGAAACTCAGAAAACCTTCCCAACAGCCAGAGCTGTCCAGTCCTAGAATGTGCCGATCTGTGTGCCAGGTGGAGCATGGGATTGAGGTCCTTGGAGCTGGACAAGTTCAGGTGCAGATCGCTCGACCTCATGACTAGCAGGAGAGCGCCTCCTTGGATCTAAGGTCCCAGGATGCAGTTTTCTCTGCTTATGTGTCAGATATTTATGTTAGAGCATATTCAGTATCACTGTTTTCCTGTTATAAACTTGGGACAAAGCGGTTGCTGAGAACCAGTGAGCCCACAGTGACCGTGGATTGGCTCTGTGTTCTAGCATTGAATGTGCTCCATTGCTTTGATGAGGTTGCTAGTGAATTGGGGAGTCTGGCCCTTTGGCTTCTGGTGGATTTGCTGCTGTGAGTTGCAGTAGAGATGTGAGAAGCATTTGGAAGCCTGTTTCCCAGGGTTAGATTTTGACACGTTTTGACACTTCTGAATCTTAGCCTGGGCAGAATTCTCTGCCTGCTCGGCTGGCGGCAGAGAACAGTGGACATTGTCTGTCTGTCTAGATGGGGAAGGAGGCACAGGCCTTCAGAGAGCCGGTTTTGTTTTGGAAAATTGGGAAACAGGACACCTGAGGGTTAATGCCCCTCACCCCCTGGCTCTGCTCTTTCAGTTCATGATGTGGGGATGGTGGGGGCTCGTGAGAGCTGGTGGGAAGTGGAGCTGTTCGGTATTTTATTTTATTCACTTATTTATTTTTGAGAGAGACAGACAGAGCTTGAGCAGGAGAGGGGCAGAGACACAGAATCTGAAGCAGGCTCCAAGCTGTCAACACAGAGCCCGACATGGGGCTTGAACCCATGGACTGTGAGATCATGACCTGAGCTGAAGACAGATATTTAACTGATTGAGCCACCCAGGTGCTCCTAAATGTACTTATGTATTTTGAGGGGGGGGAGAGTCAGTGTACCGAAGAGGACAGAGGGAGGCAGGGAGAGAATTCCAAGCAGGCTCTGCACCGCCAGCACGAAGCCCGATGTGGGGTTTGAACTGATGAACCACGAGATGATGACCTGAGCCAAGTTGGACACCTAACCAGCTGAGCCACCAGGCACCTAGGGCCCAGCTAGTTCTGTTAGTGATACTTGAAGAGTGTCCTGCTTGCAGGCTCCTCATTTCTTTGCATTTCAGAAGGAAAGATCATTCTCTGGACCCTTAGGTGAATTGGGGAGCTCTTCTGGGTGTTAGCATTGGGTTAATGGGCTTTAATTTTGTTGAGTAGTTAAGGCAAGTGGCACGTCGGTGAGCAGTGACTCTTGCTTCTAGGACCTGGCTGCCGCTGTGAGAATTGTCCCTCTTCTGCTTAGTTTCGGGCCTTTACATTTTATGTCCTGAGTTGTATTCACTGGAGGCCATGGATAGTTTTTTAATCCAAAGTTGCTTTTCATAGGTGTTTCTTGTCCCTTGGCTGATAGAGCGTAGAATAAAGGAACACAGTGTTTCTCTCGTGGGGACATGGAGGTCATTGTCATCCTTTGTGACTATGTAGCCATTGTGTAGGTTAAGATCCCAGGACTGTCTGCTGCAAGACTCAGGAGAGAGGCCCGTGCCTGTCTCTACCCCGCGGCCATCGTGTTCGCGGGAATCTACCCCCAAAACCAAGAGCACACTGCACACGCTGTATGGTGGCCAACTTGATGATAAATTACATTAAGAAAAGAAAGAAAAATAATGTTGAAGAAGGTGGTCAAATAGAAAAGTGTTTAGTTACTGGGGAACCGCTTCCACTGAGGGCCAAACTAGTGTGGGGAGAAAATGCCATGCGGGGGATCCCCCATCGTGTTATTTTGTTTAGAGACTGTGTTTCCGTTGGCCACTCTATAGGCATCTAAATCTGAAGTTTGAAGCCTTTTGGGGGGGCAGGGGTTATGGGGAGTGGGGTGAAAAACAGTTTTTTGTGATTATTGGTTTTATTTTTATTGAACAACCAGAATTTTCCCCTCTTGGGTCCGAATGTTGTTGCCCACTTGTTGATGCAAGCTGGTGGTGTTCCTGCAGGTGTGGCTGTGGGTGTTGGCCTTTAAACAGACCCTGATAAGACCCGAAATGAGGTAGCTTCCGGTTATGCTCCGGATGAAAAAGTGGCCGCGTGTGGATTAAGCTACGTTATTTAGCACTAATGTGAAACTTTTATTTTTATTAAGGAAAGATCAGTGCACTCCTTTTGCGATTGTGGTTTCCCCGAGCCTTTATCCCGAATCTGTTTTGGGGGCTGGCTGTTGTCTGTAGCTGAGCTGAAACTACACTTGCAGGAATTAACGTCACGTGAGCAGTTTGAGGTGGCAGCCATTGTGGAGTGTCCTCTGACTGAGCGGCTCCTGCCCCACAGCACCCCCTCTCCCTGAGAATGCTTTTTTTAAAAAAAATTTCTTTAATGTTTATTTTTGAGAGACAGAGCATGAGCTGGGGAGGGGCAGAGAGAGAGAAGGAGACACAGAATCGGAAGCAGCTCCAGGCTCTGAGCTGTCAGCACAGAGCCCGACGCGGGGCTCAAACCCACAGACTGCGAGATCATGACTGGAGCTGAAGTCGGACGCTCAACTGACTGAGCCACCCGGGCGCCACCCCCCACTCCCTTTTTTAAAAAATATTTTTAACTGAGAATGCTTTTTTTAGCAGGATTTCATGTGAGGTTTTGTGCCACAGACTGTTGTACACCTTTCTCTTTTGGAAACATTGGGAGAGGAGACCATGTCTTTCTCTCTCCGAAAACCCCTTCAGTTTATCATCATAAAGGATATTGGACTTTGGATTGTCCTGTAATTGAAAGTGGAAGGTCAGATAATGAGAATGAACCCCATTTCCTTTCAGAGCGGCTGGCCGCAGGCCGCCACGAGGAGGAAGCTTCTCCCTGACCGAGAGAGCCCATCCGGTCATGGTCGCGAAGTCAGTTATTATTAATTCAGCAAATGTGCACGGAGCACTTGCCTCTGCCACACACCTGCTCTTGTGCTGGAATCGGGGTGGGGGCCGTAAAGGGAAACTGAGGCAGATTCTACTCCTGTGTGTGCAACTAGGGCCAATTCCCAGGTCTAGATNTATAAAGTTTATCATCAAGTTAACTAGCATACAGAATATACAGTGGGCTCTTGGCTTCAGGAGCAATTCCCATGATTCATCGCCCACGTACGACACTCAGTGCTCATCTCTAGATTCCTCCTTTTAATTATTCATTTATTTATTTATTTATTTATTTATTTATTTTTTATTTCTAGGAGAGAGAGAGAGACAGTGTGAGCAGGGGAGGGTCAGAGAGAGAGGGAGACACAGACTCTGAAATAGGCTCCAGGCTCTGAGCTGGCAGTCAGCACAGAGCCCGATGCGGGGCCCGAACCCACGAACCGCGAGATCATGACCTAAGCGAAAGTCAGACGCTTAACCGACTAAGCCACCCTATTCATTTATTTTTAGAAAAGTTTTATTTTTATGTGATCTCTACACCCAACACTGGCTTGAACTCACAACCCTGAGATCAAGAGTTGCATGTCCACCGACTGAGCCACCCAGCGCCCATAGAGGCCTCGTTTTGAAACCACTTCATTAGAGATACACTTCCTGTGACCGTGCTGCACTCTCCTTGGAAGGGCACAGCTCTGTGGTTATTAGCGGACTGGGACATCTGTCACCACGATCAACTTTTTTTTTTTTAATGTTTTATTTATTTCTAGGAGAGAGAGAGAGAGACAGCGTGAGCAGGGGAGGGTCAGAGAGAGAGGGAGTCACAGACTGAAACAGGCTCCAGGCTCCGAGCTGGCAGTCAGCACAGAGCCCGACGTGGGGCCCTAACCCACGAACCGCGAGATCATGACCTAAGCGAAAGTCGGACGCTTAACCAACTAAGCCACCCAGGCGCCCCATCCACGATCAACTTTTATTCTTTGTCCCCCCCGCCCCATCTCATGCCACGAATACCTCAAACTTTCTGTCTGCCTTAGCTCTGGGCAATCAGTGATCTACTTTTCTGTCTCTATGGATTGACGTATTCTGGCTATTTCATATAAAAGGAATTCTTTTTTTTTAATGTTTTATTTATTCCTGAGAGAGAGAAAGCGTGAGCAGGGGAGGGTCAGAGAGAGTGGGAGATACAGAATCTGAAACAGGCTCCAGGCTATGAGCTGGCTGTGAGCACAGAGCCCGACATGGGGCTCAAACCCACGAACCGTGAGATCATGACCTGAGCTGAAGTCGTACTGACTGAGCCACCCAGGCGCCCCCTATAAAAGGAATTCTTCAAGACCTTTTGCGTATAGCTTATTTGACTTCACATGCTTTCAACACTCATCTGTGTCGAAGCGTGCGTCAACACGCCATTCCTTTTCATGGCTGAACAGTATTCCATTGTATGGATGCGCCATGTTTTGTTTTTCCATTCATCCATCAGAGGACACTGGAGTTGTTTCTGCCTTTTGGCTGTTGTGAGTCATGTCACTGTAAGCATGTGTGCGTACATGGTTTTTTTTTATTTGAGAGAGAGAGAGAGTATGAGTAGGGAAGAGGGGCAGAGGGAGAGAGAGAATTCCAAGGAGCCTCCACGTTCAGTGTGGAGCCCAGTGTGGGGCTCCATCCCATGACTCTGAGTCCAAGTCAAGGGTCCAGCACTCGGCTGACTGAGCCACCGAGACGCCCTGTGTGTGCGTGTCTTATGTGGATATACGTGTTCAGCTCTCTCTGATTGGCTGCATTCCTTGCTGCCCCGCAGACCGAGGCCATCGTCCCACAGGTGAATGTGGAAGGGCTGGGGGCTCATGGGAGCCTGGAGGAGAACAGGCATCCGTGACTTAGGGGGGCAGGGACGCTTCTCCTGAGGACACACTGTCGAGGCTGAGACTTAAAAGGTTGAACAGCCACGTCTTCCGACTGGAGGCCATGACCCACGAGTTGGCTGTGAAACCGATGTAGCGCATCATTTTTAAGACCCGAACTCAAGTAGGGCAGTAGATAGTAGGTCTGGGAGAACTTCTACACGTTTTGTATTGTGCGGAGTTTATTTACGGGGGCTCCACGCGAACATAGAGTGACTTAAGCGTGTGAATGTATTCTGTACTCAGTGGGTTGTAGCCAGGAAGATATGAAAGCCTCCGCCCTAAGGAGTTTTGGAAGGGGGATTAGATTAGTAATCTGGTGTTTAAACACACTATCACTAGAACATGGAGGGAAACAGCTAGAAGGGAGGGTAACCAGGAACGGTGAAGATTCTTTAAAAGCTTAAGGATCTGTGATCTTTATGCTTTAAAATGATTCACGCACTCAGCAAATATTAACAAATCTTCCATGTGCCTGGGCTGTGCTAGGTTTGTGGGGAAACAAAGTTTGTACGACCCCTGTCCTTTGGGACTGAGAGGCGTGCAGGGAGAGAAGCAATCACAGTCATTTCTCGTAAAATCCGGCGCAAATCCTGGTCCTTCCAAAACACCTCTAAAATGAGAAAACGAAGGATTCAGGTCCCACAAAGATAGGACAGTAGGAGGGGACCCCCGCAGGGAAGAGCATCCCCAGCTTGTGGAAGGAGGGGTCGCTGACTTGGCCAAGCAGAGGCACGCGGACTCTAGGGCCTCCAAGGGCGATTCCATTGAGGACCATGGGACCCCAGCGAGGCCCGCAGCCAGGGCTGTAGGTCCGCAGCTGGCAAGAAGGGCGTTCAGCGGAAGTCTATAAAAGCTGTTAACCCCCAGCCACACCCCCCACCTGTCAGAATCAGGCGACTGTCCCCCGTCTCATACCGAAGAAGATGCCAGGTTTCTGTAGCGAGGCTGTAAATCATTAGCCACCGCGCCCCACAAACGCACACACAGGATGTAAGACACACCCAGCAGAAGCAGTGGCACACTTAGGTGGTGAGCCTGGACGGGGGGTTGGGGACAGGGAAGGAGGGAAGGCAGCCACACCCCGGCGGGTTCCTCAGAATCCCAGAGGGGCGGGGAGTATGGTGTTTGGAAAGTTTCTCCAAAGTGATTCTGAAAACACCACCCTCCCCTCCTCCCCTCGCTTCCCAGTCCTGGGTTTTCTTCCGGGGGACGGTCGCTGCCCATCCGACTACAGGCGCATTCTTTTTTTTTTTTTTTTTAATGTTTTATTTATTTCTGAGAGAGAGAGAGAGAGAGAGAGAGACAGCATGAGCAGGGGAGGGTCAAAGAGAGAGGGAGACACAGAATCTGAAGCAGGCTCCAGGCTCTGAACTGGGATCATGACCTGAGCCGAAGCCGGACGATTAGCCGACTGAGCCACCCGGGCGCCCCTACAGGCATGTTCTTGCCCTCTTGGTCAGTAGGAGTGGTGTGGACATCCGTTGTGTGCACTGAGTTATCTAGCCATGCATGTGCTGTGCCTTGTGGGAGGTCGTAACAAAAATCGCCTGTGCCCATAGCACCTAAAATCTACTTAGAAGGGATTATATACGTTCTAAGTTACATACTATAGAGACAAGTCTTGTCAAGGTGGGGGTACAATCCCTTCTCTGCGCCCCATCCTGTCTACACCTCCTCCCGCCGCCTGTCATGTTGGGTATCCCCACATCAGTTGTAAAGCACCCCTATAGCTGCCTCCGCAAGGGCTCTGTGTCCTGTTCGTAAGAAACGTGTTGAAGTGTCGTTGGACTGCTTTAGTGCAAGGATGTCTGTCCCCTACGATGAGAGACCTGAAGCCAGCTTTTCGGTGGTTAGGATACCAGCGATGACTCCCAGATTTTAGGCGTCCTTCTCCTTATTCTGCCCTTTTTTTTTTTTATGTCCTGGGAAAACAGCCAAGATGATTGCAAAACATAAGCGTTTAAAGAGACAAAACTTTATGAATGTAAGAATGTAAATTGACGGCCACACCCGTAATAAATCTGGAATTTAAATTTTAATCCCTAGCATATGTGTTTTTTCCCCTCACATGTGTGATAAGCCTCTTTAACTGAGAATGCTTTCTTGCTTGGGAGATTAATATTCTGATATGGAAATTTTCTTAAAAAAAATTTTTTTAAATAGTTGTTTATTTTTGAGAGAGAGCGAGAGAGCGAGCACAAGCAGGGGAGGGGCAGAGAGAGAGAGGGAGACACAGAATCCAAGACAGGCTCCAGGCCCTGAGCTGTCAGCACAGAGCCCGACGTGGGGCTCGAACCCCCGAACCAGGAGATGGTGACCTGCGCCGAAGTCAGAGGCTTCACTGACTGAGCCACCCGGGCGCCCCTGATATGAAAGCTTTTTCTGTTTAGAGTTTAGATCCTTTATCCAGGGGGAGAGTCTTATTACTGGGGAAGCACTGGAATTCCCCCTCTCCCTCGACTTTTCCAAACTACTTTGGGCTTCTCTAAGGAATTTCTGAAGACCGTTGTTGGAAGCGTNGAGGGTGAGGGGCAGAGAGAGAGGGAGACACAGAATCTGAAGCAGGATCCAGACTCTGAGCTGTTAGCACAGAGCCTGATGCGGGGCTTGAACTCACAGACTATGAGATTATGACCCCAGCCGACATCAGATTCTCAACTGACTGAGCCACCCAGGTACCCTTTATTTTATATTTTTTTAATGTTTATTTTATTTATTTTGAGAGAGAGAGAGAGTGAGAAAGAGCGCNATTTCTGAAGACCGTTGTTGGAAGCGTTGTGGGTTGTGAGGAGATGGGTGTCGTTTGAGGAAGCAGCTGGCACCCCCCGCAGCATCCCACCGCTGAAGTTGCCCTTGCATGACTCCGTGAGAGAAGGCCGGGGAGGGGAAGGAGTGGAGAGCGGAAACCCTGATTTCCTTTTCTGAGCTGCAAAGGGCTTTTATGCAGGTTTTCATTTACTTCCGGCTGCTTCCTTCCGCGGGTCTCGCGCGTGAAGAGCGCGGAGACCCCCTCCTCCCAGCCCGGCCCTCAGGAGCTCCGGGGGTGCGCTGGCCTGGCTTCCCACCGTTTTGGGGGAAACATTTCTCTTTTTCAGTCGAGTGATCCCAGTTCTCTTGAGAGGCGTGGGGATGATTAATTTCAGAGGAAAACAAAGTGCACTTAGATTTGCAGGACGAGTGACCTGTTGCCAGGAGGGAGGGGAGAGCCCTTCCTCCCCCGCCCTTCCTGTGCCAGCACTGTCTGTGGCAGGGCCAGGCTTCGTCCCCGGGGACTGGACGGCTGCCTCCCCTGCCGGGCTGGCCCCCGGGCCTGGCGCCCGCAGACTGGCTTCTTTGCCTGGTCAAGTGGCTTCTCTGATCATCTTCTTGTCTTCAGCGCGGGTGTGCAGGGCCGTGGGGACCACGGCTGCAGGTGCTGCAGGCTCGGCGGACTGAAGGGAGGGGAGGGTGCGGGCCCTCGGCCCCCCTGGCGGGAGAGGGTCGCAGCCTGCCCAGAGGGGCAGGGCGCTCCGCCCGCCGTCCCACTGCCAGCTCGTTAGCAGCCCCGTGGAGGGTCAGGACAAAGAGCTGCTTGTGCCCGGGCCGGCGGTTCCCAGTTCCTTAGATCTTCACCAGGGAAAGCACTCTGGTCTTCGGAAGGTTATTTGGGACAAACCAGAGTAGTGTGTTTAAAATAGAGGCTTTGAACTTTCAAATAAATATGTTTTGGGGCTCATTCATTTGGAGGTTGGCCGGTCCTTCTCTCATTTCTTTTCGACAATTCCTTTCACACCTCGGAGCGAGCATTGGGGACCGACGGTGTGAAACATGGGCGGAATTTTCCTCCAATGAGCCCCAACTCCAGTGCGTTGGAGGGGAAGAGATACTGAAGACCGTTGAGTCCGGTGAGATGTAAAAATTACGTGTTCAGTGTTTCTGTGTTTTCTTTCCACCCTGTCTTTTTCCAGTCACAGGGGTTCGGACATTTGAACATGGGGAATAATATTCCAGGTAAAAGGATGTAACAGATCTTAGAGGAAAGCTAACGTATTAGGTCTTTTTCTGCCTGACTTTATTATTTATTTATTTATTTAAAAATTTTTTATATTTATTTTTTAGAGAGAGAGAGAGAGAACACTTCAGGGTNCCACCCAGGTACCCTTTATTTTATATTTTTTTAATGTTTATTTTATTTATTTTGAGAGAGAGAGAGAGTGAGAAAGAGCGCGCGCGCGAGAGAGAGCGTGCGCGAGAGCGAGCATGAGCGGGGGAGGGGCAGAGAGAGAGAGAATCCCAAGCAGGCTCTGCACCGTCAACGTGGAACCCAATGTGGGGCTTGATCCCACGAACCGTGAGATCATGACCTGAGCCACAGTCAAGGGTCAGATGCTTAACTGACCGAGCCGCCCAGGTGCCCCTTTTCCTGCCTGGTTTTGTAGCCAGCTTCTATATGTACTTAACGTGAGCATATATATTCACTATTACAGTGAGGCTGGTTTTCGCCTCACTCTCTGTCAGCATCTCTGATCTGTCCGTGCTACTTTCCTGGTATATCCAGCTATTTCCTTCATGGAAACTGCTCTGTTCTCTCAGCTACTCACCGACAGTTAAGCATATACTTGGCTCTATTGCAGGGACCGGCTGTGATACAGACAGATGCACTATATATAAGTATCCCCAAATAGCTTTTATATTTATGGTGGTTAGGTTTTTGCCTATGTATTTAAGGTTTTGCTCTATGAACTGCTTTGCTTTAGAATCAGGAAAATAGCAGCAAAGTCTTGGACGGGACTGAAAAGTATCACTAAGTCCTAGAATGTCCCGGAGGGAAGGGTCCTCAGAGGTTGCCTGCACCGCTGCTCTGCCGAATGGTTGGAAGAAAACTGGTAACAGGTCCCGTTGGTTAAAGGCTCCCTGTGTCCGTGGCTCTGTACAGAACCACGTTAGTCCTCTCAGTAATGGAGAGGGGCCCCGTGATTACCTCCATTTCACAGATGGAAAAATCAAGGACTTTAGATGGTCTCCCAGGCTTGCAGTGCAAACAGGAGGTGGACGAGCCCACGTGTCGTGGACTCTCAGGACAGTGCTCACTTTCCGTGCGTGAGGAAGAGTTTCCTACTCTGCTCTTTCTGATCCTACGAACCCAGTGAGGTCGTGAGGTGTTCCCCGGCAGACTGGTTCCAGCCTCGGTCTTGATCCTTTGTTCTGGGCCGGGGGGCGTGGGGGGCAGACACCTTGTCATTCACCGCTCACTGAGGACGATCGGCACTCTGGAGTTCTGAACATCCCCTGTGTGGAAGCAGTTTGTGCCCTGTTGGCCTCTCCGGGGCGCACCCCAAGGGGTCCCCACATACCCCTGCGGTGGACAGAGCCAGGCCGTGGCTCCACATGGCGTCCTCCGTTCCACCTGCTCCCTTTCTTCTCTCCCCCCATCCTCCTGTGTTTTCCTTAAGCAGATTATTTAATTCCTTCGCAGGCCATCGCTTCTGCTGTGGCAAAATGCAGTCTTCATTTCCCAGCTTTGACCCAGGAAGGAAGGCACCACTTCCCGTGAACGGAGTTGCTGGGACCTGAATCAGCCTTCTGTTATTATTATGCTGTTGTGGTTTCCCCGTCACTGGGCTCCGCACCCTTAGGTGCACCGGAATTAAAGGGAACAGAGCCTGTGTGTAGCCCCTTGCTGCCCAAATTGTCCCCGGGCCAGCATCACTGGGAGCGCGTTAGAGCGGCCGAGCTCAGCCCCTCCCCGACGTCCAGGACGGGAGCCCACGTTGCTCACACGACGTACAGCGGCGCCCTCACAGTGAAGGTTGAAATGCTTTTCCTTCTGACCTGAAGTGGGAACTCGTCACGCCCCGTACTTAGGAAAGGCTTCCTCAGCGGATGCCGAAATTTGAAAATTGGGTTCGTCTGAGGCTGGGCTCCTGGATTCCCATCAGCTCTGTCTTCCTGAGTGAGGCTGCCCTGGGGGACAGGCCGCATGGGAGGGAGGCGCTGGGGTTGAGGCAGCACCCACCACGGCTCCTCTGAGAGCGTCCTGCTCTGGGCCTCCCGAGCCTTGGCCTCCATGGTGAGTAAGCTAATTAGATTGTGTGTCACTCATTTATTCATCAGTGTGTCCTCTGCTTTGCAGCCTGTCCTGGGCTGCTTGTTGTGACCTCTGTGAATGTTTGCAAGGAACAAAATAACTTTTTAGGATTCTGGCTTTATGAAAAACTGAGCCTGAGGCTCAGTCTGACTTCAGATCAGGTCATGATCTCGTAGTCTGTGAGTGCGAGCCCCGCGTCGGGCTCTGTGCTGAACAGCTCAGAGCCTGGAGCCTGCTTTGGATTCTGTGTGTCCCCTGCTTGCACTCTGTCTCTGTCTCTCTCAAAAATTAACATTAACAAAAATTAAAAAAAAACCTGAGCCTGAAAATTTGGGTAAGGTTTGTTGTGTATGGTAGCACACACACTTCTAATCTGTGCTCATCGACGCTAAAAGTTATGCTGATTTCAAAGAGCTAGAGTGTCTTTGAAGGGAGTCTGTAAATGCGAGAGCTCCTCTGAGGGAGGGCAATGATCCTTTCAGTAACAGGGTGCTGGAGACTTCCGGTTATGTTTGCTGCCAGCTTTCCTACTCCGGGGCCCATAATGTCCTGGAAAGTGTGTGCAGACTTCATCTGTATTCATCTTCCTCAGGCCCATAACTTTCAAAAGATTTCCACAGGAGGAGAGAACCCCTGAAGAATTGGAATCTGCACAAAATGTTTTCTTCTTCTTTTTTTTTCTTTTAACATTTATTTACCTTTTAAGAGACCGAGAGGTAGAGCTTGAGCGAAGGAGCGGCAGAGAGAGAGGGAGACACAGAATCCAAAA